>NC_086445.1:989456907-989770032 GCF_028390025.1 Pseudophryne corroboree
GGCGGGAGTCCATACATCTACCCAGTGGGCTGTCACAGTCATATAGTCCTGACCCTGCCCTGCTCCACTTGTCCACATGTCCGTGGTTAAGTGGACATTGGGTACAACTGCATTTTTTAGGACACTGGTGAGTCTTTTTCTGACGTCCGTGTACATTCTCGGTATCGCCTGCCTAGAGAAGTGGAACCTAGATGGTATTTGGTAACGGGGGCACACTGCCTCAATAAATTGTCTAGTTCCCTGTGAACTAACGGCGGATACCGGACGCACGTCTAACACCAACATAGTTGTCAAGGACTCAGTTATCCGCTTTGCAGTAGGATGACTGCTGTGATATTTCATCTTCCTCGCAAAGGACTGTTGAACAGTCAATTGCTTACTGGAAGTAGTACAAGTGGGCTTACGACTTCCCCTCTGGGGATGACCATCGACTCCCAGCGGCAACAACAGCAGCGCCAGCAGCAGTAGGCGTTACACGCAAGGATGCATCGGAGGAATCCCAGGCAGGAGAGGACTCGTCAGAATTGCCAGTGACATGGCCTGCAGGACTATTGGCATTCCTGGGGAAGGAGGAAATTGACACTGAGGGAGTTGGTGGGGTGGTTTGCGTGAGCTTGGTTACAAGAGGAAGGGATTTACTGGTCAGTGGACTGCTTCCGCTGTCACCCAAAGTTTTTGAACTTGTCACTGACTTATTATGAATGCGCTGCAGGTGACGTATAAGGGAGGATGTTCCGAGGTGGTTAACGTCCTTACCCCTACTTATTACAGCTTGACAAAGGGAACACACGGCTTGACACCTGTTGTCCGCATTTCTGGTGAAATACCTCCACACCGAAGAGCTGATTTTTTTGGTATTTTCACCAGGCATGTCAACGGCCATATTCCTCCCACGGACAACAGGTGTCTCCCCGGGTGCCTGACTTAAACAAACCACCTCACCATCAGAATCCTCCTGGTCAATTTCCTCCCCAGCGCCAGCAACACCCATATCCTCCTTATCCTGGTGTACTTCAACACTGACATCTTCAATCTGACTATCAGGAACTGGACTGCGGGTGCTCCTTCCAGCACTTGCAGGGGGCATGCAAATGGTGGAAGGCGCATGCTCTTCACGTCCAGTGTTGGGAAGGTCAGGCATCGCAACCGACACAATTGGGACTCTCCTTGTGGATTTGGGATTTCAAAGAACGCACAGTTCTTTGCGGTGCTTTTGCCAGCTTGAGTCTTTTCAGTTTTCTAGCGAGAGGCTGAGTGCTTCCATCCTCATGTGAAGCTGAACCACTAGCCATGAACATAGGCCAGGGCCTCAGCCGTTCCTTGCCACTCCGTGTGGTAAATGGCATATTGGCAAGTTTACGCTTCTCCTCCGACAATTTTATTTTAGGTTTTGGAGTCCTTTTTTTACTGATATTTGGTGTTTTGGTTTTGACATGCTCTGTACTATGCCATTGGGCATCGGCCTTGGCAGACGACGTTGCTGGCATTTCATCGTCTCGGCCATGACTAGTGGCAGCAGCTTCAGCACGAGGTGGAAGTGGATCTTGATCTTTCCCTAATTTTGGAACCTCAACATTTTTGTTCTCCATATTTTAATAGGCACAACTAAAAGGCACCTCAGGTAAACAATGGAGATGGATGGATTGGATACTAGTATACAATTATGGACGGGCTGCCGAGTGCCGACACAGAGGTAGCCACAGCCGTGAACTACCGCACTGTACTGTGTCTGCTGCTAATATATAGACTGGTTGATAAAGAGATAGTATACTCGTAACTAGTATGTATGTATAAAGAAAGAAAAAAAAACACGGTTAGGTGGTATATACAATTATGGACGGGCTGCCGAGTGCCGACACAGAGGTAGCCACAGCCGTGAACTACCGCACTGTACTGTGTCTGCTGCTAATATATAGACTGGTTGATAAAGAGATAGTATACTCGTAACTAGTATGTATGTATAAAGAAAGAAAAAAAAACCACGGTTAGGTGGTATATACAATTATGGACGGGCTGCCGAGTGCCGACACAGAGGTAGCCACAGCTGTGAACTACCGCACTGTACTGTGTCTGCTGCTAATATATAGACTGGTTGATAAAGAGATAGTATACTCGTAACTAGTATGTATGTATAAAGAAAGAAAAAAAAACCACGGGTTAGGTGGTATATACAATTATGGACGGGCTGCCGAGTGCCGACACAGAGGTAGCCACAGCCGTGAACTACCGCACTGTACTGTGTCTGCTGCTAATATATAGACTGGTTGATAAAGAGATAGTATACTCGTAACTAGTATGTATGTATAAAGAAAGAAAAAAAAAACCACGGTTAGGTGATATATACAATTATGGACGGGCTGCCGAGTGCCGACACAGAGGTAGCCACAGCCGTGAACTACCGCACTGTACTGTGTCTGCTGCTAATATATAGACTGGTTGATAAAGAGATAGTATACTCGTAACTAGTATGTATGTATAAAGAAAGAAAAAAAAACCACGGTTAGGTCACTGGTATATACAATTATGGACGGGCTGCCGAGTGCCGACACAGAGGTAGCCACAGCCGTGAACTACCGCACTGTACTGTGTCTGCTGCTAATATATAGACTGGTTGATAAAGAGATAGTATACTCGTAACTAGTATGTATGTATAAAGAAAGAAAAAAAAACCACGGTTAGGTGGTATATACAATTATGGACGGGCTGCCGAGTGCCGACACAGAGGTAGCCACAGCCGTGAACTACCGCACTGTACTGTGTCTGCTGCTAATATATAGACTGGTTGATAAAGAGATAGTATACTCGTAACTAGTATGTATGTATAAAGAAAGAAAAAAAAACCACGGTTAGGTGGTATATACAATTATGGACGGGCTGCCGAGTGCCGACACAGAGGTAGCCACAGCCGTGAACTACCGCACTGTACTGTGTCTGCTGCTAATATATAGACTGGTTGATAAAGAGATAGTATACTCGTAACTAGTATGTATGTATAAAGAAAGAAAAAAAAACCACGGTTAGGTGGTATATACAATTATGGACGGGCTGCCGAGTGCCGACACAGAGGTAGCCACAGCCGTGAACTACCGCACTGTACTGTGTCTGCTGCTAATATATAGACTGGTTGATAAAGAGATAGTATACTCGTAACTAGTATGTATGTATAAAGAAAGAAAAAAAAACCACGGTTAGGTCACTGGTATATACAATTATGGACGGGCTGCCGAGTGCCGACACAGAGGTAGCCACAGCCGTGAACTACCGCACTGTACTGTGTCTGCTGCTAATATAGACTGGTTGATAAAGAGATAGTATACTACTAATATTATATACTGGTGGTCAGGTCACTGGTCACTAGTCACACTGGCAGTGGCACTCCTGCAGCAAAAGTGTGCACTGTTTAATTTTAATATAATATTATGTACTCCTGGCTCCTGCTATAACCTATAACTGGCACTGCAGTAGTGCTCCCCAGTCTCCCCCACAATTATAAGCTGTGTGAGCTGAGCAGTCAGACAGATATATAATATATATAGATGATGCAGCACACTGGCCTGAGCCTGAGCAGTGCACACAGATATGGTATGTGACTGAGTCACTGTGTGCTGTGTATCGCTTTTTTCAGGCAGAGAACGGATTATAAATAAAAGTGGTGGTCACTGGTCACTATCAGCAAAACTCTGCACTGTACACTACTGAGTACTCCTAATGCTCCCCAAAATTAGTAAATCAAGTGTCTCTCTAATCTATTCTAATTCTAAACGGAGAGGACGCCAGCCACGTCCTCTCCCTATCAATCTCAATGCACGTGTGAAAATGGCGGCGACGCGCGGCTCCTTATATAGAATCCGAGTCTCGCGATAGAATCCGAGCCTCGCGAGAATCCGACAGCGTCATGATGACGTTCGGGCGCGCTCGGGTTAACCGAGCAAGGCGGGAAGATCCGAGTCGCTCGGACCCGTGAAAAAAAACATGAAGTTCTGGCGGGTTCGGATTCAGAGAAACCGAACCCGCTCATCTCTATGCGCGATTACCTCATGAAGATCTGATGTCTTCTGCCGCCTGAAGTCTTTTCCTCAATACTCACCTGGCTTCTATCTTCGGCATCTGTGAGGAGGACGGTGGCGGCGCGGCTCCGGGGCGAACCCCAGGTGAGACCTGTGTTTCGACTCCCTCTGGAGCTAATGCTGTCCAGTAGCCTAGAAGCAGTGCCCAACTTGACAAGCCAGCTCTGCTTCTCTCTCCTCAGTCCCACGATGCAGGGAGACTGTTGCCAACAGGACTCCTTGAAAATAAAAAACCTAACAAAATTCTTTTTCCACAGAAAACTCTGGATAGCTCTCTGCAGTGCACCCATTCTCCTCTGGGCACAAGATCTAACTGAGGTCTGGAGGAGGGGCATAGAGGGAGGAGCCAGTGCACACCCATAGTCAAAGTTCTTTTTAGGTGCCCTATCTCCTGCGGAGCCCGTCTATACCATATGGGCCTTACGGAGTCCCCAGCATCCTCTAGGACGTAAGAGAAAATTACACATCCTAGATCTGAATGAATGAAATATTCTTATTAAATACTTTGTTCTTTACATAGATGAATGTGCTGACGACAAAATCACACAAAAATTATCGATGGAAATCAAATTTATCAACCCATGGAGGTCTGGATTTGGAGTCACCCTCAAAATTAAAGTGGAAAAACACAATACAGGCTGATCCAACTTTGATGTAATGTCCTTAAAACAAGTTAAAATGAGGCTCAGTAGTGTGTGTGGCCTCCACGTGCCTGTATGACCTCCCTACAACCCACACAAGTGGCTCAGGTAGTGCAGCTTATCCAGGATGGCACATCAATGCGAGCTGTGGCAAGAAGGTTTGCTGTGTCTGTCAGCGTAGTGTCCAGAGCATGGAGGCACTACCAGGAGACAGGCCAGTACATCAGGAGACGTGGAGGAGGCCATAGGAGGGCAACAACCCAGCAGCAGGACTGCTACCTCCGCCTTTGTGCAAGGAGGAACAGGAGGAGCACTGCCAGAGCCCTGCAAAATGACCTCCAGCAAGCCACAAATGTGCATGTGTCTACTCAAACGATCAGAAACAGACTCCATGAGGGTGGTATGAGGGCCCGACATCCACAGGTGGGGGTTGTGCTTACAGCCCAACACCATGCAGGACGTTTGGCATTTGCCAGAGAACACCAAGATTGGCAAATTCGACATTGGTGCCCTGTTCTCTTCACAGATGAAAGCAGGTTCTCACTGAGCACATGTGACAGACGTGACAGAGTCTGGAGACACCAAGGAGAACGTTCTGCTGCCTGCAACATCCTCCAGCATGACCGGTTTGGCAGTGGATCAGTAATGGTGTGGGTGGCATTTCTTTGGGGGGCCGCACAGCCCTCCATGTGCTCGCCAGAGGTAGCCTGACTGCCATTAGGTACCGAGATGAGATCCTCAGACCCCTTGTGAGACCATATGCTGGTGCGGTTGTCCCTGGGTTCCTCCTAATGCAAGACAATGCTAGACCTCATGTGGCTGGAGTGTGTCAGCAGTTCCTGCAAGATGAAGGCATTGATGCTATGGACTGGCCCGCCCGTTCCCCAGACCTGAATCCAATTGAGCACATCTGGGACATCATGTCTCGCTCCATCCACCAGTTGCACCACAGACTGTCCAGGGTTGGCGGATGCTTTAGTCCAGGTCTGGGAGGAGATCCCTCAGGAGACAATCCGCCACCTCATCAGGAGCATGCCCAGGCATTGTAGGGGGTTCATACAGGCACGTGGAGGCCACACACACTACTGAGCCTCATTTTGACTTGTTTTAAGGACATTACATCAAAGTTGGATCAGTCTGTAGTGTGTTTTTCCACTTTAATTTTGAGGGTGACTCCAAATCCAGACCTCCATGGGTTAATAAATTTGATTTCCATTGATAATTTTTGTGTGATTTTGTTGTCAGCACATTCAACTATGTAAAGAACAAAGTATTTAATAAGAATATTTCATTCATTCAGATCTAGGATGTATTATTTTAGTATTCCCTTTATTTTTTTGAGCAGTGTATATATATATATATTAGAGATGAGCGCCTGAAATTTTTCGGGTTTTGTGTTTTGGTTTTGGGTTCGGTTCCGCGGCCGTGTTTTGGGTTCGAACGCGTTTTGGCAAAACCTCACCGAATTATTTTTGTCGGATTCGGGTGTGTTTTGGATTCGGGTGTTTTTTTCCAAAAACACTAAAAAACAGCTTAAATCATAGAATTTGGGGGTCATTTTGATCCCAAAGTATTATTAACCTCAAAAACCATAATTTACACTCATTTTCAGTCTATTCTGAATACCTCACACCTCACAATATTATTTTTAGTCCTAAAATTTGCACCGAGGTCGCTGTGTGAGTAAGATAAGCGACCCTAGTGGCCGACACAAACACCGGGCCCATCTAGGAGTGGCACTGCAGTGTCACGCAGGATGTCCCTTCCAAAAAACCCTCCCCAAACAGCACATGACGCAAAGAAAAAAAGAGGCGCAATGAGGTAGCTGTGTGAGTAAGATTAGCGACCCTAGTGGCCGACACAAACACCGGGCCCATCTAGGAGTGGCACTGCAGTGTCACGCAGGATGGCCCTTCCAAAAAACCCTCCCCAAACAGCACATGACGCAAAGAAAAAAAGAGGCGCAATGAGGTAGCTGTGTGAGTAAGATTAGCGACCCTAGTGGCCGACACAAACACCGGGCCCATCTAGGAGTGGCACTGCAGTGTCACGCAGGATGGCCCTTCCAAAAAACCCTCCCCAAACAGCACATGACGCAAAGAAAAAAAGAGGCGCAATGAGGTAGCTGACTGTGTGAGTAAGATTAGCGACCCTAGTGGCCGACACAAACACCGGGCCCATCTAGGAGTGGCACTGCAGTGTCACGCAGGATGTCCCTTCCAAAAAACCCTCCCCAAACAGCACATGACGCAAAGAAAAAAAGAGGCGCAATGAGGTAGCTGTGTGAGTAAGATTAGCGACCCTAGTGGCCGACACAAACACCGGGCCCATCTAGGAGTGGCACTGCAGTGTCACGCAGGATGTCCCTTCCAAAAAACCCTCCCCAATCAGCACATGATGCAAAGAAAAAGAAAAGAAAAAAGAGGTGCAAGATGGAATTATCCTTGGGCCCTCCCACCCACCCTTATGTTGTATAAACAAAACAGGACATGCACACTTTAACCAACCCATCATTTCAGTGACAGGGTCTGCCACACGACTGTGACTGATATGACGGGTTGGTTTGGACCCCCCCCAAAAAAGAAGCAATTAATCTCTCCTTGCACAAACTGGCTCTACAGAGGCAAGATGTCCACCTCATCTTCACCCTCCGATATATCACCGTGTACATCCCCCTCCTCACAGATTATCAATTCGTCCCCACTGGAATCCACCATCTCAGCTCCCTGTGTACTTTGTGGAGGCAATTGCTGCTGGTCAATGTCTCCGCGGAGGAATTGATTATAATTCATTTTAATGAACATCATCTTCTCCACATTTTCTGGATGTAACCTCGTACGCCGATTGCTGACAAGGTGAGCGGCGGCACTAAACACTCTTTCGGAGTACACACTTGTGGGAGGGCAACTTAGGTAGAATAAAGCCAGTTTGTGCAAGGGCCTCCAAATTGCCTCTTTTTCCTGCCAGTATAAGTACGGACTGTGTGACGTGCCTACTTGGATGCGGTCACTCATATAATCCTCCACCATTCTATCAATGTTGAGAGAATCATATGCAGTGACAGTAGACGACATGTCCGTAATCGTTGGCAGGTCCTTCAGTCCGGACCAGATGTCAGCATCAGCAGTCGCTCCAGACTGCCCTGCATCACCGCCAGCGGGTGGGCTCGGAATTCTGAGCCTTTTCCTCGCACCCCCAGTTGCGGGAGAATGTGAAGGAGGAGATGTTGACAGGTCGCGTTCCGCTTGACTTGACAATTTTGTCACCAGCAGGTCTTTCAACCCCAGCAGACCTGTGTCTGCCGGAAAGAGAGATCCAAGGTAGGCTTTAAATCTAGGATCGAGCACGGTGGCCAAAATGTAGTGCTCTGATTTCAACAGATTGACCACCCGTGAATCCTTGTTAAGCGAATTAAGGGCTGCATCCACAAGTCCCACATGCCTAGCGGAATCGCTCCGTGTTAGCTCCTTCTTCAATGCCTCCAGCTTCTTCTGCAAAAGCCTGATGAGGGGAATGACCTGACTCAGGCTGGCAGTGTCTGAACTGACTTCACGTGTGGCAAGTTCAAAGGGCATCAGAACCTTGCACAACGTTGAAATCATTCTCCACTGCACTTGAGACAGGTGCATTCCATCTCCTATATCGTGCTCAATTGTATAGGCTTGAATGGCCTTTTGCTGCTCCTCCAACCTCTGAAGCATATAGAGGGTTGAATTCCACCTCGTTACCACTTCTTGCTTCAGATGATGGCAGGGCAGGTTCAGTAGTTTTTGGTGGTGCTCCAGTCTTCTGTACGTGGTGCCTGTACGCCGAAAGTGTCCCGCAATTTTTCTGGCCACCGACAGCATCTCTTGCACGCCCCTGTCGTTTTTTAAAAAATTCTGCACCACCAAATTCAAGGTATGTGCAAAACATGGGACGTGCTGGAATTTGCCCATATTTAATGCACACACAATATTGCTGGCGTTGTCCGATGCCACAAATCCACAGGAGAGTCCAATTGGGGTAAGCCATTCCGCGATGATCTTCCTCAGTTGCCGTAAGAGGTTTTCAGCTGTGTGCGTATTCTGGAAAGCGGTGATACAAAGCGTAGCCTGCCTAGGAAAGAGTTGGCGTTTGCGAGATGCTGCTACTGGTGCCGCCGCTGCTGTTCTTGCGGCGGGAGTCCATACATCTACCCAGTGGGCTGTCACAGTCATATAGTCCTGACCCTGCCCTGCTCCACTTGTCCACATGTCCGTGGTTAAGTGGACATTGGGTACAACTGCATTTTTTAGGACACTGGTGAGTCTTTTTCTGACGTCCGTGTACATTCTCGGTATCGCCTGCCTAGAGAAGTGGAACCTAGATGGTATTTGGTAACGGGGGCACACTGCCTCAATAAATTGTCTAGTTCCCTGTGAACTAACGGCGGATACCGGACGCACGTCTAACACCAACATAGTTGTCAAGGACTCAGTTATCCGCTTTGCAGTAGGATGACTGCTGTGATATTTCATCTTCCTCGCAAAGGACTGTTGAACAGTCAATTGCTTACTGGAAGTAGTACAAGTGGGCTTACGACTTCCCCTCTGGGATGACCATCGACTCCCAGCGGCAACAACAGCAGCGCCAGCAGCAGTAGGCGTTACACGCAAGGATGCATCGGAGGAATCCCAGGCAGGAGAGGACTCGTCAGACTTGCCAGTGACATGGCCTGCAGGACTATTGGCATTCCTGGGGAAGGAGGAAATTGACACTGAGGGAGTTGGTGGGGTGGTTTGCGTGAGCTTGGTTACAAGAGGAAGGGATTTACTGGTCAGTGGACTGCTTCCGCTGTCACCCAAAGTTTTTGAACTTGTCACTGACTTATTATGAATGCGCTGCAGGTGACGTATAAGGGAGGATGTTCCGAGGTGGTTAACGTCCTTACCCCTACTTATTACAGCTTGACAAAGGGAACACACGGCTTGACACCTGTTGTCCGCATTTCTGGTGAAATACCTCCACACCGAAGAGCTGATTTTTTTGGTATTTTCACCTGGCATGTCAACGGCCATATTCCTCCCACGGACAACAGGTGTCTCCCCGGGTGCCTGACTTAAACAAACCACCTCACCATCAGAATCCTTCTGGTCAATTTCCTCCCCAGCGCCAGCAACACCCATATCCTCCTCATCCTGGTGTACTTCAACACTGACATCTTCAATCTGACTATCAGGAACTGGACTGCGGGTGCTCCTTCCAGCACTTGCAGGGGGCATGCAAATAGTGGAAGGCGCATGCTCTTCACGTCCAGTGTTGGGAAGGTCAGGCATCGCAACCGACACAATTGGACTCTCCTTGTGGATTTGGGATTTCAAAGAACGCACAGTTCTTTGCGGTGCTTTTGCCAGCTTGAGTCTTTTCAGTTTTCTAGCGAGAGGCTGAGTGCTTCCATCCTCATGTGAAGCTGAACCACTAGCCATGAACATAGGCCAGGGCCTCAGCCGTTCCTTGCCACTCCGTGTGGTAAATGGCATATTGGCAAGTTTACGCTTCTCCTCCGACAATTTTATTTTAGGTTTTGGAGTCCTTTTTTTTCTGATATTTGGTGTTTTGGATTTGACATGCTCTGTACTATGACATTGGGCATCGGCCTTGGCAGACGACGTTGCTGGCATTTCATCGTCTCGGCCATGACTAGTGGCAGCAGCTTCAGCACGAGGTGGAAGTGGATCTTGATCTTTCCCTAATTTTGGAACCTCAACTTTTTTGTTCTCCATATTTTATAGGCAGAACTAAAAGGCACCTCAGGTAAACAATGGAGATGGATGGATTGGATACTAGTATACAATTATGGACGGACTGCCACGGTTAGGTGGTATAAAAAAACCACGGTTAGGTGGTATATATTGTAATACAATTATGGATGGACGGACTGCCTGCCGAGTGCCGACACAGAGGTAGCCACAGCCGTGAACTACCGCACTGTACACTGGTTGATAAAGAGATAGTAGTATACTCGTAACAACTAGTATGACTGACTATGACGGTATAAAGAATGAAAAAAAAAATAAGAATTTACTTACCGATAATTCTATTTCTCGGAGTCCGTAGTGGATGCTGGGGTTCCTGAAAGGACCATGGGGAATAGCGGCTCCGCAGGAGACAGGGCACAAAAAAGTAAAGCTTTACTAGGTCAGGTGGTGTGCACTGGCTCCTCCCCCTATGACCCCCCTCCAGACTCCAGTTAGGTACTGTGCCCGGACGAGCATACACAATAAGGGAGGCATTTTGAATCCCGGGTAAGACTCATACCAGCCACACCAATCACACCGTACAACTTGTGATCTAAACCCAGTTAACAGTATGATAACAGAAAGGGCCTCTTAAAGATGGCTCCTTAACAATAACCCGAATTAGTTAACAATAACTATGTACAAGTATTGCAGATAATCCGCACTTGGGATGGGCGCCCAGCATCCACTACGGACTCCGAGAAATAGAATTATCGGTAAGTAAATTCTTATTTTCTCTATCGTCCTAAGTGGATGCTGGGGTTCCTGAAAGGACCATGGGGATTATACCAAAGCTCCCAAACGGGCGGGAGAGTGCGGATGACTCTGCAGCACCGAATGAGAGAACTCCAGGTCCTCCTTTGCCAGGGTATCAAATTTGTAAAATTTTACAAACGTGTTCTCCCCCGACCACGTAGCTGCTCGGCAGAGTTGTAATGCCGAGACCCCTCGGGCAGCCGCCCAAGATGAGCCCACCTTCCTTGTGGAGTGGGCTTTTACAGTTTTAGGCTGTGGCAGGCCTGCCACAGAATGTGCAAGTTGAATTGTGTTACAAATCCAACGAGCAATCGACTGCTTAGAAGCAGGTGCGCCCAACTTGTTGGGTGCATACAATATAAACAGCGAGTCAGATTTTCTGACTCCAGCCGTCCTTGAAATGTATATTTTTAAGGCTCTGACAACGTCCAACAACTTGGAGTCCTCCAAGTCGCTAGTGGCCGCAGGCACCACAATAGGTTGGTTCAGATGAAATGCTGATACCACTTTAGGGAGAAAATGCGGACGAGTCCGCAGTTCTGCCCTATCCGAATGGAAGATTAGATAAGGACTTTTATAAGATAAAGCCGCCAATTCAGATACTCTCCTGGCAGAGGCCAGGGCTAGTAACATAGTCACTTTCAATGTGAGATATTTCAAATCCACCTTTTTCAATGGTTCAAACCAATGGGATTTGAGGAAATCTAAAACTACATTTAGATCCCATGGTGCCACCGGAGGCACCACAGGAGGCTGTATATGCAGTACTCCCTTGACAAAAGTCTGGACCTCAGGGACAGAGGCCAATTCTTTTTGGAAGAATATTGACAGGGCCGAAATTTGAACCTTAATGGATCCCAATTTGAGACCCATAGATAATCCTGATTGCAGGAAATGTAGGAAACGACCCAGTTGGAATTCCTCCGTCGGAACCCTCCGATCCTCGCACCACGCTACATATTTTCGCCAAATGCGGTGATAATGTTTCACGGTGACTTCCTTCCGTGCCTTAATCAAGGTAGGAATGACTTCTTCTGGAATGCCTTTCCCTTTTAGGATCTGGCGTTCAACCGCCATGCCGTCAAACGCAGCCGCGGTAAGTCTTGAAAAAGACAGGGACCCTGCTGTAGCAGGTCCCTTCTCAGAGGTAGAGGCCATGGTTCGTCCGTGAGCATCTCTTGAAGTTCCGGATACCAAGTCCTTCTCGGCCAATCCGGAACCACTAGTATTGTTCTTACTCTTCTTTGCCGTATGATCTTCAATACCTTTGGTATGAGCGGCAGAGGAGGAAACACATACACTGACTGGTACACCCAAGGAGTTACCAGTGCGTCCACAGCTATTGCCTGTGGATCTCTTGACCTGGCGCAATATTTGTCCAGTTTCTTGTTGAGGCGAGACGCCATCATGTCTACAATTGGTCTTTCCCAACGGTCTATTAACATGTTGAAGACTTCTGGATGTAGACCCCACTCTCCCGGATGAAGATCGTGTCTGCTGAGGAAGTCTGCTTCCCAGTTGTCCACGCCCGGGATGAACACTGCTGACAGTGCTATCACGTGATTCTCCGCCCAGCGAAGAATCTTGGCAGCTTCTGCCATTGCACTCCTGCTTCTTGTGCCGCCCTGCCTGTTTACATGGGCGACCGCCGTGATGTTGTCCGACTGAATCAACACCGGCTTTCCTTGCAGGAGAAGTTCCGCCTGGCTTAGAGCATTGTAGATTGCTCTTAGTTCCAGAATGTTTATGTGAAGAGACTTTTCCAGACTCGTCCATACTCCCTGGAAGTTTCTTCCTTGTGTGACTGCTCCCCAGCCTCTCAGGCTGGCGTCCGTGGTCACCAGGATCCAATCCTGAATGCCGAATCTGCGGCCTTCTAATAGGTGAGCCTTCTGCAACCACCACAGAAGTGACACCCTTGTCTTTGGTGACAGGGTTATTCGCAGGTGCATCTGCAGATGCGACCCTGACCATTTGTCCAACAGATCCCTTTGGAATATTCTTGCATGGAATCTGCCGAATGGAATTGCTTCGTAAGAAGCCACCATTTTTCCCAGGACTCTTGTGCATTGATGTACTGACACTTTTCCTGGTTTTAGGAGGTTCCTGACCAGATCGGATAACTCCTTGGCTTTTTCCTCTGGAAGGAAAACCTTTTTCTGAACCGTGTCCAGAATCATTCCTAGGAACAGCAGACGAGTTGTCGGGATTAAATGGGATTTTGGAATATTCAGAATCCACCCGTGTTGTCTTAGCACCTCTTGAGATAGTGCTAAAGCTGTCTCCAGCTGTTCTCTGGACCTTGCCCTTATTAGGAGATCGTCCAAGTATGGGATAACTAATACGCCTTTTCTTCGAAGAAGAATCATCATCTCGGCCATTACCTTGGTAAAGACCCGAGGCGCCGTGGACAATCCGAACGGCAGCGTCTGAAACTGATAGTGACAGTTTTGAACAATGAACCTGAGGTACCCCTGGTGTGCGGGGTAAATCGGAACGTGTAGATACGCATCCTTGATGTCCAAGGATACCATAAAGTCCCCTTCTTCCAGGTTCGCTATCACTGCTCTGAGTGACTCCATCTTGAACTTGAACTTTTTTATGTAGAGGTTCAAGGACTTCAGATTTAGAATAGGCCTTACCGAGCCATCCGGCTTCGGTACCACAAATAGAGTGGAATAATACCCCTTTCCTTGTTGTAATAGGGGTACTTTGACTATCACCTGCTGAGCGTACAGCTTGTGAATGGCTTCCAACACCCTCTCCCTTTCGGAAGAGACGGTTGGTAAGGCAGACTTCAGGAAACGATGAGGAGGATCCGTCTCTAGTTCCAACCTGTACCCCTGAGATATTATCTGCAGGATCCAGGGGTCTACCTGCGAGTGAGCCCACTGCGCGCTGTAATTTTTGAGACGGCCCCCCACTGTCCCCGAGTCCGCTTGAGAGGCCCCAGCGTCATGCTGAGGTTTTTGCAGGAGCCGGGGAGGGCTTCTGTTCCTGGGAAGGAGCTGCCTGTTGGTGTCTCTTCCCTCTTCCTCTGCCTCGTGGCAGGTACGACAAGCCCTTTGCTCTCTTATTTTTGTAGGAGCGAAAAGGCTGCGGTTGAAAGGTCGGTGCCTTTCTCTGTTGGGGAGTGACTTGAGGTAAAAAAGTGGATTTCCCGGCAGTAGCCGTGGCCACCAAGTCTGATAGACCAACTCCAAATAACTCCTCCCCTTTATACGGCAAAACCTCCATGTGACGTTTTGAATCCGCATCGCCTGTCCACTGTCGTGTCCATAAGGCTCTTCTGGCTGAAATGGACATAGCACTCACCCGAGATGCCAGTGTGCAAATATCCCTCTGTGCATCACGCATATAGATAAATGCATCCTTTATTTGTTCTAACGACAGTAAAACATTGTCCCTATCTAGGGTATCAATATTTTCAATCAGGGATTCTGACCAAACTACTCCAGCACTGCACATCCAGGCAGTTGCTATAGCTGGTCGTAGTATAACACCTGCATGTGTGTATATATTCTTTTGAATAACTTCCATCTTTCTATCTGATGGATCCTTAAGTGCGGCCGTCTCAGGAGAGGGTAACGCCACTTGTTTGGATAAGCGTGTGAGCGCCTTGTCCACCTTAGGGGGTGTTTCCCAGCGCGCCCTAACCTCTGGCGGGAAAGGGTATAATGCCAATAACTTTTTTGAAATTATCAACTTTTTATCAGGAGCAACCCACGCTTCATCACACACGTCATTTAATTCTTCTGATTCAGGAAAAACTGTTTGTAGTTTTTTCACACCATACATAATACCCTGTTTTACGGTATCTGTAGTATCAGCTAAATGTAACGTCTCCTTCATTGCCAAAATCATATAACGTGTGGCCCTACTGGAAAATACGTTTGAATTTCTACCGTCGTCACTGGAATCAGTGCCCGTGTCTGGGTCTGTGTCGACCGACTGAGGCAAAGGGCGTTTTACAGCCCCTGACGGTGTTTGAGGCGCCTGGACAAGCATTAATTGATTGTCCGGCCGCCTCATGTCCTCAACTGACTGTTTAAGGGAAGATAAACCATCACGTAATTCCACAAATAAAGGCATCCATTCTGGTGTCGACCCCCTGGGGGGTGACATCTGCATATTTGGCAATTGCTCCGCCTCCACACCAATATCGTCCTCATACATGTCGACACCACGTACCGACACACACCGCAAACTCACAGGGAATGCTCTAATGAAGACAGGACCCACTAGCCCTTTTGGGGAGACAGAGGGAGAGTCTGCCAGCACACACCACAAAGCGCTATATATACAAGGGATATCCTTATATTAAGTGCTCCCTTATAGCTGCTTTAATATATATATATATAGCCATTAATGTGCCCCCCCTCTCTGTTTTACCCTGTTTCTGTAGTGCAGTGCAGGGGAGAGACCTGGGAGCCGTTCTGACCAGCGGAGCTGTGACAGAAAATGGCGCCGTGTGCTGAGGAGATAGGCCCCGCCCCTTTTTCGGCGGGTTCTTCTCCCGCTATTTTTCCAGTCAGGCAGGGGTTAAATATCTCCATATAGCCCCTATGGGCTATATGTGAGGTATTTTTAGCCTTGTATAAGGTTTATATTTGCCTCTCAGAGCGCCCCCCCCCAGCGCTCTGCACCCTCAGTGACTGCCCAGTGAAGTGTGCTGAGAGGAAAATGGCGCACAGCTGCAGTGCTGTGCGCTACCTTATGAAGACTGAGGAGTCTTCAGCCGCCGGTTTCCGGACCTCTTCACGCTTCAGCATCTGCAAGGGGGTCGGCGGCGCGGCTCCGGGACCGGACTCCACGGCTGGGCCTGTGTTCGATCCCTCTGGAGCTAATGGTGTCCAGTAGCCAAGCAGCAAATCCACTCTGCATGCAGGTGAGTTTACTACTTTCCCCCTAAGTCCCACGTTGCAGTGATCCTGTTGCCAGCAGGACTCACTGTAAAGAAAAAAAACCTAAACTAAACTTTCTCTAAGCAGCTCTTTAGGAGAGCCACCTAGATTGCACCCTTCTCGTTCGGGCACAAAATCTAACTGGAGTCTGGAGGGGGGTCATAGGGGGAGGAGCCAGTGCACACCACCTGACCTAGTAAAGCTTTACTTTTTTGTGCCCTGTCTCCTGCGGAGCCGCTATTCCCCATGGTCCTTTCAGGAACCCCAGCATCCACTTAGGACGATAGAGAAACCACGGTTAGGTGGTATATATTGTAATACAATTATGGATGGACGGACTGCCTGCCGAGTTCCGACACAGAGGTAGCCACAGCCGTGAACTACCGCACTGTACACTGGTTGATAAAGAGATAGTAGTATACTCGTAACAACTAGTATGACTGACTATGACGGTATAAAGAATGAAAAAAAAACCACGGTTAGGTGGTATATATTATAATACAATTATGGATGGACGGACTGCCTGCCGACTGCCGACACAGAGGTAGCCACAGCCGTGAACTACCGCACTGTACACTGGTTGATAAAGAGATAGTAGTATACTCGTAACAACTAGTATGACACTATGACGGTATAAAGAATGAAAAAAAAACCACGGTTAGGTGGTATATATTATAATACAATTATGGATGGACGGACTGCCTGCCGACTGCCGACACAGAGGTAGCCACAGCCGTGAACTACCGCACTGTACACTGGTTGATAAAGAGATAGTAGTATACTCGTAACAACTAGTATGACACTATGACGGTATAAAGAATGAAAAAAAAACCACGGTTAGGTGGTATATATTATAATAATACAATTATGGATGGACGGACTGCCTGCCGACTGCCGACACAGAGGTAGCCACAGCCGTGAACTACCGCACTGTACACTGGTTGATAAAGAGATAGTAGTATACTCGTAACAACTAGTATGACTATGACGACGGTATAAAGAAAGAAAAAAAAATACCACGGTTAGGTGGTATATAATTATACAATTATGGATGGACGGACTGCCTGCCGAGTGCCGACTGCCGACACAGAGGTAGCCACAGCCGTGAACTACCGCACTGTACTGTGTCTGCTGCTAATATAGACTGGTTGATAAAGAGATAGTATACAACAATATACTACTATACTGGTGGTCAGGCACTGGTCACCACTAGTCACACTGGCAGTGGCACTCCTGCAGCAAAAGTGTGCACTGTTTAATTTTAAATTAATATAATATTATGTACTCCTGGCTCCTGCTATAACAACCTGCAGTGCTCCCCAGTCTCCCCCACAATTATTATAAGCTTTTATACATTGATGTGCAGCACACTGGGCTGAGCTGAGTGCACACAGACTGAGTCACACTGTGTGACTGCTGTGTATCGTTTTTTTCAGGCAGAGAACGGATATAGCAGAGAACGGATATATTAAATAAAAGTTAACTTAACAACAACTGCACTGGTCACTGTGGTAAACTCTGTCTGCACAATCTCTCTCTCTCTCTCTCTCTTCTAATCTATTCTAATGGAGAGGACGCCAGCCACGTCCTCTCCCTATCAATCTCAATGCACGTGTGAAAATGGCGGCGACGCGCGGCTCCTTATATAGAATCCGAGTCTCGCGAGAATCCGACAGCGTCATGATGACGTTCGGGCGCGCTCGGGTTAACCGAGCAAGGCGGGAAGATCCGAGTCGCTCGGACCCGTGAAAAAAAAAGTGAAGTTCGTGCGGGTTCGGATTCAAAGAAACCGAACCCGCTCATCTCTAATATATATATATATATATATATATATAAATGCAGAAGCCCTCACTCACTCACTGTCTCATCACTAATTAGCTTGCTATCCGATATGTTAGGGAGATGATATGTAACATAGGTATTCTTCAGGTGGGAAATAGGAAAACTAAGTAATTAGAATGTTAATAAACCTACCCTAAGGGGATGAAAAGGGTGTTGACAAATGACGTCATTACAGATGCGTTGCTTGCGTTGTGTGAACGATAATGCCCAAATGAACAATCGGATCAAAATTTGGATTACATCTCCATGTGTAGAATTTAATAAACTACAAAAATGGTCCTGTCTCTTTTTACCATATCTGTTTCCGGTACTCCTCGTGTAATGCCGATCTGTGCAGTTTCAAGCAAGAAAGCACACTGTTTTTCTGTCCACTGCTGCAACTGTCATCATTAATAGCGGCTCCTGTGCCTGCCCCAAGCTAGTTGCTAGAGATCTGTTAGAGACAGGCTCCCCTTACTCGTACACACGACTCAACTAGCGCTGACCTCTAGCTACACGCCCCCATGACACTCCCATGACACACCCACAAGATAGAACAGTTCCACGCAATCTGTTCGGCGCCCAGTTCCCCGCCCCAAAACGGTCGTCTTGTAAAGTAAGAGTCCATCAATATCAGTCCAACTCAGAATCGGTAGGAGATATGTAAAAATGCACAAAGTCACTTCTGTGCATGCACCGTGCTAAAACTCACTATTCTAGGCGAGGAAAATAGATGTGTCCCAATGTCTTTGTGTGACAGGGTCCTAAACCATGTGGTGTTGCCACCACAATGACTTTCTATCAGGCAAAGGTCTTACACAAAGAATAAGTAGTAATGAGTAAAATCTGAGATGTGTACTATCGGAAAACACAGACTGATCTGAAAAAAATAAAAAAAGAATTATATACTGTAGAAGACGTTTATCAATGTCTTAAAAATCAAGGGTTTCTGTTCCTATGGAAATACCATTCATTACGGCCATTTTAATGAAACCACATTTGTAAACACATCGGAGTTCCAGTTTAGCCTGTGCAAAATGGACATTTATGGAAAACTATAGGAAAAATAAACACATTTCCCTTTAAGTGGCAGAATAATTGGAGAGCTCCATATTCTTTGCACAGATCTCCATTATGATTACGATCTAGACGTAAGTGACGGAGGGTGGCAGGTCGTTAATAAGCATATTCTCCACCGTAGTTCCAACAGTGATGTGCTTCAGGCATAGAGCCCTGAATTCAAATGATATTATTTAAATTGATGATATACCCAACTTTTTTAGATCTTTTATTCTCCAATTGCGTTTCATAAAACAGACATTAAGTGCTGAACATATAATACTGTATTAGAACTTATCCATAAAGGAAAAATAAGCCATGCTGTATGTACAGGGTTTTTTTTCTATCATATTTTTCGGGCAAGTTGGATATGCGAGTTCCATTTATTTACATAGAAACATAGAATTTGACGGCAGATAAGAACCACTTGCCCCATCTAGTCTGCCCCTTTTCTAATCTTATTGTTACCTCAAACCCTATTTGACCTCCTGTACACGTGTGTAAAGGGTCTTGTGCAGTGGTGCAAGTACAGTAGAAAAAAAGTGTTAGTGATACTGTGTGTGCACCAAAAAAATGGGTGTTGTCACATGCCACCTGGAGCATGGCCAATGAAAATGGGGGCATGATACACATATGGGGGAGCGTGATAAACATATGACCCCAATAGTGCAGTGCCAGATACACATATGCCCCCACAGTGCCATATATGCCCCTACAGTGCCAGATACAAATATGCCCCCACAGTGCCAGATATACATATACCCCCATGGTGCCAGATATGCCCCCACAGTGCCAGATATGCCCCCACAGTGCCAGATATGCCCCCACAGTGCCAGATACACATATGCCACCACAGTGCCAGATACACATATGTCCCCACGGTGCCAGATATGCCCCTCTGTGCCAGATACACATATACCCCCACAGTGCCAGATACACATTGCCCCTAGTAGTGTAGTGCCAGATACACATATGCCCCCCAATAGTGGCAGATACACATATGCCCCTACAGTGCCAGATACACATATGCCACCAGTAGTGTAGTGCCAGATACACATATGACCCCCAATAGTAGCAGATTCCCATATGCCCCCAGCAGTGCAACTCACCATTACTGCTGCTGCCTGGGGCCGGCTCTGCAGTGACACTGTGTCAGCGAGAGGAGATCGCAGCACGCGACTCTCCTCTCCTGCCCTCAGTCCGGACTCCTGCGGCGGCGTGTATCTCAAATCAGGCACTGGTCCATGAGCCAATCAGAGCTCACAGTCCGACAGCAGCGGATCCTGTGCGGCTGCCGGTCCACAAGCTGTGATTGGCTCAAGAACCGGCGGTTGATTGTGATACACGCCGCTGCCACCGGAGGGAGAGAGACCAGACTGACTGACTGGGCAGGAGAGGGGCGGGAGAGGAGAGGCGCATGCTGCGCTCTCCTCTCCCCGACACAGTAGTTGCAAGGTGGTGGCCCAGCAGTACTGCGTATCGGCTGTCAATTTCTTACCGCCATACTTGCAGCACTGGTCTTGTGTCATGATAATGGTTCAGCATGGTGGTGTACTGGTCTATGATTTTGAAAACTTAGCAAACACCCAAGGCAGCATAATTTCTATCATATAAGTACAGAAATAAACATCAATTATAAAATAATCACTTTTACATCAGCAATTTACACGTTCGGGATCACTGACCCAATTAAGAGAACTCATTACAGCGTTAGGCTAATCAGGTCTCCGTGCTGCAATCTACATCACAAATACAGATACACTTCACTTACCTTGCAATAAAGACTCATAACCAGCAATGGAGATTATTCTTTTACAATGTGGAGGACCTGATAATGTTATAGCAGATATCAGTCTTTTTTGGTAATTGCAGGTGAGAGATTTGATTTGAATAACAGACAGTAAGGTGTGAGATGTATGACGGAGACGTACAGTATTAAAGCTTCTAAAGAGAACAGGTGAGAAATTGCCTATAGCAACCAACCATAGACTATCTATCATTTTATAGAATGTGCTAGAAGCTGTTTTGTTGTTATGTGCAGCTTCTCCATTTGACCACGTTAGGAGTGATACATCTCCCCTTGAGTGAGAAGTACAGTTCAGAAGCGTCCAAGAGCTGAACCACCAATCACAGTGTGATCAGTATGTAGGACATCTGTATGAGGTCAGATACCCCCCTCCCCAAAATACAGGATCATGAAGAAGTGACGCCTCTACTCCCCCTGGTGGTAGTCCTGTGGTAGTGCAATCCGGCTTACACCTTTTCTGCATCTGCTCTCAATCTGCGTGTGTTTCCCTTACCTGCTTGGTTTGAGGCTCTCTATCTGACTTAGGTATTTGCACACTGGCAGCTGTTGTGTACACTTACAGCTGGGCACAGTGGCTTACTTGGTAGGCACAGGTGGGCGCATTGGGCATTGAGCAGTAGGCACAGGTGCCAGTGAGTGGTGGTAACAGATGCTGGTGAGTGGTGGGCATAGATGTCAGTGAGCAGTGGGCACAGGTGCCAGCAAATGGTGGACCCAGGTTCTAGCAAGTAGTGGGTACAGATACACATGATATGCCCCCCAGTAGTGCCAGATACACATGATATGCCCCCCAGCAGTGCCAGCTACACATGATGTGGCTCCCAGCAGTGCCAGATACACATGATATTCCCCCCAGCAGTGCCAGCTACACATGGTATGCCCCCAGAAGTGTCAGATACACCTGATATGCCCCCAGCAGTGCCAGCTACACATGACATGCCCCCCCAGCAGTGCCAGCTACACATGACATGCCCCCCAGCAGTGCCAGCTACACATGATATGCCCCCCAGCAGTGCCAGATACACATGAAATGCCCCCCAGCAGTGCCAGCTACACATGATATGCCCTCCAGCATTGCCAGATACACATGACATGCCCCCAGCAGTGCCAGATACACAAGGCATGCCCCCCAGCAGTGCCAGATACACATAACTTGCCCCTCAGCAGTGCCAGAAAGACATGACATGCCCTCCAGCAGTGCCAGATAGACATGACATGCCCCCCAGCAGTGCCAGATAGACATGACATGCCCCCAGCATTGCCAGATAGACATGACATGCCCCCCAGCAGTGCCAGATACACATGACATGCCCCCCAGCAGTGCCAGATAGACATGATATGCCCCCCAGCAGTGCCAGCTACACATGATGTGCTCCCCAGCAGTGGCAGATAAACATGATATGCCCCCCAGCAGTGCCAGCTACACATGATATGCCTCCCAGCAGTGCCAGCTACACATAACGTGTCCCCCAGCAGTGCCAGATACACATGATGTGCCCCCAGCAGTGCCAGATACACATGACGTGCCCCCCAGCAGTGCCAGATACATAAATGGCCACAGTGCCAGACACATAAATGCCCCCACAGTGCCAGATACATAAATGCCCCCCACAGTGCCAGATACATAAATGCCCCCAGTGCCAGATACATAAATGCCCCCAGTGTCAGATGTGCCCCACAGTGCCAGATACATAAATGCCCCCACAGTGCCAGATACATAAATGCCCCCACGGTGCCAGATACATAAATACCCCCATAGTGCCAGATATGCCCCCAGTGCCAGATACATAAATGCCCCCACAGTGCCAATACATAAATGCCCCCATAGTGCCAGATATGCCCCCACAGTGCCAGATACATAAATGCCCCTACAGTGCCAGATACATAAATGCCCCCACAGTGCCAATACATAAATGCCCCCACAGTGCCAGATATGTCCCCACAGTACCTGCTGTGCTGGGAGGGGGAGTGCTGTGGGGCGCGGGTGGACTTGTTAAACTATTCAGTGCATGCTATGCGCGCTTCGCGGTGCCAGCGTCTGGCTTCAGGCACCGCACAGTGCGTGCAGCGCGCACAGAACAGTTTAGGGCAGCAGGCTGGCTCCAGGCTTGAATATGGGGGCGCCAGCGTGCGGCGCCCATTAAGGGTGGCGCCCTGCGTGTCCGCTCTTTTCAAACATGCCTGGAGCCGGCCCTGGTGAACAAGAATCGGTTAAACTCTGCCGTGATTGCTGTTTAGTAAATTACTGAGTCGTATTTTCGGATCAAAATGCAAACTGGAATAAACGCGGGAGCTTAGTAAATTTCCACCTCAGTCTCCTGTGCTTGCTTCTATTAGGCCTTTCCTCTGTAGGAAACTTGCTATTATGTCCTCTGCACAATATAATGTAAAACGTCAGCTACAGTACTTTACCTGTTGTTTCTCTGCAGGTTGCTATTATGCTCTACTGCTGCTTTTCTTGTGGCTCCATCTAAATCAGCGGTAGCAATATATTAAAAAATATGTATTATTTATTTTCAAGCATATATTACAATAATTGTATAATACTACTCGTATATTGCAGAGCAAATGTCTCAGAGTTCTGCAATCCATAGAGGTTTCTGCGTATCCTGGCAGAGGAAGCTTACTGGATGCATTGTGCTTTATAGAGTAGAGCTACTGTACTTGTGATCACTGAAGTGCCCAGGCTGGCAACCGTACCAACACAGGTGCTGCAGGAAGAATCAGCCACACCCAACTGCCTTGCGGGCTGCATCCGGGAGCTGGGGGTTAGCAGTGTATGTCCCTTTGGCTGGAGGTAGGGTGGGTACTGTATGTTCCAGAGGCAGGGGGGTAGTGTGGTTAGTGTATGTCCATGGCCCATGGCGGTGTACCGTATGTCTCCTGGGCCAGGAGGTAAGGTGGGGAATTTATGTCACTGGGGGTGGGAAGGGGGTGGGGTGAGTAATGTATTTACCCAAAGGGAGTAGGGTGGACCAAGGGCTGGATGGGGTGGTTGGGGTGGTCAAATAAGCAGTGTATGTTCATGGGATGGGGATGGGTAGTGGTGGTGGAGGTAGGTTGTATTATCCTGCGTTGGGGCCCTGGGACAGGATAAGGAGTGTATGTCTCTGTGGAAGTTAGGGGTGGTGGTGTGAGTAGTGTATGTCCCCAGGGCTGAGGGCTAGGGAAGGCCAGAGGGGTAGAGCAGGCAGAGTATGTTCCTGGGGCCGGTCAAGTAGGGTGGACAGTATATGTTTCTGGGGCCAGAGAGGATGGTGGTGGGGTGTATAGTGTATGTCCATGGTCTGCGAGGGGGGGGGGTACTGTGTCTAGGTGGAGAGTGTATGTCCCTGGGAACATAAGTGGTGGGTGGTAGTGCAAGTAGTGTATGTCCCCAGTGCTACAGGGAGCCTAGGGGGGAAGGGGGCTTTGAGTGTATAGTGGGGTTCAGTATGAAATACTGATGGCCGGAATGCCGGCCGTCAGTATACCAACAGCGGAATCTCGGCCACCGTTATGCCGGCAGCGGGGCGAGCACTAGTAAATCCCTTGCGGCCTTGCTGTGCTCGCTACGCTGCTGGCACGGGAGCTCGCTGTTCTCACTACAGGTTATATTCTTCCTCTATGGGTGTCGTGGACACCCACAGAGGGAGAAGAGCCTGTCTCGCTGGTATTCCGGAGCCAGCATTGTACCGCTGTGCAGGATTCCGGTGGATTGCCGGTGGATTCCGGTGGATTGCCGGGATCCCCTGAGGCAGTATCTTAACCGCTTCCTGTATAGTGTATGTCCCTGGGTTGAGGAGGACACTGTGTCTGCGGGCGGCGAGGAAATGTGAGGCGTGTATGTAATGGGGCAGACAGGGGAGGGTGTTTAGTGTATAACACTCCTCCTCTGCCCGCACACTGGCTTTTAGGCAATATACAGTAAGTGTGGCAGGCTCACCCTTCAGGAGGAGCATGCTGCCATGAATAAGGAGCAACCTTATGCCGCTGTTTCCGGATAACTGAACCTGGAAGTGCCTGCTAGCCAGGAGCCGAAAAGAACTTCCAGTTTGCAATCCACACAGATCCCAGAAGTGTGGCAACTAGCCAGGCATGAATCAACCTGGGTCAGTAGGCAGGGTGGGCCAGCCTGGCAGAGGAGGGGGGGGGGGCAGTGGGAACTTATCCAGTGTACCGGTGGCCCAATCCGCCCCAGGGTCAGCCTATGAATGGGGTATAATTAACAAGTAATAAACTATAGTCTGCTTCACCCATAGCGCAGTGTATGCAATACTGTACATCAGACCAGCACCAGCAATCACAGTAAGGGAGAGCATGCGTCAGTTGAGCCAGCATCCGAGCAGAATATTTTTTTCCTTTCTGAATATGGGCACCATTCCACAACACAAGTCTCCTGCTCTGTGGAGCATTGGAGAAAGACCGGGAATCTGGGTAGTAGCACAATAACTTAGCACCACTCTTGGACAAATATGTACACATTGTTTTTTTATACACTGGTTTCCGGGCAACTGGAAACCCCTCCTATGTTTGCCTATGCTAAGAATAACTTTAGTTCAGTAAATCCCCATAACACCTTCATCTTTAGTGTATTGACAGTCCTTGGCACTACATCCCATTTTTCCCAACTTTTTCTTGCTTTGTACTTCACTTGTGCAGAAGAACATGATATGGGAGGTAGGTCGCAGAGCTGATCTACCATGCAACCATCTCCGAGCGCCATACAGATGTCACATGCATTAACAGTTCATAATGTTACTTAGGTTAGGTGGGTAATTAATGTTTAGTTTTCTTTTTATTAAATCATAGTTAGTCTTCAAATGGTGTATTTATCTCCAGGAGCTAAAGAGAAGCGACATCCAGATGATTGGGGAGCTAATCAGAATGCAGCGTGTGTTAAGCAATTAAAGGTTGAGTTTTTTAATACATTATATCTTGGCAGCAATTTTAATAACTGTTATAAACTGATTTTAACACAACCGTTAGATGGCAAAGTCTAGTAAAATATGATTTGGCGAGTGCTCTTTATTTGATCTCCCAGTTCATGCATTCACGTCTCTAGTTCAAACACTAAAGTCTATTTAGCTGATCTCCAGCAAAATCAGAAACCACTCACTAGAACAGCGGTGGTGTAGCAAGCCATTAAGAACTTGCAGACACAGCAATAGTCATTAGATCATGAGGGTGAGACTTACTCTGCTTCTGATCCTGGTTTTGCAATAGTAAATGAATAATGACCAGAAAGAGCCAATCAAAGGGAGTAATTCAGATCTGGTCGCTGCTGTGCGTTTTCGCACAGCGTGCAATCAGGTCAGAACTGCGCATGCGTATGCACAGCCAGGGCCGGTTCTTAGCTTTGTGGCGCCCCGGGCAAAATATAGGGGAGTGGCTTCAAATGGGGGCGTGGTCACGACGCTGAAAGAAAAAATGAAATAAAAAAAAAGTATACTTACCACCCCCGTTCCTGATCCAGACCTCTGCAGACCCCCTCCGCCGGCGGTGCCGCTCTTCTCCTCTCCTCTCTTCTCTTCGATCTATGGGAGAGACGTTATTAGTTACGTCTCTCCCATAGAACAGCATAGACACTAAAGGTCAATTATGACCCCTAGTGTCTGTGCCACTATGCTGTGCGGTGCGCGATGACGTCATCGCGCATCGCACAGCAAAGGTCCTCTACATGAAGGGAAACTAGACCGTAGCGTCTAGTTTCCCTTCATGGAGAGGACCTTTGCTGTGCGGTGCGCGATGACGTCATCGCGCACCGCACAACTAAGGTCTTCTCAATGAAGGGAAACTAGACGCTACGCGTCTGGTTCCCTTCAAAGCGGGGGGGGGCACAGCAGGGCACTGCGGGGGGCACAGTGGCGGATCTTGCCCTGGTGCGGCGCCCTCTGGATGGCGCCGGCGCCCTCCGGAAGGCGGCGCCCCGGGCAAAAGTACCGCTTGCCCGTGGCAAGAACCGCCACTGTGCACAGCACTGCGGCGGAGTGTCGCACGGCTGCAAAGGGGATCGTCGGTAAGATGTCAAATGCGGTCCTGAACAGGCTGATGTGATCGCAGCGGCTGAGTAAGTCCTGGGCTGCGCAGAGACTGAACAAAATCAGTTTGTGCAGCTCTGCTACACATGCGATTGCACACCTGCACAGCTAAAATACTCTCCCCTGCAGGTGGCGACTATCTGATCACAGGACAGCAAAAATCGCTGCCTAGCGATCAGATCTGAATTACCCCCCAAATTCGCAATATATTTGGTGCAGACCCACAAAATAGGACAACAACTTCACCAACTACTTTATGATAACTTAAGTGTCTCTCAGTCATAGCTGCATGCAGACCTTTATATTACCCCTCACTCTTCTCCTATTCCCCTAAGTGCCCCTCTATTGTCTGTCAACCTTGTATCCTGTCAGTAGTTTCCAACCTGATATCTCTATCACTGTTGATAACTCGAAGATCAACCCTACCCCACAATCTCACTGCCTAGGTGTCATCTGAGCTGTCCTTTGTTCCCCACTTACAATCTGTTTTCAAATCCTGTTACATACAGTACCTGTAAAAAAAAATATCCAGAATACGCCCATATCTCACACAAGGCACTGCAAAAGCTCTAATTTGCGATCTCATTATCTCCCACATTGATTATCGCAATGGTCTCCTTACTGGTCTTCCCAAAAATGTTACTCTACCCCACTACAATCTATTTTGAATGCAGCTGCGAGACTGATCTTCCTCACTAAACATTTGCCTGCTGCTCCGCTCTGTCAGTCCCTCCATTGATTACCTGTAATCTACAGTACTTACACATAAGGCTATTAACCAAACTACCCCACATACATATCTACGCTTATGGGCCCTCATTCCGAGTTGTTCGCTCGGTATTTTTCATCGCATCGCAGTGAAAATCCGCTTAGTACGCATGCGCAATGTTCGCACTGCGACTGCGCCAAGTAACTTTACTATGATGAAAGTAATTTTACTCACGGCTTTTTCTTCGCTCCGGCGATCGTAATGTGATTGACAGGAAATGGGTGTTACTGGGCGGAAACACGGCGTTTCAGGGGCGTGTGGCTGAAAACGCTACCGTTTCCGGAAAAAACGCAGGAGTGGCCGGGGAAACGGTGGGAGTGCCTGGGCGAACGCTGGGTGTGTTTGTGACGTCAACCAGGAACGACAAGCACTGAAATGATCGCACAGGCAGAGTAAGTCTGGAGCTACTCTGAAACTGCTAAGTAGTTAGTAATCGCAATATTGCGAATACATCAGTCGCAATTTTAAGAAGCTAAGATTCACTCCCAGTAGGCGGCGGCTTAGCGTGTGTAACTCTGCTAAATTCGCCTTGCGACCGATCAACTCGGAATGAGGGCCATAGCAAAGTATCTCACACAACCTGACCTCTCCGCTCTGCACAAAATCTGCTTCTCTCATCCACACTCGTTACCTGCTCCCATTTATGGTTACAGGACTTTTTTCTGGCTTCACCCACTCTGCCCTCCTATGCAAAAGACTCTCCTCTAATCTCCAAACCTTCAAGCATTCCTCTTTAAGCAGTTTAGCAAATTCTAGAACCGCTGACATAACATCCATAAGCTATCCTACCCAATTACATCCTCTCTATACAGTCCACACCAGTGGTGGGTCCAGAAGTGGTGATGCACATCAGTCCAAAATTCATATAGGGGAGCCACACCCACTGCCAGTGAGTCCCAGCCGGTGATGTTTGGCAGAGTTTAGAGTGGTAGTGGGTGTGGCTCCCCTATTTGAATTTTGGACTGTGCCGCAGCCCCAATTCTGGAGCCTCCAATGGTCCACAGGCCCAATAGAGGGGGGCGCCGCCGCCGGCCAGGGCATTATGCCCACCCTCCCCCAGTGCCGGATTTTTTTTTTAAAGGGCCCCCGACGCCTGTACACAGATCGTACCTCCGATCTGCGGGGCAGCGCTGCACTCCTCCGGAGGCTCCCTATAGGTTGCCCTGGCAACCGAACAGCAGCAGCTCCAGCACCACATAGAATTTCAGGACAGCTGAGCGACGGCTCAGCTGTCCAATGGTGTAAAGGTGCAGCCTGCGGCTGAGTGATTGGCTGGGCACGCAGGCGGCAGGGAAGAAGAGTGTGGAGCCAGCGTGCGTGGAAGAGCAAGCTGCAGAGAAAAAAGTAAGCTGGCTGTATTTTTTTTTTAATCATCATGCACTGTGGGGCACTGTGTATCTGGCACTGTGGGGCACTGTATCTGGCACTGTGGGGCACTATATCTGGCACTGTGGATCTGACACTGTGGGGCACTGTATCTGGCACTGTGGGGCAATATGTTTCTGTCACTGTGGATCTGACACTGTGGGGCAATATGTATCTGGCACTGTCGGGCACTGTGTATCTGGCACTGTGGGGCACTGTGTATCTGGCACTGTGGGGCAATTGTGTATCTGGCACTGTGTAAAAAGGGGACTCTGCAATGCGTACTGTGCAAAAATTGAATAAAGGTTTGCTGAGAGACGACACAAGGAGTAGGTGATAGTGTGCTGAGAGGCGACACAGGGGGTAGGTGATAGTCTTGTTGGCACGCCCCATTTTCAGTGGCCACACCCTTTCTGGTGCGTGGCCATGCCCATTTTTCGCGCGCACACATACTTCTTTTTGTGTGTGTGTTGTTGTTTGTTTTTTTGGGGGGAGGGGCGCCACTCTTTATCTTGCCCTGGGCTCCGAAAACCCTAGTTACGCCTCTGGTGCCATTGCCTACTGTATTTCCCTATAGATTGTGAGCAAGCAGGGCCCTCTTACCTCTAAGTCTCTCTTTCTGTACCCAGCCTTGTTTTATTACTATTTGTTCCCAATTATAATGCACAACAGAATATACTGGCACCAGACTAGGACTATCATGTACTGACAGCACCCTCCTCCCGTGAACACCCCCCCCCCCCCCCCCCCAGTTCGCAGTCCGCTAAGTCTTGTACCCAATATTTCAGCCACTTTCTCAAACCCCACCTACTCACTACAGCCAATCCTTCACCCACCTCTTGTAGCATTACCATCTAGAGACATGGATACAGTGATTCATGTATTACACCCGCTAGATGATCTGGGGCGTATCACAGTGTGATTGATTGACTGAATATCGATGAACACAGGAGCCTGTTTCTTATTTAAAAAACTTTTTGTTAGTGGCACATGGGAGTGGTGGTGTGGACTGTGGTCTGGTCAGTAAAACAACTAGGGATGAGCGGGTTCGGTTCCTCGGAATCCGAACCCGCCCGAACTTCATGTTTTTTTACACGGGGCCGAGCGACTCGGATCTTCCCGCCTTGCTCGGTTAACCCGAGCGCGCCCGAACGTCATCATCCCGCTGTCGGATTCTCGCGAGGCTCGGATTCTATCGCGAGACTCGGATTCTATATAAGGAGCCGCGCGTCGCCGCCATTTTCACACGTGCATTGAGATTCATAGGGAGAGGACGTGGCTGGCGTCCTCTCCGTTTATAGAGAAGAGAGTGAGACAGTAGAGAGAGACACAGTAGTCATTTTGGGGAGCGTTAGGAGGAGTACTAGTTACTTGCTGAAGTGATAGATAGTGTGACTGTATATTATCTGACTTGTGGGGGAGACACTGACAGTGGGGAGCAGTTAGAGTCTGAGAGCAGGACTCAGGAGTACATATAACGTACAGTGCACACTTTTGCTGCCAGAGTGCCACACTGCCATTGTGACCACACTGACCACCAGTATAATATATATTGTGATTGTCTGCTTAGGAGTACTACTTGCAAGTTGCTGATAGTGTGACCAGTGACCTGACCACCAGTCACCACCAGTTTAATATATATATATATATAATTGTATATAATATATATATAATATTGTATACCACCTACCCGTGGTTTTTTTTTTTTCTTTCTTCTTTATACATACTACTATAGTAGCTTACTGTAGCAGTCTGCGGTGCTGCTGAGCTGACTGTGTCCAGCAGGTCCGTCATCAGTCATTACATAATAAATATATATACCTGTCCGGCTGCAGTACTAGTGATATTATATATATATATATATTGATTTCATCTCATTATCATCCAGTCTATATTAGCAGCAGACACAGTACGGTAGTCCACGGCTGTAGCTACCTCTGTGTCGGCAGTCGCTCGTCCATCCATAATTATATACCACCTACCCGTGGTTTTTTTTTTCTTTCTTCTTTATGCATACTACTATAGTAGCTTACTGTAGCAGTCTGCGGTGCTGCTGAGCTGACAGTGTCCAGCAGGTCCGTCATCAGTCATTACATAATAAATATATCTACCTGTCCGGCTGCAGTACTAGTGTGATATAATATATATTGATTTCATCTCATTATCATCCAGTCTATATTAGCAGCAGACACAGTACGGTAGTCCACGGCTGTAGCTACCTCTGTGTCGGCAGTCGCTCGTCCATCCATAATTGTATACCACCTACCCGTGTTTTTTTTTTTTTTCTTTCTTCTTTATACATACTACTATAGTAGCTTACTGTAGCAGTCTGCGGTGCTGCTGAGCTGACAGTGTCCAGCAGGTCCGTCATCAGTCATTACATAATAAATATATATACCTGTCCGGCTGCAGTACTAGTGATATTATATATATATATATATTGATTTCATCTCATTATCATCCAGTCTATATTAGCAGCAGACACAGTACGGTAGTCCACGGCTGTAGCTACCTCTGTGTCGGCAGTCGCTCGTCCATCCATAAGTATACTAGTATCCATCCATCTACATTGTTTACCTGAGGTGCCTTTTAGTTGTGCCTATTAAAATATGGAGAACAAAAATGTTGAGGTTCCAAAATTAGGGAAAGATCAAGATCCACTTCCACCTCGTGCTGAAGCTGCTGCCACTAGTCATGGCCGAGATGATGAAATGCCAGCAACGTCGTCTGCCAAGGCCGATGCCCAATGTCATAGTACAGAGCATGTAAAATCCAAAACACCAAATATCAGTAAAAAAAGGACTCCAAAATCTAAAATAAAATTGTCGGAGGAGAAGCGTAAACTTGCCAATATGCCATTTACCACACGGAGTGGCAAGGAACGGCTGAGGCCCTGGCCTATGTTCATGGCTAGTGGTTCAGCTTCACATGAGGATGGAAGCACTCAGCCTCTCGCTAGAAAACTGAAAAGACTCAAGCTGGCAAAAGCACCGCAAAGAACTGTGCGTTCTTCGAAATCCCAAATCCACAAGGAGAGTCCAATTGTGTCGGTTGCGATGCCTGACCTTCCCAACACTGGACGTGAAGAGCATGCGCCTTCCACCATTTGCACGCCCCCTGCAAGTGCTGGAAGGAGCACCCGCAGTCCAGTTCCTGATAGTCAGATTGAAGATGTCAGTGTTGAAGTACACCAGGATGAGGAGGATATGGGTGTTGCTGGCGCTGGGGAGGAAATTGACAAGGAGGATTCTGATGGTGAGGTGGTTTGTTTAAGTCAGGCACCCGGGGAGACACCTGTTGTCCGTGGGAGGAATAGGGCCGTTGACATGCCTGGTGAAAATACCAAAAAAATCAGCTCTTCGGTGTGGAAGTATTTCACCAGAAATGCGGACAACATTTGTCAAGCCGTGTGTTGCCTTTGTCAAGCTGTAATAAGTAGGGGTAAGGACGTTAACCACCTCGGAACATCCTCCCTTATACGTCACCTGCAGCGCATTCATAATAAGTCAGTGACAAGTTCAAAAACTTTGGGCGACAGCGGAAGCAGTCCACTGACCAGTAAATCCCTTCCTCTTGTAACCAAGCTCACGCAAACCACCCCACCAACTCCCTCAGTGTCAATTTCCTCCTTCCCCAGGAATGCCAATAGTCCTGCATGCCATGTCACTGGCAATTCTGACGAGTCCTCTCCTGCCTGGGATTCCTCCGATGCATCCTTGCGTGTAACGCCTACTGCTGCTGGCGCTGCTGTTGTTGCTGCTGGGAGTCGATGGTCATCCCAGAGGGGAAGTCGTAAGCCCACTTTTACTACTTCCACCAAGCAATTGACTGTCCAACAGTCCTTTGCGAGGAAGATGAAATATCACAGCAGTCATCCTGTTGCAAAGCGGATAACTGAGGCCTTGACAACTATGTTGGTGTTAGACGTGCGTCCGGTATCCGCCGTTAGTTCACAGGGAACTAGACAATTTATTGAGGCAGTGTGCCCCCGTTACCAAATACCATCTAGGTTCCACTTCTCTAGGCAGGCGATACCGAGAATGTACACGGACGTCAGAAAAAGACTCACCAGTGTCCTAAAAAATGCAGTTGTACCCAATGTCCACTTAACCACGGACATGTGGACAAGTGGAGCAGGGCAGGGTCAGGACTATATGACTGTGACAGCCCACTGGGTAGATGTATGGACTCCCGCCGCAAGAACAGCAGCGGCGGCACCAGTAGCAGCATCTCGCAAACGCCAACTCTTTCCTAGGCAGGCTACGCTTTGTATCACCGGTTTCCAGAATACGCACACAGCTGAAAACCTCTTACGGCAACTGAGGAAGATCATCGCGGAATGGCTTACCCCAATTGGACTCTCCTGTGGATTTGTGGCATCGGACAACGCCAGCAATATTGTGTGCGCATTAAATATGGGCAAATTCCAGCACGTCCCATGTTTTGCACATACCTTGAATTTGGTGGTGCAGAATTTTTTAAAAAACGACAGGGGCGTGCAAGAGATGCTGTCGGTGGCCAGAAGAATTGCGGGACACTTTCGGCGTACAGGCACCACGTACAGAAGACTGGAGCACCACCAAAAACGCCTGAACCTGCCCTGCCATCATCTGAAGCAAGAAGTGGTGGTAACGAGGTGGAATTCAACCCTCTATATGCTTCAGAGGTTGGAGGAGCAGCAAAAGGCCATTCAAGCCTATACAATTGAGCACGATATAGGAGGTGGAATGTACCTGTCTCAAGCGCAGTGGAGAATGATTTCAACGTTGTGCAAGGTTCTGCAACCTTTTGAACTTGCCACATGTGAAGTCAGTTCAGACACTGCCAGCCTGAGTCAGGTCATTCCCCTCATCAGGCTTTTGCAGAAGAAGCTGGAGGCATTGAAGGAGGAGCTAAAAGGGAGCGATTCCGCTAGGCATGTGGGACTTGTGGATGGAGCCCTTAATTCGCTTAACAAGGATTCACGGGTGGTCAATCTGTTGAAATCAGAGCACTACATTTTGGCCACCGTGCTCGATCCTAGATTTAAAACCTACCTTGGATCTCTCCTTCCGGCAGACACAAGTCTGCTGGGGTTCAAAGACCTGCTGGTGACAAAATTGTCAAGTCAAGCGGAACGCGACCTGTCAACATCTCCTCCTTCACATTCTCCCGCAACTGGGAGTGCGAGGAAAAGGATCAGAATTCCGAGCCCACCCGCTGGCGGTGATGCAGGGCAGTCTGGAGCGACTGCTGATGCTGACATCTGGTCCGGACTGAAGGACCTGACAACGATTACGGACATGTCGTCTACTGTCACTGCATATGATTCTCTCACCATTGAAAGAATGGTGGAGGATTATATGAGTGACCGCATCCAAGTAGGCACGTCAGACAGTCCGTACTTATACTGGCAGGAAAAAGAGGCAATTTGGAGGCCCTTGCACAAACTGGCTTTATTCTACCTAAGTTGCCCTCCCACAAGTGTGTACTCCGAAAGAGTGTTTAGTGCCGCCGCTCACCTTGTCAGCAATCTGCGTACGAGGTTACTTCCAGAAAATGTGGGGAAGATGATGTTCATTAAAATTAATTATAATCAATTCCTCCGTGGAGACATTGACCAGCAGCAATTGCCTCCACAAAGTACACAGGGAGCTGAGATGGTGGATTCCAGTGGGGACGAATTGATAATCTGTGAGGAGCGGGATGTACACGGTGATATATCGGAGGATGATGATGAGGTGGACATCTTGCCTCTGTAGAGCCAGTTTGTGCAAGGAGAGATTAATTGCTTCTTTTTCGGTGGGGGTCCAAACCAACCCGTCATTTCAGTCACAGTCGTGTGGCAGACCCTGTCACTGAAATGATGGGTTGGTTAAAGTGTGCATGTCCTGTTTATACAACATAAGGGTGGGTGGGAGGGCCCAAGGACAATTCCATCTTGCACCTCTTTTTTCTTTCATTTTTATTTGCGTCATGTGCTGTTTGGGGAGTGTTTTTTGGAAGGGCCATCCTGCGTGACACTGCAGTGCCACTCCTAGATGGGCCAGGTGTTTGTGTCGGCCACTAGGGTCGCTTTGCTTACTCACACAGCTACCTCATTGCGCCTCTTTTTTTCTTCTTTGCGTCATGTGCTGTTTGGGGAGTGTTTTTTGGAAGGGCCATCCTGCGTGACACTGCAGTGCCACTCCTAGATGGGCCAGGTGTTTGTGTCGGCCACTAGGGTCGCTTAGCTTACTCACACAGCTACCTCATTGCGCCTCTTTTTTTCTTCTTTGCGTCATGTGCTGTTTGGGGAGTGTTTTTTGGAAGGGACATCCTGCGTGACACTGCAGTGCCACTCCTAGATGGGCCAGGTGTTTGTGTCGGCCACTAGGGTCGCTTAGCTTAGTCATCCAGCGACCTCGGTGCAAATTTTAGGACTAAAAATAATATTGTGAGGTGTGAGGTATTCAGAATAGACTGAAAATGAGTGGAAATTATGGTTTTTGAGGTTAATAATACTTTGGGATCAAAATGACCCCCAAATTCTATGATTTAAGCTGTTTTTTAGTGTTTTTTGAAAAAAACACCCGAATCCAAAACACACCCGAATCCGACAAAAAAAATTCGGTGAGGTTTTGCCAAAACGCGGTCGAACCCAAAACACGGCCGCGGAACCGAACCCAAAACCAAAACACAAAACCCGAAAAATTTCAAGTGCACATCCCTAAAAACAACCCCCTGCCATGATTAGCACTGCTCCTTGGCAATCTAGTGCAGAATCTCTGACATGGTGGAGAGCCAAGTAGTTATCCCGCATGTGCTGCTGGCTCAACTCTTTTTCCTTAGCTTCTCGCCTCAGTGATCCTTCCCCTGCCCCTCTGCTCCTCCCCTGCCTCTCTACTCTTCCCCTGCCTTTCTGATCCTCCTGCCCCTCTGCTCCTACTGTCTCTCTGCTCCTCCTGCCTCTCTGCTCTTCCCCTGCCCCTCTGCTCCTCCCGTCTCTCTGCTCTTCCCCTGCCTCTCTGCTCCTCCCCTGCCTCTCTGCTCCTCCCCTGCCTCTCTGCTCCTCCTGCCTCTCTGCTCTTCCCCTGCCCCTCTGCTCCTCCCCTGTCTCTCTGCTCCTCCTGCCTCTCTGCTCTTCCCCGGTCTCTCTGCTCTTCCCCTGTCTCTCTCCTCTGCTCTTCCCCGTCTCTCTGCTCTTCCCCTACCTCTCTGCTCCTCCCCTGTCTCTCTGCTATTCCCCTACCTCTCTGCTCCTCCCCTGTCTCTCTGCTCTTCCCCTACCTCTCTGCTCCTCCTGCCTCTCTGCTCTTCCCCTGTCTCACTGCTCCTCCCCTGCCTTTCTGCTCCTCCCCTGCCTCTCTGCTCCTCCTGACTCTCTACTCTTCCCCTGTCTCTCTGCTCTTCCCCCGCTTCTCTGCTCCTCCCCTGCTCTTCATTACCTCTTCTCAACAGCTTATTTGCTTTGAACTATCTTGGAGGAGAGAGATTGTTGTGTGCTGGCCTCAGCAGGTCTGCAGATAGGGAGCCGTTAAACAGCAGTTGTGAGCAGTAAACTGCTCAACTTTTTCATACTTTACCATCCACGTGTAGGGGTGTAGAGAGCTACTATGCGCCCAGGTACAGATTCAGGGGTGTGGCCTAATCACAGGAGGTGAATGACCTTATGTAAATGACAGGGAATTAAATCTTTTCAGCAGATTTGGCGTAGATTTGGGGGGCTCTATTGGAAGGGGTCACAATCAGTATGATCGTACCCCATCCCCCCATCACGTGGCACAGCTAGTGCACCGACCTGCACCAAACAGAGCCCAGCCAGCACACAGCAGCAAGTGCTGGCTGAGGAGGAAGCTGCTACTGCTGACAGGTAAGGGGGAGGGGGGGAGCGGCAATCATAGTCCATGTGGATAGTGACCTCCTCTCGGCGGTACTGTCCACGTGGACTACGGTCGGGAATAGTATTTTCTGTATGAGTCTTGTAGATTGTCTGACGCAGCAGAGATGTGTGTCACATTGAAAAAGAATGATGATGATGATGAAGATGATGATGATGATTCCCCTTTCAATTTACAATGTACAGGTTTTATCACAGTGATAAAGTACCAACCAACCAGCACCTAACTGTCATGTTACAGGCTGTGTTTGAAAAATGACAGTGAGGAGCTGATTGGTTGATACTTTATCACCGTGCAATTTATCACTCTCCATGGCTTGATAAATCTGGGCCTCAATATTTTAAAATGTGTACAGAGTTTAAATTAGTACTGTGACCAGACAGCGTCCCTTGGTGGTCATTCTGAGTTGTTTGCTTGCTAGCTGCTTTTAGCAGCATTGCACACGCTAGGCCGCCGCCCTCTGGGAGTGTATCTTAGCAGAGCAGAATAGCGAACGAAAGATTAGCAGAACTGCTACTAAATATTTTCTTGCAGTTTCTGAGTAGCTCCAGACCTACTCCTAGATTACGTTCAGCTCAGTCCGTTTAGTTGCTGGTTTGACGTCACAAACACGCCCTGCGTTCGTCCAGCCACTCCCCCGTTTCTCCAAACACTCCCTCGTTTTTCCCTGACACGCCTGCGTTTTTTAGCACACTCCCGGAAAACGCTCAGTTACCACCCAGAAACGCCCCTTTCCTGTCAATCATTCACCGATCAGCAGTGCGACTGAAAAGCGCCGCACGAACACCAGCTAATCTACTAAATTTTGTGTTAAATAATTTAGCGCATGCGCTCTGCATACCATGCGCATGCGCATTTAGCAACAACTCGCAGCATAGCGAAAATCGGCAATGAGCGAACAACTCGGAATGACCACCCTTGTTGTGAATGTGAGATACCAGATTCCTTATTCCCGGAAACCTACTGGTATGATTCCTAGTTTTTAGGGTCTAATTCTATTTTCTTATCTTGTTATAATGTATTTGTACATTTTTTATATCTTTTTTTTTAACTACTGTAATTATGTAATTGTATTAAATATAAAATATAAACAATTCTGCTGTTGAGCTCCGGTATACAAACCTGCGCTAACAAAAAGTCTTTCTTTACCAAACCCAGCCAAATCTAATCCTAACCCTCTGTTCAGGGCCGTATCTAGACTTTGTGACGCCCCGGGCAAAAAATATAGGGGCGTGGCTTCACGGAGAAGGGGCGTGGTCAGTTATGCCTCCTGTAGAGTTGTGCCCCCAGTAGAGTTGTGCTCCTTAGTTGCTCCATGCCCCCAGTACTGTGCCCCCTGTAGAGTTGTGTCCACTAGTTGCGCCGTGCCCCCAGTACTGTGCCCCCTGCAGAGTTGTGCCCCCTAGTTGCACGCTTAAAAATAAAATAATAAAAAATGAATACTTACAATCCCCGCTCCTGCTTCCCGACTGCTGCTGCCCTCCGTCTCCAGCCACTGGTGCCGCTCCTCTGATCTATGGGAGAGACGTCATGACAATTATGACCCCTAGTGTCTATTTGCCGCTCCCACAATGCACAGCACCGCATCTACCGAGCACCGGGGGGCACCAGTAGCGGATCTTGCCACGGTGGCGGCACGCTCCGGATGGCGGTGGCACCCTCCGGACAGCGGCGACGCCCCGGGCAAAAATCCTGCGTGCCCGTAGCAAGATCCGCTACTGCCTCTGTTCCACGCTCGGTCTACCCCATCTGTATCACCTCTGCCTGTCTGCCCCTCCCCTTTACAATGAAAGCTCTCACGAGCAGCAGGGCCCTCTTCCCTCATGTGATTATCCTTTTCTTACTTTAATATTCCTCAACTGTCCCAAATCCTGCAGTTTTTGCCCACTCTGATAGTTATCTCAGTGTCATCTGCTGACGTAGTTATGTTTAGTTACCCTGTACTTGTCCTATATTGTCTTCAACCGTAAGCAGAGGCATCGGAACGGGATGGGGGGGGGGGGCAAGGGGGCAGCTTGACCCCCCAAACATGATGGAGGCCATTGGCGTTTCTATAATGGGTACAATGTGTGCAGTGCACACGGTCCCCTGGGTCTATGGGGGCCCACACCGCACCCATCTAAATACTTGCCAAATCACCGCCAAAATGGCCGCCGTGCATGCGCGGTAGCCAAATGGGTCTCCGGCTCATGGCGGGCACCATGTTTCCGGAGACCTGCGCATGCGCAGTAGACTCCGGCACATTGTCGGAGTCTACAGCGCCGTTCAGAGGAGGGGGCCCACCCAGAGGTGCACACAGGCCCCCTCCTCTGTAGAAACGCCCCTGATGGAGGCGCTGGTGCGAGGGAGCGCTTACTTCTGTATCGGACATCCCTGTGGGTGACTTGAACTTTAAAAGCAGTGTGCTGCCTCAGGCAGTGTGTGGTGTCCCTTCTGTACTAGCCGGCGGTCTCTTCACTAGTGATACAGATGTATTACTGGGAGGAGGAGTGGCTGTGGCCCCGGAATGCCACACCTCCTCCCAGTAATGCACCACCAGTGAAGAGACAGCTGGAGGCTAGTACAGAAGGGACACCACACACTGCCTGAGGCAGCACACTGCTTTTAAAGTTCAAGCCACCCACAGAGATGTCCGCTGTCCAATGCAGAAGTAAGCACTCATGGGGGGAGGGGAGGGTACATGGAGAGGAGAACGGCACCGCAGCAGGGGCGCCAGAATGATATTCTGACTTGCCCCCCCCCAGCGTGAAATAATTCTGGCGCCCCTGACCATAAGTCACTGTTTTCCTGTTTTGATTATGTGCATATGTACTCTGTAATTGGGCGCTGCGGAACCCTTGTGGTGCCATATAAATAAAAGAAGATAATAAATAATAATAAAAAGTGTCAATTTTAACACTTGTGAAGTTCTGGGTTCAGTTTTCTATGAATCGGATTGGCCTTATTCATTTAACATTTTATTTGCAGTAAGTAGCCAGTCTGCAGACACCCTTCTGTGTCAGGTCAGTGGCATTTGCTGGTGTAAAGTGTTGCTTGGTCAGTTTTAAAAGATCTTTACAATAACTAATTAAACTAATTGACTGTGTAGCATGCTGGGATAATTGATTGTATAGAGCATTACATATCACCAAGTGAAAACTGATTGATGTTCAAGAATCCTTGAAGCGCAGTGATTCACAGATGAAGTTCAGATGTGCAGTAACTCAGTGACCTGACATTTGCCTTTCATTATTAGTCTAATTTGCACAGGATTGATCACAGTTAATTGCTGATTAGTAACTGATTAGTTATTATGGGTTAAGGCACATGTGCAATGCATTAGTAAATATCTTGCAGCAATTAAAACCAGACAAGAATTAACATGATAAACTTAATAAAATATTTACTTTTTTAATAATGGTGTTCATTTGTGAGTTTAATCTTAAGAGATTTGCATCAATGTATCTTTACACATTTATTATGGATGGATTAAGGCTTTGGGTTGAAGGGGAGACACTTACCACAGGGTATCCCTATTGTCTAAATCAGGGATTCCCAACCACGGTCCTCAAGGCAAACTAATACCGCTTTCACATCGCAAACCCTGCTTTTAAAACGTTTCTTAAAACGGATCTGAGCAGTTAAACCCCCTTCACATTGCATGTTGTTACCGGTATATTACCGTTTTATTACCGTTTTGGTACCTTTCACACTGGACCCGTTTCACCCATAGAAAACAGTGGTTGTCATTGTAAATGAACTTTTCTGGCCCACACATTATTAATAATTATTCATTATTAATTAATTATTAATAATTTGGCTAGTCGTATGATGGAACCCAGCAACTTCAAGCATCTTTACAATGTTTTTGAAGATTACCGCATCCTTCACTGTCCCAGTGATTTGTCTACATATTTCTTCATCCCCTCTGATCCTAAGCAGCTCCCTAACCTCCTCATCACTCCAATTTGCCATTTTAAACTGTATTCTGTTTCTGTATAATAAAATGCTTCTTCACTCTCGTGTGTTTCCTCCAGTTTATTTCCTGCTTCTGCCTGGTGACATCACGCATGGAGACAGCCTACCACCTTCTGTGGGTTGGAAATACTGTTCCTGAGCCTTTCACTTTGCACAATGAAACGGGTCTGAACCGTGTAGGACCCTGCTTTTTACCCGTTTTAAAATACCAGTATTCTGTAACCAGTAAATTCAATGTGGCGCTTTCAGACCGCAGCTAGACCCGTTTTGGAAGGCTTAAAAACCGTCAATTTACCGGGTTATAGCTGCGGTGTGAAAGGGGTATAACAGTCCAGGTTTTAAAGATAGCCATACTTGAGAACAGTATCTTAGTTATTTTTTTAATTATCTGTGCTCAAGCATGGATATCACTAAAACCTCGACTGTGCCTTGAGGACCGAGGTTGGGAAACATTGGTCTAAATGATGAGAATGGTGTAATTTTATATTAGACAATGAGCCTAATTCACAGTTGATCGCAGCAGCAAATTTGTTAGCAGTTGGGCAAAACCATGTACACTGCAGGGGGGGGGGGGGGGGGGGGGGGCAGATGTAACATGTGCAGAGAGAGTTAGATTTGGGTGGGGTGTGTTCAAACTGAAATCTAAATTGCAGTGTCAAAATAAAGCAGCCAGTATTTACCCTGCACAGAACAATATAACCCACCCAAATCTGCATCTCTCTGCATATGTTACATCTGCCACACCTGCATTGCACATGGTTTTGTCCAACTGCTAACAAATTTGCCGCTGCGATCAACTCTGACTTACCCCCAAAGAGAGAGTTAGTTAGTTTGTTAGTTAGTTGTAGACTTAGCATACTATCCCTTTAAATCGGGACACTCAGGAATAACACAGGTTCTGTGGTTGGCTGACTTCAAGCCTGCAATCACCTGGTTTCAATCAGCCACCCGAACCTACTGTATGTAATCCATGAGTTTCCAGGTTTAAAAGGATAGTATGGTAAGTCCAATTAGTTAGTTAGTTAGTTAGTTAGTTAGTTAGTTAGTTAGTTGGTGTTAAATATTTAAGAGGCTATCAGTCCAGTTCATCATGAAATAAATATTTAACACATACATGTATGACAGTGCAAAATTAACAGAGAGACACTCATAGGGTCACACACACACACACACACACACACACACACACACACACACACACACACACGTATATCCAAGCTCACTCACACCTCTTGCCTACTGCTAGTCTAACTGTAATTAATAGTCTGTGGCTGTAGAGAGAAATGACATGACCAGATGATTGGGGAGGTGTGGGCAAATCATAGGGATTGACCATGTCCACTTACAAACCTCAAATAAATGAAAATGACTACAGTACGTGTGCGCTGAGGAGGGGGCATTATTCCCCATACAGCTGGCTCGGGCACCTGTTGGGCCACTTAAATAAGCCCAGCCAGAGTTGTACTGGCCCACCGGGGTACAGGGGAAATCCCCACTATGCCCCACTGCCTGGGGGCCCTCCTCCTCTAGGGATCAGGTTCTAGACTGTGCACTTCAATTCTACATTATACATATGTTACCTGATACTGAGGACTATGGTGTATTCTCTACAGTACATTGCTGTCATTAATCTGCTACATTATCCTGCATGCACTAGCATTATTTACCCAGACCAGGTACTCTCTGATGGTTCACCAAACCTCTGTGGTGGCTGGCCACACCCCCTTTGGAGGCTGGCCACACCTCTAAGCATGGACCCCTACCACTACATACCCCAGTCCTGAGAAATCAGTGCCTATTCCACCCTTCACTGCGCCCTACTGAAAGATCATTACCCTCTGCATATATCTGTGTATTCTTCCCTATGCTATTATTTGGCAGATTGTTACCTTTGCATTGCCGTTTCTGAACTTCATTACTTTATGTAACATTTTTAAGATTCCTTCTACATGCAGTCATATCCCTGTCCCTACCCGGTTGTTCCCTTCTATGATCTCAGCACAGTTATCTGCAATATTCTCCCACAGGTCTTGATTGAGACGTAGATGTGGAAGCGCTCACAGCCGCGTCTACTGGTGATCTCCCCATCCGCCACTTTATGCAAATGCCACTGCAAAGTCCTTTCCTTGTGTACATCCGTGTGGCTGAATGTGCAAGGACTGGACTCACTGGGCCTAATTCTGACTTGATCGCAGCAGCACATTTGTTAGCAGTTGGGCAAAACCATGTGCACTGCAGGGAGGCAGATATAACATGTGCAGAGAGAGTTAGATTTGGGTGTGGTGTGTTCAATCTGCAATCTAAATTGCAGTGTAAAAATAAAGCAGCCAGTATTTACCCTGCACAGAAACAAAATAACCCACCCAAATCTAACTCTCTGCACATGTTATATCTGCCCCACCTGCAGTGCACATGGTTTTGCCCAACTGCTAACAAACTAACTGCTGCGATCAACTCAGAATTACCCCCACTGTCAGTGTCCATATTAGGGTTGCCAATCCCGGGATCGGAATTGGCGGTATCCCAGGATTTAGGTCTAAAATTGGCCAGGATTCAATCCCGGCATTGGAGCTTCCAATTCCGTGAATTTCGGTATTAGAAAGCCCCCTTGTTTTTTAAATGGCGGGCAGCATTTAGCGTCCTCAGGAGGCTCAGACGCTGCCCAGTTCCCTCCTCCCGGCCCCCTCCGCCCCCAGCTGTGTGCACTGCGCAGCATGACGTGAAGTCAGAGGTCACGCTGCGCAGTCTGATGTCAGCCTCCCACGCTGCCCGGACTGCACCACGCCGCCCACCGCCTGCAGCAACTGAACCCACCCACCCACCCGGTTGGTGAGTAGTTCTGTGGGCTGGGTGGGTCCTGCAAGGGGGGAGGCACTGAAGATTTTAATTTTACAATCTTCAACCCAATCCCTGGGTATCCCGAGTTTCAGACATGATGCCTTTGCCCAAAAGCTGATAATCATCCCTTTTTGCAACTCGGATAATTCGACCCTTTTACCAGTGACAGCAACGAATGATACGTGTGCAGACAGCCTATCACACACCTTATATACCCACCTAAGCCAGCACGCTACACATGACGTACTTCATGGGCTACGCGCTGCCGACGTCACATGTAGGAGGTGGTCATAATAATGTGACGTGACCGTGTATAAATGGTCAAACATGAAAACAATTTTTAGATTATTTTAGAATTATTTGTTTTATTCTTTATTTTCAATATAAAATATTACTTCTCTGCAGATTTGCATTAATGTAAGTAGAGATTACCATACTGATAGATCTGCCAAAGCAGAATGAAGAATCGTCTATTGATGTGCACACGACTTTACCTCGCAATAATATTCTAATTATCTCTCAGACATTAAAGTACATTTATTGATTCAAGATGGATGAGCTTCTCCAAACATAATATTCTCTAGAAAAAAAATTATCATTCAGTTTTTGTTTCCAAATTATTCCTCCAAAATTTTAACTGTTGCATAACAGAATTAGAGAGTTACGTATTTTGCTTAATTTTATGTTTTTAGAGAATGAGTTATGGGACTTGTGGCCCACAGGGGTACAGAGCCCACTCCTTCCTCTAGGGATCAGGTTCCAGACTGTGCACTTGTATTATACATGGTAGATATGTTGCATTACACTGCACAAGACATCTGAGTATTTCAATCCTCTGTGGAGGCTTGCCACACCCCTTTGTAGGCTGACCACACCCTTAAGTATGGGCCCCTTTCACTGCATCCCCCCGGTGGGCCCTTCATGCCCCAGTCTGACACTGCATTGTATCATTGGGGGCAATGTGGTCCTTTCATGGCAATAATAAAAAAATTGCTGGGTATTTAACAAAACTACCCCGCCAGGACAATTTTCCCATAGAAGGGGATGCAGTTAATATAGCGGCTGTTGGGATCCTGGTGTTCAGGATACCGCCACCGGAATCCCGATAGCCGGTCAAATGCTGGTGGTCTAAATCCGGAGGGCGGCCCCGTGTTCCCACTCAGGTGGTGGGTCCACGCCACCACCCGAGTGGGAATATAACCTGTGGCAAAGCGCAGTGAGCTCATGAGGGGACTCGTTGCCTCGCAGCCGGGATTCCAGTTGACAAGATGCCGCTGATACTACTGACAGCTGGCATCCTGTCAGCCAGTATTACATATGTATTCCTATAAGAAGACTGCTTCAAAGAAGAGGTAAGAAATACAATATTACTGCCAGCACTGGCACTGTCCATGCATGGCCTCCGGACGCAATATCATTTTGCGATACCAGATACAGGGGAAGCATCAAGTTTGCTGGAGAGGGATCAAAGATCCCTCTCTGGCAATGCGCTCTGCATAGGTTAGAAAATGCTATTAACGATAGGTCCCCATAGTAAATTGTTTCAGATGTGTCCTCTTACAGCGTTTCTGCAGAAGGCAACATAGCGTGGCCTGCCACAGCCTCCAGCTGAGCCACATAAAAAGCTATGGGTAGCGGGAGCACAGTTTCCCGCTACTCCCGCTAATGGACCACCGTCAGCTCCCTTGTGCAGTTATGGGTAGAGTGAGTATCGTACCCCACTTCTTCTGCCGGCTCTTCTAACATATACTGGCCCAGATTTATCAAGCCTTGGAGAGTGATAAATAGCACGGTGATAACGTACCCACCAACCAGATCCTAACTGTCATTTCTCTATCGTCCTAGTGGATGCTGGGGTTCCTGAAAGGACCATGGAGAATAGCGGCTCCGCAGGAGACAGGGCACAAAAAGTAAAGCTTTAGGATCAGGTGGTGTGCACTGGCTCCTCCCCCTATGACCCTCCTCCAAGCCAGTTAGATTTTTGTGCCCCGCCGAGAAGGGTGCAATCTAGGTGGCTCTCCTAAAGAGCTGCTTAGGAAAGTTTAGCTTAGGTTTTTTATTTTACAGTGAGTCCTGCTGGCAACAGGATCACTGCAACGAGGGACTTAGGGGAGAAGAAGTGAACTCACCTGCGTGCAGGATGGATTGGCTTCTTGGCTACTGGACATCAGCTCCAGAGGGACGATCACAGGTACAGCCTGGATGGTCACCGGAGCCTTGCCGCCGGCCCCCTTGCAGATGCTGAAGTAAGAAGAGGTCCAGAATCGGCGGCAGAAGACTCCTCAGTCTTCTAAAGGTAGCGCACAGCACTGCAGCTGTGCGCCATTTTCCTCTCAGCACACTTCACACGGCAGTCACTGAGGGTGCAGGGCGCTGGGAGGGGGGCGCCCTGGGAGGCAAATGAATACCTATTTTGGCTAAAAATACCTCACATATAGCCTCCGGAGGCTATATGGAGATATTTAACCCCTGCCAGAATCCGTTAAGAGCGGGAGACGAGGCCGCCGAAAAAGGGGCGGGGCCTATCTCCTCAGCACACAGCGCCATTTTCCCTCACAGAAAGGCTGGAGGGAAGGCTCCCAGGCTCTCCCCTGCACTGCACTACAGAAACAGGGTTAAAACAGAGAGGGGGGGCACTAATTTGGCGATATGCTTATATATATATTAAGATGCTATAAGGGAAAACACTTATATAAGGTTGTCCCTATATAATTATAGCGTTTTTGGTGTGTGCTGGCAAACTCTCCCTCTGTCTCTCCAAAGGGCTAGTGGGTCCTGTCCTCTATCAGAGCATTCCCTGTGTGTGTGCTGTGTGTCGGTACGTGTGTGTCGACAGGTAGGAGGACGATGTTGGTGAGGAGGCGGAGCAATTGCCTGTAATGGTGATGTCACTCTCTAGGGAGTCGACACCGGAATGGATGGCTTATTTAGGAAATTACGTGATAATGTCAACACGCTGCAAGGTCGGTTGACGACATGAGACGGCCGACAAACAATTAGTACGGTCCAGACGTCTCAAAAACACCGTCAAGGGTTTTAAAACGCCCGTTTACTTTAGTCGGTCGACACAGACACAGACAGGGACACTGAATCCAGTGTCGACAGTGAATAAACAAACGTATTCCTTATTAGGGCCACACGTTAAAGGCAATGAAGGAGGTGTTACGTATTTCTGATACTACAAGTACCACAAAAGAGGGTATTATGTGGGATGTGAAAAAACTACCATAGTTTTTCCTGAATCAGATAAATTAAATAAAGTGTGTGATGATGCGTGGGTTCCCCCCGATAGAAAATTATGGGCGGTATACCCTTTCCCGCCAGAAGTTAGGGCGCGTTGGGAAACACCCCTTAAGGTGGATAAGGCGCTCACACGCTTATCAAAACAAGTGGCGGTACCGTCTATAGATAGGGCCGTCCTCAAGGACCAGCTGACAAGGCTGGAAAATATAATAAAAGTATATACACACATACTGGTGTTATACTGCGGCCAGCGATCGCCTCAGCCTGGATGTGCAGAGCTAGGGTGGCTTGGTCGGATTCCCTGACTAAAAATATTGATACCCTTGACAGGGACAGTATTTTATTGACTATAGAGCATTTCTATATATGCGAGATGCACAGAGGGATATTTGCACTCTGGCATCATGAATAAACGCGATGTCCATAACTGCCAGAAGATGTTATGGACACGACAGTGGTCAGGTGATGCAGATTCCAAACGGCACAGTATGGCCGTATAAAGGAAGAGGACTTGTTTGGGGTCGGTCCATCGGACCTGGTGGTCACGGCAACTGCTGGAAAATCCACCGTTTTTTACCCTAAGTCACATCTCTGCAGAAAAAGACACCGTCTTTTCAGCCTCAGTCCTCTCGTCCCTATAAGATCATATCTGCCCAGGGATAGAGGAAAGGGAAGAAGACTGCAGCAGGCAGCCCATTCCCAGGAACAGAAGCGTTCCACCGCGTCTGACAAGTTCTCAGCATGGCGCTGAGACCGTACAGGACCCCTGGATCCTACAAGTAGTATTCCGGGGGTACAGATGGGAATGTCGAGACGTTTCCCCTTCGCAGGCTCCTGAAGTCTGCTTTACCAAGTCTCCCTCCGACAAGGAGGTAGTATGGGAAAAAATTCACAAGCTGTATTCCCAGCAGGTGATAATTAAATTACCCCTCCTACTACAGAAAAGGGGTATTATTCCACACTATATTGTGGTACTGAAGCCAGAAGGCTAGGTGAGACTTATTCTAAAAAATTTTTTTGAACACTTACAATAGAGATGAGCGCCGGAAATTTTTCGGGTTTTGTGTTTTGGTTTTGGGTTCGGTTCCGCGGCCGTGTTTTGGGTTCGACCGCGTTTTGGCAAAACCTCACCGAATTTTTTTTGTCGGATTCGGGTGTGTTTTGGATTCGGGTGTTTTTTTCAAAAAACCCTAAAAAACAGCTTAAATCATAGAATTTGGGGGTAATTTTGATCCCAAAGTATTATTAACCTCAAAAAACATAATTTACACTCATTTTCAGCCTATTCTGAACACATCACACCTCACAATATTATTTTTAGTCCTAAAATTTGCACCGAGGTCGCTGTGTGAGTAAGATAAGCGACCCTAGTGGCCGACACAAACACCGGGCCCATCTAGGAGTGGCACTGCAGTGTCACGCAGGATGTCCCTTCCAAAAAACCCTCCCCAAACAGCACATGACGCAAAGAAAAAAAGAGGCGCAATGAGGTAGCTGTGTGAGTAAGATTAGCGACCCTAGTGGCCGACACAAACACCGGGCCCATCTAGGAGTGGCACTGCAGTGTCACGCAGGATGTCCCTTCCAAAAAACCCTCCCCAAACAGCACATGACGCAAAGAAAAAAAGAGGCGCAATGAGGTAGCTGACTGGGTGAGAAAGATAAGCGACCCTAGTGGCCGACACAAACACCGGGCCCATCTAGGAGTGGCACTGCAGTGTCACGCAGGATGGCCCTTCCAAAAAACCCTCCCCAAACAGCACATGACGCAAAGAAAAAAAGAGGCGCAATGAGGTAGCTGACTGTGTGAGTAAGATTAGCGACCCTAGTGGCCGACACAAACACCGGGCACATCTAGGAGTGGCACTGCAGTGTCACGCAGGATGTCCCTTCCAAAAAACCCTCCCCAAACAGCACATGACGCAAAGAAAAAAAGAGGCGCAATGAGGTAGCTGTGTGAGTAAGATTAGCGACCCTAGTGGCCGACACAAACACCGGGCCCATCTAGGAGTGGCACTGCAGTGTCACGCAGGATGTCCCTTCCAAAAAACCCTCCCCAATCAGCACATGATGCAAAGAAAAAGAAAAGAAAAAAGAGGTGCAAGATGGAATTATCCTTGGGCCCTCCCACCCACCCTTATGTTGTATAAACAAAACAGGACATGCACACTTTAACCAACCCATCATTTCAGTGACAGGGTCTGCCACACGACTGTGACTGATATGACGGGTTGGTTTGGACCCCCCCCAAAAAAGAAGCAATTAATCTCTCCTTGCACAAACTGGCTCTACAGAGGCAAGATGTCCACCTCATCTTCACCCTCCGATATATCACCGTGTACATCCCCCTCCTCACAGATTATCAATTCGTCCCCACTGGAATCCACCATCTCAGCTCCCTGTGTACTTTGTGGAGGCAATTGCTGCTGGTCAATGTCTCCGCGGAGGAATTGATTATAATTCATTTTAATGAACATCATCTTCTCCACATTTTCTGGATGTAACCTCGTACGCCGATTGCTGACAAGGTGAGCGGCGGCACTAAACACTCTTTCGGAGTACACACTTGTGGGAGGGCAACTTAGGTAGAATAAAGCCAGTTTGTGCAAGGGCCTCCAAATTGCCTCTTTTTCCTGCCAGTATAAGTACGGACTGTGTGACGTGCCTACTTGGATGCGGTCACTCATATAATCCTCCACCATTCTATCAATGTTGAGAGAATCATATGCAGTGACAGTAGACGACATGTCCGTAATCGTTGTCAGGTCCTTCAGTCCGGACCAGATGTCAGCATCAGCAGTCGCTCCAGACTGCCCTGCATCACCGCCAGCGGGTGGGCTCGGAATTCTGAGCCTTTTCCTCGCACCCCCAGTTGCGGGAGAATGTGAAGGAGGAGATGTTGACAGGTCGCGTTCCGCTTGACTTGACAATTTTGTCACCAGCAGGTCTTTCAACCCCAGCAGACCTGTGTCTGCCGGAAAGAGAGATCCAAGGTAGGCTTTAAATCTAGGATCGAGCACGGTGGCCAAAATGTAGTGCTCTGATTTCAACAGATTGACCACCCGTGAATCCTTGTTAAGCGAATTAAGGGCTGCATCCACAAGTCCCACATGCCTAGCGGAATCGCTCCCTTTTAGCTCCTTCTTCAATGCCTCCAGCTTCTTCTGCAAAAGCCTGATGAGGGGAATGACCTGACTCAGGCTGGCAGTGTCTGAACTGACTTCACGTGTGGCAAGTTCAAAGGGCATCAGAACCTTGCACAACGTTGAAATCATTCTCCACTGCACTTGAGACAGGTGCATTCCACCTACTATATCGTGCTCAATTGTATAGGCTTGAATGGCCTTTTGCTGCTCCTCCAACCTCTGAAGCATATAGAGGGTTGAATTCCACCTCGTTACCACTTCTTGCTTCAGATGATGGCAGGGCAGGTTCAGTAGTTTTTGGTGGTGCTCCAGTTTTCTGTACGTGGTGCCTGTACGCCGAAAGTGTCCCGCAATTCTTCTGGCCACCGACAGCATCTCTTGCACGCCCCTGTCGTTTTTTAAAGAATTCTGCACCACCAAATTCAAGGTATGTGCAAAACATGGGACGTGCTGGAATTGGCCCAGATTTAATGCACACACAATATTGCTGGCGTTGTCCGATGCCACAAATCCACAGGAGAGTCCAATTGGGGTAAGCCATTCCGCGATGATCTTCCTCAGTTGCCGTAAGAGGTTTTCAGCTGTGTGCGTATTCTGGAAAGCGGTGATACAAAGCGTAGCCTGCCTAGGAAAGAGTTGGCGTTTGCGAGATGCTGCTACTGGTGCCGCCGCTGCTGTTCTTGCGGCGGGAGTCCATACATCTACCCAGTGGGCTGTCACAGTCATATAGTCCTGACCCTGCCCTGCTCCACTTGTCCACATGTCCGTGGTTAAGTGGACATTGGGTACAGCTGCATTTTTTAGGACACTGGTGACTCTTTTTCTGAGGTCTGTGTACATTTTCGGTATCGCCTGCCTAGAGAAATGGAACCTAGATGGTATTTGGTACCGGGGACACAGTACCTCCAACAAGTCTCTAGTTGGCTCTGCAGTAATGATGGATACCGGAACCACGTTTCTCACCACCCAGGATGCCAAGGCCTCAGTTATCCGCTTTGCAGTAGGATGACGCTGTGATATTTCATCTTCCTCGCAAAGGACTGTTGAACAGTCAATTGCTTACTGGAAGTAGTACAAGTGGGCTTACGACTTCCCCTCTGGGATGACCATCGACTCCCAGCGGCAACAACAGCAGCGACAGCAGCAGTAGGCGTTACACGCAAGGATGCATCGGAGGAATCCCAGGCAGGAGAGGACTCGTCAGACTTGCCAGTGACATGGCCTGCAGGACTATTGGCATTCCTGGGGAAGGAGGAAATTGACACTGAGGGAGTTGGTGGGGTGGTTTGCGTGAGCTTGGTTACAAGAGGAAGGGATTTACTGGTCAGTGGACTGCTTCCGCTGTCACCCAAAGTTTTTGAACTTGTCACTGACTTATTATGAATGCGCTGCAGGTGACGTATAAGGGAGGATGTTCCGAGGTGGTTAACGTCCTTACCCCTACTTATTACAGCTTGACAAAGGGAACACACGGCTTGACACCTGTTGTCCGCATTTCTGGTGAAATACCTCCACACCGAAGAGCTGATTTTTTTGGTATTTTCACCTGGCATGTCAACGGCCATATTCCTCCCACGGACAACAGGTGTCTCCCCGGGTGCCTGACTTAAACAAACCACCTCACCATCAGAATCCTCCTGGTCAATTTCCTCCCCAGCGCCAGCAACACCCATATCCTCCTCATCCTGGTGTACTTCAACACTGACATCTTCAATCTGACTATCAGGAACTGGACTGCGGGTGCTCCTTCCAGCACTTGCAGGGGGCGTGCAAATGGTGGAAGGCGCATGCTCTTCACGTCCAGTGTTGGGAAGGTCAGGCATCGCAAACGACACAATTGGACTCTCCTTGTGGATTTGGGATTTCAAAGAACGCACAGTTCTTTGCGGTGCTTTTGCCAGCTTGAGTCTTTTCAGTTTTCTAGCGAGAGGCTGAGTGCTTCCATCCTCATGTGAAGCTGAACCACTAGCCATGAACATAGGCCAGGGCCTCAGCCGTTCCTTGCCACTCCGTGTGGTAAATGGCATATTGGCAAGTTTACGCTTCTCCTCCGACAATTTTATTTTAGGTTTTGGAGTCCTTTTTTTTCTGATATTTGGTGTTTTGGATTTGACATGCTCTGTACTATGACATTGGGCATCGGCCTTGGCAGACGACGTTGCTGGCATTTCATCGTCTCGGCCATGACTAGTGGCAGCAGCTTCAGCACGAGGTGGAAGTGGATCTTGATCTTTCCCTAATTTTGGAACCTCAACTTTTTTGTTCTCCATATTTTATAGGCAGAACTAAAAGGCACCTCAGGTAAACAATGGAGATGGATGGATTGGATACTAGTATACAATTATGGACGGACTGCCACGGTTAGGTGGTATAAAAAAACCACGGTTAGGTGGTATATATTATAATAATAATACAATTATGGATGGACGGACTGCCTGCCGACTGCCGACACAGAGGTAGCCACAGCCGTGAACTACCGCACTGTACACTGGTTGATAAAGAGATAGTAGTATACTCGTAACAACTAGTATGACACTATGACGACGGTATAAAGAATGGAAAAAAAACCACGGTTAGGTGGTATATATTATAATAATAATACAATTATGGATGGACGGACTGCCTGCCGACTGCCGACACAGAGGTAGCCACAGCCGTGAACTACCGCACTGTACACTGGTTGATAAAGAGATAGTAGTATACTCGTAACAACTAGTATGACACTATGACGACGGTATAAAGAATGGAAAAAAAACCACGGTTAGGTGGTATATATTATAATAATAATACAATTATGGATGGACGGACTGCCTGCCGACTGCCGACACAGAGGTAGCCACAGCCGTGAACTACCGCACTGTACACTGGTTGATAAAGAGATAGTAGTATACTCGTAACAACTAGTATGACACTATGACGACGGTATAAAGAATGAAAAAAAAACCACGGTTAGGTGGTATATATTATAATAATAATACAATTATGGATGGACGGACTGCCTGCCGACTGCCGACACAGAGGTAGCCACAGCCGTGAACTACCGCACTGTACACTGGTTGATAAAGAGATAGTAGTATACTCGTAACAACTAGTATGACACTATGACGGTATAAAGAATGAAAAAAAAACCACGGTTAGGTGGTATATATTATAATAATAATACAATTATGGATGGACGGACTGCCTGCCGACTGCCGACACAGAGGTAGCCACAGCCGTGAACTACCGCACTGTACACTGGTTGATAAAGAGATAGTAGTATACTCGTAACAACTAGTATGACACTATGACGGTATAAAGAATGAAAAAAAAACCACGGTTAGGTGGTATATATTATAATAATAATACAATTATGGATGGACGGACTGCCTGCCGACTGCCGACACAGAGGTAGCCACAGCCGTGAACTACCGCACTGTACACTGGTTGATAAAGAGATAGTAGTATACTCGTAACAACTAGTATGACACTATGACGACGGTATAAAGAAAGAAAAAAAAATACCACGGTTAGGTGGTATATATTGTAATACAATTATGGATGGACGGACTGCCTGCCGAGTTCCGACTGCCGACACAGAGGTAGCCACAGCCGTGAACTACCGCACTGTACTGTGTCTGCTGCTAATATAGACTGGTTGATAAAGAGATAGTATACAATACATACAACAATATACTACTATACTGGTGGTCAGGCACTGGTCACCACTAGTCACACTGGCAGTGGCACTCCTGCAGCAAAAGTGTGCACTGTTTAATTTTAAATTAATATAATATTATGTACTCCTGGGGGCTCCTGCTATAACAACCTGCAGTGCTCCCCAGTCTCCCCCACAATTATTATAAGCTTTGCCTTTTATACATTGATGTGCAGCACACTGGGCTGAGCTGAGTGCACACAGACTGAGTCACACTGTGTGACTGGCTGCTGCTGTGTATCGTTTTTTTTCAGGCAGAGAACGGATATAGCAGAGAACGGATATATTAAAATAAATAAAAGTTAACTAACAACAACTGCACTGGTCACTGTGGTAAACTCTGTCTGACTCTGCACAATCTCTCTCTCTCTTCTAATCTAATTTCTAATGGAGAGGACGCCAGCCACGTCCTCTCCCTATCAATCTCAATGCACGTGTGAAAATGGCGGCGACGCGCGGCTCCTTATATAGAATCCGAGTCTCGCGAGAATCCGACAGCGTCATGATGACGTTCGGGCGCGCTCGGGTTAACCGAGCAAGGCGGGAGGATCCGAGTCTGCTCGGACCCGTGAAAAAAACATGAAGTTCGTGCGGGTTCGGTTTCAGAGAAACCGAACCCGCTCATCTCTAACTTACAAAGGTTCAAATTAAGATGAAGTCACTCAGAGCAGTGATAACGAACCAGGAAGAAGGGGACTATATAGTGTCCCGGGACATCAGGGATGCTTACCTCTATGTCCCAAATTTGCCCTTCTCACTAAGGGTACCTCAGGTTCGTGGTGCAGAACTGTCACTATCAGTTTCAGACGCTGCCGTTTGGATTGTCCACGGCACCCCGGGGTCTTTACCAAGGTAATGGCCGAATTGATGATTCTTCTTCGAAGAAAAGGCGTCTTAATTATCCCTTACTTGGACGATCTCCTGATAGGGGCATAGTCCAGGGAACAGTTGGAGGTCGGAGTAGCACTATCTCGGATACTGCTACAATCAGCACGGGTGGATTCTAAATATTCCAAAATCGCAGCTGATCCCGACGACACGTCTGCTGTGCCTAGGGATGATTCTGGACACAGTCCAGAAAAAGGTGTTTCTCCCGGAAGAGAAAGCCAGGGAGTTATCCGAGCAAGTCAGGAACCTCCTAAAAACAGTGCATCACTGCACAAGGGTCCTGGTAAAAATGGTGGCTTCCTACGAAGCAATTCCATTCGGCAGATTTCACGTAAGAACTTTTCAGTGGGATCTGCTGGACAAATGGTCCGGATCGCATCTTCAGATGCATCAGCGGATAACCCAATATCCAAGGACAAGGGTGTCTCTCCTGTGGTGGTTATAGAGTGCTCATCTTCTAGAGGGCCGCAGATTCGGCATTCAGGATTGGATGCTGGTAACCACGGAGCCCCGCCTGAGAGGCTGGGGAGCAGTCACACAAGGGAAAAATTTCCAGGGAGTGTGATCAAGTATGGAGACTTTTTCTCCACATAAATATACTGGAGCTAAGGGTAAATTTATAATGCTCTAAGCTTAGCAAGACCTCTGCTTCAAGGTCAGCCGGTATTGATCCAGTGGGAAAAACATCACGGCAGTCGCCCACGTAAACAGACAGGGCGACACAAGAAGCAGGAGGGCAATGGCAGAAACTGCAAGGACTTTTCGCTGGGCGGAAAATCATGTGATAACACTGTCAGCAGTTTTTCATCCCGGGAATGGAAACTGGGAAGCAGACTTCCTCAGCACGACCTCCACCCGGGAGAGTGGAAACTTCATTGAGAAGTTTTTTCCACATGATTGTAAACCGTTGGGAAATACCAAAGGTGGACATGATGGCGTCCCGTCTGAACAAAAAACGGGACAGGTATTGCGCCAGGTCAAGAGACCCTCAGGCATTAGATGTGGACGTTCTGGTAACACCGTGGGTGTACCAGTCGGTGTATGTGTTCCCTCCTCTGCTTCTCATACCTAAGGTGCTGAGAATTATAAGACGTAGAGGAGTAAGAACTATACTCATGGCTCCGGATTGGCCAAGAAGGACTTGGTACCCGGAACTTCAAGAGATGCTTACAGAGGTCTTATGGCCTCTGCCGCTAAGAAGGGACTTGCTCAGCAAGTACCATGTCTGTTCCAAGACTTACCGCAGCTGCGTTTGTCGGCATGGCGATGGAAAGCCGGATCCTAAGGGAAAAAAGGCATTCCGGAAGAGGTCATTCCTACCCTGGTCAAAGCCAGAAAGGAGGTGACCGCACAACATTATCACCACGTGTGGCGAAAATATGTTGCGTGGTGTGAGGCCAGGAAGGCCCCACAAAGAAATTTCAACTCGGTCGTTTCCTGCATTTCCTGCAAACAGGAGTGTCTATGGGCCTCAAATTGGGGTCCATTAAGGTTCAAATTCGGCCCTGTAAATTTTCTTCCAGAAGGAATTGGCTTCAGTTCCTGAAGTCCAGAAGTTTGTCAAGGGAGTATTGCATATACAAACCCCTTTTTTGTGCCTCCAGTGGCACTGTGGGATCTCAACGTAGTTCTGGGATTCCTCAAATCACATTGGTTTAAAACCAGTCAAATATGTGGATTTGAAGCATCTCACATAAAAAGTGACCATGCTCTTGGCCCTGGCCTGGACCAGGCGAGTGTCAAATTGGTGGTTTTTTTCTCAAAAAAGCCCATATCTGTTTGTCCATTCGGACAGGGCAGAGCTGCGGACTCGTCCCCAGTTCTCTCCCTAAGGTGGTGTCAGTGTTTCACCTGAACCAGCTTATTGTGGTGCCTTGCACCTACTAGGGACTTGGAGGACTCCAAGTTGCTAGAAGTTGTCAGGGCCCTGAAAATATGTTCCAGGACAGCTGGAGTCAGAAAATCTGACTCGCTGTTTATACTGTATGCACCCAACAAGTTGGGTGCGCCTGCTTCTAAGCAGTCGATTGCTCGTTGGATTTGTAACACAATTCAACTTGCACATTCTGAGGCAGGCCTGCCACAGTCTAAATCGGTTAAGGCCCATTCCACAAGGAAGGTGGGCTCATCTTGGGCGGCTGCCCGAGAGGTCTCGGCATTACTACTCTGCCGAGCAGCTACGTGGTCAGGGGAGAACACGTTTGTAAAATTCTACAAATTTGATATCCTGGCAAAAGAGGACCTGGAGTTCTCTCATTCGGTGCTGCAGAGTCATCCGCACTCTCCCGCCCGTTTGGGAGCTTTGGTATAATCCCCATGGTCCTTTCAGGAACCCCAGCATCCACTAGGACGATAGAGAAAATAAGAATTTACTTACCGATAATTCTATTTCTCGGAGTCCGTAGTGGATGCTGGGCGCCCATCCCAAGTGCGGATTATCTGCAATACTTGTACATAGTTACAAAAATCGGGTTATTATTGTTGTGAGCCATCTTTTCAGAGGCTCCGCTGTTATCATACTGTTAACTGGGTTTAGATCACAAGTTGTACGGTGTGATTGGTGTGGCTGGTATGAGTCTTACCCGGGATTCAAAATTCCTCCCTTATTGTGTACGCTCGTCCGGGCACAGTACCTAACTGGCTTGGAGGAGGGTCATAGGGGGAGGAGCCAGTGCACACCACCTGATCCTAAAGCTTTACTTTTTGTGCCCTGTCTCCTGCGGAGCCGCTATTCTCCATGGTCCTTTCAGGAAACCCAGCATCCACTACGGACTCCGAGAAATAGAATTATCGGTAAGTAAATTCTTATTTTTTCAAACCCAGCCTGTAACATGTCAGTTAGGAGCTGATTGGCTGATACTTTATCACTGTGTATCACTCTCCAAGTCTTGATAAATGAGGGCCATAGTATGGCTTACAGGAGCGTACATACCATACGCTGTGCCACGACATTCAGCCAGCGATGTGAAAGCATTGCGGGAAAAGATGTAAGAGGACACTTCTGTAGTTTACTTAACAAAGGCAATACAGGTATCTGTTATATATCATGCGTAAGGTTCTACTGGAATTCCTGTTTGCTTTGCACATGATTTCAACTTTAATAAATAGGCCAGACCATAACCAGCGATGTGCGACTGGTGCCAAGGGGGCAGCACCATCAATGCCCTTGTGCCACCTATATTTAGCTTGCAGGGATCCTGGAAGTGTGTCCCGCAGCAATGACTGGCAACAGAAATCTAGGAGCCCAGTACACTCATTTTTAATATGGCCCCCCATCCCTTTACATAGGTACAGGACAGCTGGCGTGTGTCTTTTCTTACCTATATGTGGTTTCTCTGCTATGGAGAACTTCTGAAGAAATTACATCAGTCAGTATTCATATTCACTAAGCAACCACATGGTCTGCGAGACATCTATTTAATTGGGAATATAAACAATTTCATCATCATACAACAGAATTTAGAGTTGAGGACTTAAAGACTCCTCTTCCTTCTAATCATGAAAGTTGCTGGAAATCTTCAGTCCCAACCTCAGTGCCTCTCTAACTGTCGCATACCAGCATGTTTCTCCAGCAGGCTCACCTCCCTCCCCTCCTGTGTCTCTCCATAGCCTCATCCCATCCCCCTGTGTCTCTGCATAGCCTCATCCCATCCCTCTGTGTCTCTGCATAGCCTCATCCCATCCCTCTGTGTCTCTCCATGTCCTCATCCCATCCCTCGGTGTCTCTGCATAGCCTCATCCCATCCCCCTGTGTCTCTGCATAGCCTCATCCCATCCCCCTGTGTCTCACTCTCTGCTTAGCCTCATCCCATCCCTCTATGTCTCTCCATGTCCTCATCCCACCCACCTTTGTCTCTGCATAGCCTCATCCCATCCCCCTGTGTCTCTGCATAGCCTCATCCCACCCACCTTTGTCTCTGCATAGCCTCATCCCATCCCTCTGTCTCTCCATGTCCTCATCCCATCCCTCTGTGTCTCTGCATAGCCTCATCCCATCCCTCTGTGTCTCTGCATAGCCTCATCCTCCTGTGTCTCTGCATAGCCTCATCCCACCCCCCTTTGTCTCTGCATAGCCTCATACCATCCCTATGTGTCTCTCCATGGCCTCATCCCATCCCTCTGTGTCTCTCCATGGCCTCATCCCATCCCCCTGTGTCTCTCCATGGCCTCATCCCATCCCCCTGTGTCTCTCCATAGCCTCATCCCATCCCCCTGTGTCTCTACATAGCCTCATCCCATCCCCAGTGTCTCTCCATGGCCTAATCCGATCCCCTGTGTCTCTCCATAGCCTCATCCCATCCCCCTGTGTCTCTGCATAGCCTCATCCCATCCCCCTGTTTCTCTCCATGGCCTCATCACATCCCCCAGTGTCTCTCTATAGCCTCATTCCATCCCCCTGTGTCTCTACATAGCCTCATCCCATCCCTCTGTGTCTCTCCATGGCCTCATCACATTCCCTTGTGTCTCTCCATGGCCTCATCCCATCCCCCTGTGTCTCCCTATAGCCTCACCCCATCCCCCTGTGTCTCTCTATAGCCTCATCCTATCCCCCTGTGTCTCCATAGCTTCATCCCATCCCCCTGTGTCTCTCCATGGCCTCATCCCATCCCTCTGTGTCTCTCCATAGCTTCATCCCATCCCCCTGTGTCTCTCCATGGCCTCATCCCATCCCACTGTGTCTCTCCATGACCTCATCCCATCCCCCAGTGTCTCTCCATGGCCTCATCCCATCCCCCTGTGTCTCTACATAGCCTCATCCCATCCCTCTGTGTCTCTCCATGGACTCATCCCATCCCTCTGTGTCTCTCTATGGCCTCATCCCATCCCCTTGTGTCTCTCCATGGCCTTATCCCATCCCCCTGTGTCTCCCCATAGCCTCATCCCATCCCCCTGTGTCTCTCTATAGCCTCATCCTATCCCCCTGTGTCTCCATAGCTTTATCCCATCCCCCAGTGTCTCTGCATAGCCTCATCCCATCCCTCTGTGTCTCTGCATAGCCTCATCCCATCCCTCTGTGTCTCTCCATGTACTCATCCCATCCCTCTGTGTCTCTGCATAGTCTCATTCTATCCCCCTGTGTCTCCATAGCTTCATCCCATCCCTCTGTGTCTCTGCATAGCCTCATCCCATCCCCCTGTGTCTCTGCATAGCCTCATCCCATCCCCCTGTGTCTCTCCATAGCCTCATCCCATCCCCCTGTGTCTCTGCATAGCCTCATCCCATCCCCCTGTTTCTCTCCATGGCCTCATCCCATCCCTCTGTGTCTCTCTATAGCTTCATCCCATCCCCGTGTCTCTCCATAGCCTCATGCCATCCCCCTGTGTCTCTCCATAGCCTCATCCCATCCTCCTGTGTCTCTGCATAGCCTCATCCCATCCCCCTGTTTCTCTCCATGGCCTCATCCCATCCCTCTGTGTCTCTCTATAGCTTCATCCCATGCCCGTGTCTCTCCATAGCCTCATCCCATCCCCTTGTGTCTCTCTAGCATACTCAGCCTTGCCATTCACATGTCTCTCCATAGCTTCAGCTTCCCCAATGTCTCTCCATAGCCTCATCCCATCCCCCTGTGTCTCTGCATAGCCTCATCCCATCCCCCTGTTTCTCTCCATGGCCTCATCCCATCCCTCTGTGTCTCTCCTTGGCCTCATCCCATGCCCCTGTGTCTCTCCATAGCCTCATCCCATCCCCTTGTGTCTCTCTAGCATACTCAGCCTTGCCATTCACATGTCTCTCCATAGCTTCAGCTTCCCCAATGTCTCTCCATAGCCTCATCCCATCCCCCTGTGTCTCTTCATAGCCTCATCCCATCCCCCTGTGTCTCTCTAGCATCCTCAGCTTCCCCCATGTCTCTCCATAGTGTCAGCTTCCCCTCTTCCAGTGTTTTCATCAGCAGCCTCACCTTCCTACCCTGTATCTTATGTGTGCTCCTCTTTATGGCAGTGGTTGCAGGCTCCTCACTCCTCTATTCTTCAGTGCATAGACGTCATGACATCACGCATGCTGCACAAAAAGAAAACCTTTATTGTCCCAGGTGATGACAGTGAATGGGTGTACACAGCAATATTGCCACTGTCATCATCATCATCATCATCATCATCATCTTACAACAAAGGTGATATCTTGTTCATGTCTTCATGAAGATTATTGTGGTGCCCCAGCCTTTTCCACAATTTTTCTCTCCAACAGTCTCTTCCCAACATGTCTCTCCAGCAGCCTCATCTCCCCCTTCTGTTTCTCTCCATAGCATCAGTCGCCTCTGTGTTTCTGCAGCAGCCTCACTGCCCCACTTTTTATCTCCATAGCCTCAACATACTACTTGTGTTGCTCCAGCGGTGCAGGTAAGGGGCTCAGTCATAGTCACCAAACTGTCAGGGCATGGGAGGTGGGGGTGACAAAGTGAAGGATGCTGTGATCTGCTGCTGAGTCTGAGGATACAGTAATGATCATGATGCGGGACCATCGGTCATCTGAGTAATGCTTACACAGAATGACCACCACAGCTCCGTGGCCAAGGCCAGTAATTCTGCAATGAAAGAAGCTTGGCCTTGGCACTCCCACAAAACAGAGGCAATCTAGAGATGTGCGGCGGACAATTTTCGGGTTTTGTGTTTTGGTTTTGGATCTGCATCCCTGCTCATATTTTGGATCTGAATTGGTTTTGGTTTTGGATCTGGATGACTTTTGATAAAAACAGCTAAAATTACAGAATTTGGGGGCAATTTTGATCCTACGGTATTATTAACCCCAATAACATTCATTTCCACTCATTTCCAGTCTATTCTGAACACCTCACACCTCACAATATTGTTTTTAGGCCAAAAGATTGCACCGAGATAGCTGGATGACTAAGCTAAGCGACACAAGTGTGCGGCACAAACACCTGGCCCATCTAGGAGTGGCAATGCTGTGGCAGACAGAATGGCAGTTTTAAAAACTAGGCCCCAAAGAGCACACAATGCAAAAAAAAAAAAAAAAAAGAGGTGCACCGAGGTCGCTGGATGTCTAAGCTAAGCGATACAAGTTGGCGGCACAAACACCTGGCCCATCTAGGAGTGGCACTGCAGTGGCAGTTTAAAAAAAAATAGGCCCAAAGAGCACATAATGCAAAGAAAAAAAAGAGGTGGAAAATGGAATTGTCTTGGGATCTCCCACTCCCACCCACCTTTATGTTGTTTAAACAGGATATGCACAGTTTAATAAACCCATCATTTCAGCGACAGGTGGTCCCCCTGGAAAAAGCTTTCCAAGTTCTCCAAATCATAGCTACAGTAGCTACAAACATACCATCTCCATATTTGATGACTTTTCACATTATGAGAAGAGGCAGGAGGAAGAGGACAGTGTCAAGAAGGTGATTAAAAATTAGAGAGGCACACGCAATCAGGAACACACAGGCTCCACTCTTATATTGATGTGGAACAGAAAGGACTTCAACCAAGCAAATATATAATCATTAATTACCACATTACTGGACAAATGGAAAAACTAGGGGCCAAAGCCTCCAAAATTGTACCCCTTTCTCCATTTTCAGGGATTAAAATAATCTCAGATTTAATGCTGGGATGCAAATAAACTCCTGTATACCACAGTATCAAGATTGGCTATAATCCCCTTCACGGAGTCTAGAGATTGTCAAAGTCAAAAATATTACATAGAGAGAACATACAAACCACACACACATTTAAGTCGCTATACTTGCAAATATGCGCAGCGAGCACAGCAATATATGGAAACACACGCATTTGCTCGGACATGGCACGGAGATGGATTCGGCGCTTGTTTCATACAGTACATGGTTATAATAATGTCAAGCACCAGACATCATGGAGATTTAGAATTGGCTGATGAATTGATGTCATGAATATGTATTATCTGAACAGAACCAGATGCGCCCATCATGTTTGGTATTGAAGCAAGCAGAATGATGTGTGGGTTAGTTTGATGCTGGTTGTGAAGTTGTGGGACATTGCAGCGGATAGATATGATTATATGTATAAAAGCTGAGATCACTTTGTTGAGAACAATGGATGATCAAGCCAACCTTTTACTAAGATTTTCAGGGCTGAACCTGATTAACATATACAAAGGAGAGAGAGAGACCCCTCCCCTAGGAACAGACACACAGGAGGATAGTTCCTGTCTGGGGGGGTTGGGGGTCAGTTTTGCTGGTGGCCTCAGAGAACAGATGTAATGAAGCTACACTCAGAACAAAGCTCCCAGAAGCATGGCTGGATCATCACCAGGCACCAAAGGCTAAGTATTGAATTCACATGGCTAGATAAGGAAATATAGACAGATTGCTTTCTGGTTTAAATAGGATATTGTAACTTGGTTGTGTGATTGTTGGGTGTTTGTGTGATAGATCTGGGAATCTGTGATGGTAGCTGGGACATTAGACAACCTGTAGCATAGCATTTGTGGTATTTGTTTGCCTATGGTGATTTAAAATAGATTGTACTGGTTAGTTATAATATATATCTTGTTAATCATAAATACCACCATGCAGTTGCGTTTGGGCATGTGCTTGTGGCAGTGGCGGGCTGAGATGTGTGGTTACATTGTGATCTGGTCTTGTGATGAATATGCTCTGGTTATTGAGATACTGAAGTTGTTTGGAATGTGAAAGTGAATAAGATGGTTCTAGGAAGTTGGATTGAAATTGTGAAAGGTGATTTAGATGGTTTGGAATTGTAAAATCAGAACATATGCATTGTTCTGAGGCTTGGATATTTTGGAATAAAATGGAGTCTTGTGTCTTCTGCTATGTGATTGTGGTGTAGTAGAGAGTGCCATGTGTTTGGACCTGCAAATCTAAAATGGCTGCTGCCGGGTATTTTCCCCTCCCCCTTTCAACCATGTGGTGCAGTCTTTGGAATCATGGGAGCTTTAATAAAATGGAGTCTAGCTTCTGTCCCATGCGGTATTGTAGGGTTGTGTATATAGGGACTGCCAGTATGGGTAAGGTCAAGTATTTTCTCCACAAAGATTCTCAGCATTGAATAACTGCGCAGCGATTGTTCCTCACATGTGTAAGCTTCGCTGCAACCATATTGATCTTCTTGTTATTGTGAGCCAATCTCTCTCTCTCTCTCTCTCTCTTCTCCTCTTTCTCTCTTATTTTCTCTTAAATAGTAATTGTATTATATTTCCTGTGTAGTTATCTGGTTAGGTAGTCTATGTTATATTGTAGTGTATGATTTGTATTTGTATTAATTCTTTTGCAAGTATATCATTCATAATATATATATTAGGCGTTGGACCCTGAGCACGGTATCTGTGTATTTCTTATAGTGTTAAGTATTCTCAGAGCGTCGGTGACGCTAGAACAGCTTTAAAGGTAATAAGGTTATACTGTGTTGCATTTACACTCTACCACTACACAGAGGTTTACAGTATAAGTACATTCCTTAAGGTATAGTTAAGGGAGTACCCTTGCGGTACTTTTTGCGCCAATTGCGTACTGTGTTCTTTAACCTTTAACGTGTTTTTAATAAGATAAATATTTAGCTTTGTTAGATGGGGGCTCGTCCGGGATATCACGATCTTAATGATGCACTGTACATTACAAACGCGGCTGTAATTGACCGGCTAATGATGGACATCTCGCAAAATGCTGGAAAAAATAAAATAAAAAATAAAAAACATCCACGTTAATGTATTGTGGTATCAGTAAGACGCTGATAGGAAATTTTAAGGGACAAGATGTTTCTCATAATATTTAAGATGCTAAAATGTATTTTTATTGTCGCAAAACCAGGTTCAAATGGATCATATCGTGTTTGATTAAGATTAGATTGTTTATCTTTTTAAGTAGGTTTAAAAGTACATTTAAAAGTTACTTTGGGAGCTAGCATGGTGATTTTCTTTATGGCAGGAGAGGCCGCATGGTCTGTCCACCATTTTGTGTGACCCTCATGGAGGTGGAAGGGGGAGGAGCGGCCATTTTGGGAAGGTCAATATTTTTTTTTTTTGAACGGCTGATTTTCAGTTGACTCAGGAAATAATCAGCCATCCATTGTCAAAAAAAAAAAAAATCACCATTTATGAGTTACCAATGCATTTATTTAACCAGTGTCATAGTCAATTATAAATAGTTCAGATAGGGCTTAATGAAAGTTGTTGTTTTGTTTTTTGTTGTGTTTTTTTTTTCTTTTTCCCCTCTCACCTCCAAGATTCTAGGATTCTCTGCTAGTTGTGAGATGGGCCATTGAAATGCAAATGAACTTGTGTGACTGGTTTGTTGTTTTTTTTTCTCTCCCAGCAGTGAAGGAGATTGCATTCACAGATAGTTTGAAAGCACATTCGTATGCAAATTGGAAGCACTGAATAAGGTCTCATATATGTAATAAGTGATTAGTACATATATGTAATGTCTATATGTCTGTGCTTACATCAATGTATGTTATTAGATTAATTTAGAATTGCATTTTCATCTGTGTACTTTCACATATCTCACCTTCCTGTTTGCCATTTGAATTGATAAACGTGCTAAAAGAGATTTGTCGCTATTTAAATAGTTAAAGTGTAAAAGTAATACATTAAGGGGTAAATTGTAAGACACACGCACAGCTTTACCTGAGATACAAGGAAAGACCTGTGTGGTGCTTGGTAGATGATTACAGTTAAAGATCATCTACATTGATAAACGTGCTAATTGTATTTTTGTGGCCAGCGTACACGTGTCTCTAACAAAAGACTGAGACTCGCGAACGCAACACAAAGGCCGACGCACGCAGCGTATATTACGCAACGGAGCGTCTGGGTACGCCCACCAAAACTCAAATCGCACAATAGCATTGTTCTAGTGGGGGCGGTATAGTATAGCCACGTGATCATAGCACAAATTGATTTCAGTTTCCAAAACTTAGTTTAAATACCTTACTTTACTGTAACGCCTCTGGGGAGAGCTATCAGACTACGGGAAATGATTTTTCTGATCAGAAAACTATAAGAATGATAGTGGGTTGAAAACGGTATGAGTGTATTGAATCCCGCTTTGTGGACTTTGTGATCTATGTGATAAAACGGTATTGAATTCCGCTTTGTGGACTTTGTGATCTGTGTGATCTTTAGTGGAACGTGATGAGCACGGTCTGAGTGAAAACGTGCAACAGAGTGTGATAAAGTTTTCGTTGTATTACGCTCTGGCTGTTTTGGAGCACAGTAGGGAGACTCCAATGATCCTACCATTTATGGGCAACAAGTGTCTATAAGGGGTACGATTGGACCGCACGGTTGTAGGTGTGACCAATAACGCAACGTGATACGAGGTAAATTGCCCTCATACGTGTTGTGGGAAGCACATGCAAGCGTGATTTGTGTAAAGAAAAAAAAAGGAAGAGAATTTTCACTGGTAAAATCTCTAGAGATAGGGCCTGCAACGGCTACACGTGTCTGCTAGAAGGCGGACCGGAGATACTCGGAGCAGAAGAAGTTCAGTGGAAGAGCTTTAAGGATTTCCAACGTAGATTTCTGTGTTTGGTGCATTTAAGGAAGTTTTTCTGTGTTAAAGAGGTCCACAATGGCAGCCAAGTGCACAACACAGAGACGTTCAGCAGTCAGGATTCAGACTCCAGAGGCTTGCAGACCCCGAGGGTCTGCTCGGTTAGTAATGTGGGGGAAGTATGGTCCCCACACTGAGACCTTTTGTGATGAATGGACACGAATGACTGCGGGGGATAAAGCACCATTTCCTGGGATAGGTAGTTTTGACTCAGAGGTGTTGCATAATTTAAGGCGGAGGATCTGTCTCATAAAATCCTGGAAACGAGTTAAACATGATGATTGTTTGCAGTTATGGCAACAGGAAAGTGAAATGCAAAGAAATGTAACTTACATACCTAACTTTCATCTTGAGAGGAGAGACATGGCAATGGAGAGGATTATGGTTGCAGAGAAATGGCACAATGTTGTATGATAAAAATGCACTTAGTAACTGTATTAAGAACGAAAGTAACAAATGTAATAATGTTTATAAAAATAAATGTATAAAAATTACAAATGTTAACCTGTGCAAGTCGCACCCCATGTTAAACTTCCCTCAGGATTACCAACAAGAAAGTGAGCCCAGAACGATGTCGGCACCTCTTCCAGAAGCCATCCTACAAGACATCCAGGTGGACGCGACCAAATTGGTAAAGGCAATAATCAAACCCCCTAACGGAGAGTCAGGTGAGGTCGTGTCCACAGGTACGTACAATGTTTTATATCACGCACAAACAAATGTACCCCATATTGTAAGACCAAAACAAGGTGATGTAATTGAGTTTAGTCCTGTCAGGGTGATCACAGTCCCCAATGGGAAGACTGACGATCAGGGAACCATTCCCGTCAAGGACAGTGCAATGCGCCATCCCTGGTCCCGGACAGAATTGAGATCAATCATGTCTGATTACCCAGATCCTAGGAAAGATCTAACTGTATGATCAAAGATTCACAGAAGGTATATCAACTCCCTAGACAACGACATAATCATGGTATCCAAGGAATCAGGTAGGTACAGGGAAAGCGGTTGATGGTGATGAGCATCCAAGCGTTTGAGGAGGCATCAAATCATCCAAAACCCCAGGCCATTGGCACATGGAGGAACTCAAGGATTTGTGATCTTTGCAAAAGAGAAGGGCATTATGCCAGCAACTGTAATAGCCCACATAAAGTCAGACCCCCTAGACCAAGAAATGAGAAAAGTTAGGACACACCAAATTATAATCAGGGATCATATAGGAAGAATTTTGGGCCACACCCATGATATGTGGTCAGGAAAGGTGATCATTAGAACTGATGGTAAGCCTGAGGTAACGGTTAATAAATTGGGAGGTCATTCCCTGAAGACACAGGAATGACCAGGTGAAACATTGTAAATGTATCTGTGAAATGTTTTTTTTTCTCTCTCTCTCTATCTCCCCATCTCTGACGATTATTAGTAAGGACTCAAACATTGCATATCCGCTTGGTCTTTGCAGAAGTCTACCAAACCCCAGCATGACCTATCCGCATCAATGTATCCTGGCCAGATACAGAAAGTGGAGTATGGTGCTGGGGGGAGGGACGGCGCAAAGAAACCATTGGACATGTAGATATGACAGCCTGACGATCTGACAATGTTTTAAAATGTTTGAAAAATGTTTTTTTTCTCTTTTCCTATTGATGGCTATTGTTGATTTAAGTAATATACACATGCATATAAATTGTTCTCTCTCTTTGTTTTTTTTTGCTGTTGTTGTTTTCTCTCTCTTCTCACTCATGCTTTCATGTTTTAAAGATGGTATGTCACCCATCAGTTAGACAAATGGTAATGCAAGATTTTTGCTCCTTACAGAAAGATCGCTGGTTTGGAGGGAATGTTGCATCACCAGAATGTTCGTTTGGAAGACTGAGAGACAGCACCTTTGAGAAGACAGCAGAACAAGAAGAACAACAAGACGAGAGAACTAATTATCGTAACAAGTTTCTCTCCCCCTCAAACTGATTTTCTGTACCCCATTACAAATTTCTTCTTTTCTCCTCCTGTAAGATGGACTTGCCCCGAGAGACTGTGATATGGATTTTCCTGTTGACCATGACGTTGACCCGAGCAGTCTGTTTCGGTGAGAGTACCAGTGAGGTCGAGAAAGGATCCAGAAAGGTTCCAATGACTAAGACGGAGGTGTAAATTTCCAATAGCAACACAAGCACCGAGCAAAGGCGAGTACCGGAAACGATCTAACAGCCATGTTATTTGTAAACATTGTTAGCTGAAAAGAAAACTGTATCTGTAGGCTCTGTAACAATGTAGTTGAGGATGGGTGCATTAAGAAATGCCAATCCAGTTTTAATATCCACATGGACCGGCATCCATTGAGTGACTATCACTCCTTAGTGGGTAGTGTGTTAAATAAGACAGATTGTTGGGTATGCTCTCAAGTACCTCAAGGTCATAGCAAATCAGGGCTAGTACCATTTCCTTTAACGTTAGGGGAGGTACTTGAGTTAAGTGGTGGGAGACCGGTGGACAGTAGGTTTAATATCTCCAGCCCTCCTAGTTTGAAGCTCCACCAATATCATGTGGATAGGTCCCTATTATGTTTTAACATCTCCAATCCCCGAAAGCCGGGAAATTGGGAAGTGTCATGGAGTAACCAAACCATGACCTTTTCATATAGAACCGATAGAATGCCTACAGATACAGAGCTCATACGCCACATAGCCAGTAGAGGAAAATCTTTCCGGTATAGGTATACCCTAGGAAGTAGGATTACGAGAGTTGGAGAGGTATCACTAGGATACTGTGCACATATCGTACAACCTGATACGTGTACTAAGCAGATGGAAGAATTAGGGTTAGGAGATTTCACATGGAAGGTGTGTAATATGGTTATGTCCTACTCCGTCCCATATGTTCTCCCCGATGATGCATATTTCATATGCGGGAGAAAGGCGTATGAGCGGCTTGCCCCAAACTCTGAAGGATTGTGTTATATTGGAAAAGTACTACATGAGGTAATGAGTCTAAGGAGTGAGGAAACTGTAATTTCAATGGATTTGATTTATGACCCAACTGTAGAAACAATGATGTGATGAAAATGCGATTATACGGTCCGTTTCTTTCACCTGTTTTTCCGTTTTCCTCCAAGGTAAAAAGACGCACTTGGACGAGGAATTTGATGAGCCGATATACAGACAACAGATGGATTAAAGAAGAAGTTTTGACAACCTTATACACAGATTTTTGATGAACTATGCCATGGATCCCCAGTTTCCCTAGAAATTTTAAAATTACGCTAGCCCAACACTTTTGTAAATCTATGGACATTGACAGCTTTTGCTCGCACCTTATGGGCAAAAGCACAAAGAAGACTGCAACCAACAGACACCGAACAAGACTTCAACCGACAAATGTACATTAACCTGACATAGAATACCACTGCATTTACCATAAGTGTTCTTTATCTTCATTTCTACAACCCTCAGGTAATGACACACATAGTCGATAGGGAATCCAGGCACAGATATCAGCAACCACATACCTCCCCCATTCATGTATCATCAACTAAAATGTGCTCCCCCATTTTGTTGCAACCAAAAGCCGAAACGAGCTCGGTAGAGTTTGACAGCCCATCCACAGACCCGTACCACGGGATAAGAAGGAATTCAAATGTATACTTCGCAATACCTCGAAGCTTGATTTAAAACACGTACGGCACGATGATACATGACCCCCCAAACACGGATTCATACACACATGCTTCTGCTATCTCACTAGGTCATATCCTCTTCACACCTTCTCCTCTCTCCTCCCTTACCCAACCATGGAAATGTATTAACCCCTGACATATATTTTTCTCTTTTTGAAATGTTTTAGGAAGTGGCAGTTATTGGTGACTGCCAAAGGGTGGACTGTCAAAGTCAAAAATATTACAAAGAGAGAACATACAAACCACACACACATTTAAGTCGCTATACTTGCAAATATGCGCAGCGAGCACAGCAATATATGGAAACACACGCATTTGCTCGGACATGGCACGGAGATGGATTCGGCGCTTGTTTCATACAGTACATGGTTATAATAATGTCAAGCACCAGACATCATGGAGATTTAGAATTGGCTGATGAATTGATGTCATGAATATGTATTATCTGAACAGAACCAGATGCGCCCATCATGTTTGGTATTGAAGCAAGCAGAATGATGTGTGGGTTAGTTTGATGCTGGTTGTGAAGTTGTGGGACATTGCAGCGGATAGATATGATTATATGTGTAAAAGCTGAGATCACTTTGTTGAGAACAATGGATGATCAAGCCAACCTTTTACTAAGATTTTCAGGGCTGAACCTGATTAACATATACAAAGGAGAGAGAGAGACCCCTCCCCTAGGAACAGACACACAGGAGGATAGTTCCTGTCTGGGGGGGTTGGGGGTCAGTTTTGCTGGTGGCCTCAGAGAACAGATGTAATGAAGCTACACTCAGAACAAAGCTCCCAGAAGCATGGCTGGATCATCACCAGGCACCAAAGGCTAAGTATTGAATTCACATGGCTAGATAAGGAAATATAGACAGATTGCTTTCTGGTTTAAATAGGATATTGTAACTTGGTTGTGTGATTGTTGGGTGTTTGTGTGATAGATCTGGGAATCTGTGATGGTAGCTGGGACATTAGACAACCTGTAGCATAGCATTTGTGGTATTTGTTTGCCTATGGTGATTTAAAATAGATTGTACTGGTTAGTTATAATATATATATCTTGTTAATCATAAATACCACCATGCAGTTGCGTTTGGGCATGTGCTTGTGGCAGTGGCGGGCTGAGATGTGTGGTTACATTGTGATCTGGTCTTGTGATGAATATGCTCTGGTTATTGAGATACTGAAGTTGTTTGGAATGTGAAAGTGAATAAGATGGTTCTAGGAAGTTGGATTGAAATTGTGAAAGGTGATTTAGATGGTTTGGAATTGTAAAATCAGAACATATGCATTGTTCTGAGGCTTGGACATTTTGGAATAAAATGGAGTCTTGTGTCTTCTGCTATGTGATTGTGGTGTAGTAGAGAGTGCCATGTGTTTGGACCTGCAAATCTAAAATGGCTGCTGCCGGGTATTTTCCCCTCCCCCTTTCAACCATGTGGTGCAGTCTTTGGAATCATGGGAGCTTTAATAAAATGGAGTCTAGCTTCTGTCCCATGCGGTATTGTAGGGTTGTGTATATAGGGACTGCCAGTATGGGTAAGGTCAAGTATTTTCTCCACAAAGATTCTCAGCATTGAATAACTGCGCAGCGATTGTTCCTCACATGTGTAAGCTTCGCTGCAACCATATTGATCTTCTTGTTATTGTGAGCCAATCTCTCTCTCTCTCTCTCTCTTCTCCTCTTTCTCTCTTATTTTCTCTTAAATAGTAATTGTATTATATTTCCTGTGTAGTTATCTGGTTAGGTAGTCTATGTTATATTGTAGTGTATGATTTGTATTTGTATTAATTCTTTTGCAAGTATATCATTCATAATATATATATTAGGCGTTGGACCCTGAGCACGGTATCTGTGTATTTCTTATAGTGTTAAGTATTCTCAGAGCGTCGGTGACGCTAGAACAGCTTTAAAGGTAATAAGGTTATACTGTGTTGCATTTACACTCTACCACTACACAGAGGTTTACAGTATAAGTACATTCCTTAAGGTATAGTTAAGGGAGTACCCTTGCGGTACTTTTTGCGCCAATTGCGTACTGTGTTCTTTAACCTTTAACGTGTTTTTAATAAGATAAATATTTAGCTTTGTTAAGATTTATTTTGTGAAAATCTTGTGGGTTTCTTTTTTTTCCATTTTTTTTATTGCATTTTTATTTACATATTTTGTGGCAGATGCCTTATTTTTGTTTTTCACAGCTCCCAGTTACACGCATGTGAGCACACCTGTGTGTCCCAGTTACATGCATGTGATCATACCTGTGTGTCTTGTTTATTTTATTTTTTAATAAAGCCATCCCTTAGATGTTTTAGCAGCCCCTCCTGAGCCCCCACAGTAGCCCCGGATGGGGCAAGTTGAGTTCGGGTGGGTTTGGTAAAGTACTAAGCACGACTGTGCAGTACATTTTTTTGTTATTGAGCCCCTGCCCTAGTGGAGCTTACCACTCTACAGTCCAAACTCATTTCATACTATAAGTAGGAATGTGGGAGGAAGCAATGCTAACCTCTGTGCCCACAGCATGCCTCAGCCTGGCAAGCCAGACATCTTCCTTGCTGTAAGCCACCATGAGACTCCATACTGGACCTTATTCAGTAACTGTTTGTGCCTCACAGGAGCTCCTGGCCCATCTAGTGCTGCAGTGCAATGGAAAGCTGATGTAATGCAAGATCACTGAAACTCTGTTCTTCTAACACTGCGAGGTCTTGCGATAACCCTACGCAGTCCTTATGAAAAGAAGATCCCTGTTAAACAAATGTGTATCTTCTAAATAAATAATCCCAAAATGTGGAACATCAATAATAAATCAAAAATAAGGTTGACTAATTGGAGCCATTCATTTGAGTGAGTCCCTAACATGCTCCAGTAGAAAATCTCTCTTTTACCTCTCCAGCAGTTGCGCTGGATTATGATTCAGTCTCATCTGAGTCACACTGAGTTTGGCCATAAATGTGGTCTCTCCCCACTATTTAAAAACACTGCGGCAATTTCCATTTCCGCCTTTGCGGCTATGTTTTCACAAATCTGTTTGTTATGTTGAAGCATATTTCATATCTGCTCTAGGCTTTCATTTAAACCTAGGATCAGGTACAGCAGCACCCCTGGAATTATGCGGCAGCACCCCTGGATTTATACAGCATAGGCAGCACCCCTGGAAAATTACACAGCACAGCAGACAGGCAACAGCACCCCTGGACTTAAACGGCAGTGGGGCAGCACCTCATATAGGGCAGCACCCCTGGAATGATGTGGCAAAGAAAAGACGTGCAAGATGGAATTGTCCTTGGGCCCTCCCACCCACACTTATGTTGTATAAACAGGACATGTACACTTAAACAAACCAATCATTTCAGCGACAGGGTCTGCCACACGACTGTGGCTGAAATGATTGGTTTGTTTGGGCCCCCACCAAAAAAAGCAAATAATCTCTCCTTGCACAAACTGGCTCTACAGAGGCAAAATGTTGTCCTCATATTCAGATCCCCCCCCCCTTCAGTATTTACATCCTCACCCTCACAGAGAAATAAAATTCAAACAAAACCACATAATTTAGGTGTCAGTGGACTGCTTACGCTATTGCCCAAAGTTTCTGAACTTGCAAATGACTTATGATGAATGCGCTGCAGGTGACGTATGAGGGAGGATGTTTCTATGTGGTTAATGTCCTTACCCCTACTTATTATGGATTGACAAAGGCAACAGATGGATTGACACCTGTTGTCTGGATTTGTGAAGAAATAAGTCCACTCCGAATAGGTGGCTTTTTTGGTATATTGCCCAGGCATTACAATGGACTTTTTCATCCCATGGCCAACAACTGTCTCCACTGGTGCCTTATTCAAACAAACCACATTACCATCAGAATCCTCATCATCAACTTCCTCTGCAGTGCCATCTACACCCATATCCTCCTCATCCTGGTGTACTTCTACAGTGACATCCTCAATCTCAATATCAGCAACTGACTGGTGGTGCTCCTCCCAGCACTTGCAGAGGGCATGCAAATGGTGGTAGGAGACTCCTCTTCCCATAAGGGTTGTGAAGGTCAGGCCTAGACATCACAACTGCGGACAGTGCCAGCACCCCTGTATTTTCACAACACCCCTGTAATTTTACTGCATACAAGACAAGGCCAGTGTACACTTTTTCACTGCACCCCTGTATTTTTATAGCATACGGGACCAGTGTACATTGATTTTCACTGCACCCCAGAATTCTTACACCATACAAGACAAGGCCAGTGTACTTTTCTTTTAACAATAGCACCCCTGTAATTTTACAGCATACAGGACCAGTGTACTTTTATTTTAACAGCAGCACCCCTGTAGTTTTACAGCATACATGAACAGTGTACATTGATTGTCACTGCACCCAAGAATTTTTGCAGCATAAAAGACAGGGTCAGTGTACATTTATTTTCGCTACACCCTAGAATAATTACAGCATACAAGACAAGGCCAGTGTACATTTATTTTCACCGCACCCCAGAATTTTTGCAGCATACAAGACAGGGCCAGTGTACATTTATTTTCACTGCCCCCCATAATTTTTGCAGCATACAAGACAGGGCCAGTGTACATTTATTTTCACTGCACCCTAGAATTATTACAGCATACAAGACATTTATTTTACTGCACCCCAGAATTTTTGCAGCATACAAGACAGGGCCAGTGTACATTTATTTTCACTGCACCCTAGAATTAATACAGCGTACAAGAGAGGGCCAGTGTCCATTTATTTTCACTGCACCACAGAATTTTTGCAGCATACAAGACAGGGCCAGTGTACATTTATTTTCACTGCACCCCAGAATTTTTGCAGCATACAAGACAGGGCCAGTGTACATTTATTTTCACTGCACTCCAGAATTTTTGCAGCAAACAAGACAGGGCCAGTATACATTTATTTTCACTGCACCCCAGAATCTTTGCAGCATACAAGACAGGGCCAGTGTACATTTATTTTCACTGCACCCTAGAATTATTACAGCACAAAAGACAGGGCCAGTGTACATTTATTTTCATTGCACTCTAGAATTGTTACAGCATACAAGACAGGGCTAGTTTACGATTATTTTACTGCACCCTAGAATTATTACAGCATACAAGACAGGGCCAGTGTACATTTATTTTATTGCACCCCTGAATTTGTACAGCATACAGGGCCAGTGTAATATTATTTTAACAGCAGCACCCCTATATTTTACAGCATACAGGACCAGTGTGCTTTTTAATTTTTAACAACTGCACCCCTGAATTTGTACATCATACAGGGCCAGTGTAATGTTATTTTAACAGCATCATCCCTATATTTTTACAGCATACAGGACCAGTGTTCTTTTAATTTTTATCAACTGCACCCCTGAATTTTTACAGCATACAGGGCCAGTGTAATATTATTTTAACAGCAGCACCCCTATATGTTAAAAGCATACAGGACTAGTGTGCTTTTACATTTTTAACAACTGCACCCCTGAATTCTTACAGCATACAGGGCCAGTGTAATATTATTTTAACAGCAGCACTTCTATATTTTTACAGCATACAGGACCAGTGTGCTTTTAATTTTTAACAACTGCACCCCTGAATTTTTACAGCATACAGGGCCAGTGTAATGTTATTTTATCAGCAGCACCCCAATATTTTGACAGCATACAGGAGGACAGTGCCCCTGCCCCCTGTACAACACAGTGACAACCAGGACTGCAACACCCATGTACCGTACAGCTGCAGCACCCGTAACAGGCAGCACGTGAAACACCAGTGACAGCCAGAACAGCCAGGACAGCACACCTAACAGCACAGGTACACCACAGTGACTGGAGCAGCACCACTACAGAGCACACACTAACCCCACCCGATGCCACCACCCACAGAGAGACAGAGGTCTGTCTCCCTCACTCTCCAAGGCTCGAGTGAAAATGGCATCGACGCGCATCTGTTTATATGGAATCCAAAACCCGCGAGAATCCGACAGCGGGATGATGACGTTTTGCCTCGTTCTGTTTTCCGAATCTTGCGGGTAGTCCCGAGCCGGACTCGGATCCGGACTCGGAACGGGATGTTGGAGTGGGGGGGGGGGGGTTTCGGTTCTCTGTAAACTTAACCCGCTCATCTCCAGGCAAAATGCCTCCATTTTGTTAAGCAGAGCCCATCGCTGGCCCCTTCCCACCCCCTAATGCCTGCAGATGGTCACCCACCTGACGACTATATAGCACTGCACGTGAGGACACAGTACGTGAACTGCACATGCTCAGTTCTCCAATCATCAAAAAACTGTGAGATCATAGAACCTGCAGGGTGCACTGTCACAGCCACTGTAGCTGGCTTAGAAAGTGCGTGGAATGGCACACTGCTGCCACCAGCACTACTGCAGAGCTGCCCGCTGCATCCTTAGGATGCTGTGGGTAGTGCTCCACCTACTGTACAGCAGTGACGTGCGTTTAGGTCAGTGGCTGGTGAGGCACTGCAGCCATAATGTCCGCCGGATCCTGCTGATGACCCCTACTGCCGCCGAACCAATGCCCGCTACTGCCCCTGAGCCGATGCCCGCTGCCACCACCAGTGGCTTACAAACTTGCCCACCATCAACTGACCCAGCCCTCCACCACTAATTTGCATCTCAGTCCGATCCCGCTGCCAATGCTCACTGCCTGCCTGCTCATCATACTTGTGATGAGCATGTTGCTATTATATTGTACATTTTTATAGAAAAACAATTAGTGTTTGGAACTGGGGAGGGAGTGGGAGGAGAACATGAATGCAATTTTGTTGTCCAGGGCGTCCATGAACTTAATAGCACCGTGGGTGTGGCGCAATTAAGTTAATGGAAGTCCTGGACAACAAAATAGCCAGCAGTGGGTGACAGGGAGAGGGTGACGCCAGAGAGAGGGTGACAGGAAGAGCATGATGCCAGGGAGAGGGTGACAGCAGTGGGTGACAGGGAGTGGGTGATGCCAGGGAGAGGGTGACAGGAAGAGCGTGATGCCAGGGAGAGGGTGACAGGAAGAGTGTGACGCCAGGGAGAGGGTGACAGCAGTGGGTGATGCCAGGGAGAAGGTGACGGGGAAGGGGATGCCAGGGAAAGGGTGACAGCAGTGGCTGATGCCAGGGAGAGGGTGATGGGGAGGGTTATGCCAAGGAGAGGGTGACAGCAGTGGGTGATGCCAGGGAGCGGGTGATGAGGAGGGTGATGCCAGGGAGAGGGTGACGGGGACGGTGATGCCAGGGAGAGGGTGACAGCAGTGGGTGACGCCAGGGAGAAGATGATGGGATGGTGACGCCAGGGAGAGGGTGACAGCAGTGGGTGATGCCAGGGAGAAGATGATGGGAGGGTGACGCCAGGGAGAGGGTGACAGCAGTGGGTGATGCCAGGGAGAAGGTGATGGGGAGGGTGGCAGCAGTGGGTGACGCCAGGGAAAGGGTAATGGGGAAGGTGATGCCAGGGAGATGGTGATGGGGAGGGTGATGCCAGGGAGAGGGTAACAGCAGTAGTAGTGGGTGAGAGTGTAAAAGAGAGAAGGAAAGGGTGATGGGAACACACAGTGAATGACCATTATATTGGTATTTACTTACCTGGACCTGGGCCTAGAACTGTGGGGATCGCTGGTGACAAGAGCAGCCTGAACAGTAATCCGGGGTCGGAGAAAGACTGAGAGAAGAGTGGAGGAGCAGGGGATCGTGACCCCTCTCCCCCTCTGGCCAGACTGAACTCACTGATTGCAGCTCAGTAGTTACTGGTGGCGCGGAATCACAGGAGAAGTGAGGGGGAGGTGGACGCAAGGAATGGACCTGGGAGCTCACTCAGGGAACTTTCTCAGCCTAAGTTTCCTTGGCCGGCTCCGCTCCCCTCTACCAAGGTGCAGGGGGACCTACTGCGGGACGGACTGGGGGACGAGTGAGCGGGGACGGCCGCATATAGTTGACACACCACACACTGCCCAATCACCTCCTCCACAGTGACAGGGGAGTGCTTTCATATGGGTTGAAAGCACGCCCCTGTTAAAGAGGCATTTCCACTAATGCCGCTTACAGGGCTTTTTTTAAATGGGATTTTACTTCCCGCTGCTTGGCCCCGCCCCCCGCTTCCGGCCCTTTTACATTGTCAGCGGGAGGCACAGAGAGCGGTGCCTCCGAAACACCTTCAACACAGATTTTTACAAAGATAAAAATGATTAAAATAATACAAAGGTTAAAGCATATATTTATGACACAAAATCTGTGTCATAAGTATCTTCTTTATATTATTTTAATAATTAATGACAGGGGAGGCACTGCCTCCCCTGACTGCACGTCCTCCTGCTACACCCTAAGGATGCAACGGGCAGTACTCTACTTACTGGAGCCGGCATCGAAGCCCCCATCCCCTAGTGTGGCATAATTATGGGAACACAGGGGTGGTATAATCATGTTCCACAGAGCTGATGTGAATTAATGAATCAGCTCTTGCAAAGGCTGCACATATAAGTACATATTGGGGGAAGGCACAAATTGTGAACTTAAAGTGACACTGGAAGTGGCCTCATGTAGGCAGAGTCAGAACATATGTAGATGGGGCCAATGCTGTCTGAGGCATGGCCACACTCACCATTACACTGTCATGCCTTCGGTGTGCCTCAGTCATGACTCTTAGCCTTGATGAATGTTGGGACAGATGAGTATAGCTGGGGTATAATGCCAGGCACAGCACTAGGTTGTACACAGGGAATGTCCATTTGTTTGCTTTCACCAATTATTCTGTAGCAAACAAATCTACTGTGTGTTCTGCTGTGTAGAAATCCGGACGTCTCGCTGCTCTGCTGACGGAGCTGGGAGAGATGAGTAAGATGGTTTTGGCACAGTTCGACTTTCTACAAACGTCACCGTTCTGCGGCGGGTGAGTCAGTGTTTAACATTAGTGACAAAGTAGATGTTCATAAACCTAACCAACTGCATCAGGAATAAACACTGCAAACGGCTTCTGATAATCTTAAGTAACATCTGAAGAAAGTTTTCTGTATTATTTAAATTCATTCTTTTGGCCCAGTATCGTGAAATAAAGCTCGGAACATTCATTCAGCTCTACGTGCCAGGAATTATCATACAAGATCCTTTCTAGGCAGTTCCTAATATGGCTTATCCAGTGTATACCTACAGTACAAAGCCTCTTACCTACTGTATACCATCCCTCCACATCCATTATTACCTAGCCGAAGAATACGATTATTCACTAGTTACAATTAATTACAATTCAAATCTCATAGATAATCATGTTGCTCTTTCATAGAGGGATTCAAATACAGGGGTGGTCTTCAGTGTGCCGACTGTCGGGATCCCGGCGCACAGTATACCGGCGCCGGAATCCCGACAGCCGACCAGCCAACATACCGACACTATTTCTCCCTCGTGGGGGTCCACGACCCCCCTGGAGGGAGAATAAAATAGCGTGGCGCATGTAGCGCGCCACCGTGCCCGCAGTGTGGTGAGCGCAGCGAGCCCGCAAGGGGCTCATTTGCGCTTGCCACGCTGTCGGTATGCCGGCGGTCGGGCTCCCAGCGCCGGTATGCTGGTCGCCGGGAGCCTGGCTGCCGACATACCGTACTACACCCCAAATACAGTACTGTAAGTTCTAGTTGCACAAAGTGTTTGCAAACTGGAGGTGTAGTTTTGAGATTTCAGGGGATTATTCAGAGATGGATGCAGATCTTACTTCTGCAGCAAGATCTGCATCCATCTCCTCACTTGCTGGGTGCCACCCAGTACAGAGCAAGGCCTCCCAACATCTGTGTTGCGTTGCCATGCGATGCATTTGCAATTTAATTGCAAACACATCAGTTAGAGGACGACCCCTGCCTGTGCAGCCTGGCTGCGCTGACAGGCGGTCCGGTGCCATCTTATGTTCTGCAGCAGCTGCCTGTGATGTCACGCAGCCACCTCAAAAACTGTCTGGACACACCTGCGTTGTCCGGACCACGCCCACCAAACACCATGGCGATGCCTCCCCCCTTCACCCGATGCCCAGAGCTGTCAATCATGATGCAATTGCATATTCCGGACATGCCTGCACATGCGCACTGCGACCGGTGTGCGTGTGCAGAACCTCTAGGTGCAGTCACTGCGTACAAATACGCGGCTGTGTCCAGGTCTTAATAAGTCCCTCAGTATGCTATCTAGGAGCAGGGTCGTAACTAGGGGTGTGCGACCGGTGCCGCCGCACTCAGCGCAAGGGCTCTGTGGGTTACATCGTTGTTCTGGCTAGGTGGGGGACAAGATCTCTGCTGCAGCGCTACTGAAGCATTCTGTGGCCAGGGTCAGACTCGCCCACAGGTATACAGGGAAAAACCACCGGTGGGCCCTAATGCCTGGGGGCCCACCTCCACCTTTAGGGATCAGGTTCCAGACTGTGCAGTTGAATTATACAGTATACATATGTTACCTTATACTTCACAGGACTATGGTATATTTTCTACAATGGATTTCTAGTATTAATCTGCTACATTATCCTGCATGCACTAGTAGTATTTACAATATATATTTATCCTGAGGCCCAGACCATGCAACCCAACTAGAGACTGGCCACACTCCTAAACATGTGCCCCTACCACTGCATTCCCCCGGTGGGCCCTTCATGCCCCAGTCCAACACTGTCTGTGGCTACTCCTGGCAGGCACCCTGCAGTCTGTGCAGCCAGTTGGAGCGTCCTCAGGACACCGCTGTCAATGCTGCACTTACCTGGCTGCTCGTTTGTGCCCTGTAATGGCTCTATCTGGGGGCCGTGCATCTATTGTTACACATGGATTTATGAGTTAATGGAACAGAGGGGAAGTTGTTTCAAAAACATATATTGAGATGATCAGGAAGAGGTTAAGGGCTGGATTTACTGACCAAAGGTATGTCAAAGATACTGATGCAAGTAGAATTTTTTTCTTAGTGGTACTGATAGTAAAAATGGGTGTGGTCACGTGTCATGAGGGGGCATGGTCACATGAATCTAAAGGGAGTGCCTACATGACAATAGGGGCATGGCCACATTATGCCACACACCGTAATGCCCCTTACACATTATGCCAAACACTGTAATACCCATTACACATTATGCCACACACCGTAATGCTTATTACACATTATGCCACACACCGTTATTCCCATTACACATTATGCTACACACCGTAATGCCCATTACACATTATGCCACACACCATAACACCCATTACACATTATGCTCTCAGAGGGCTGCGGGTGCAGTGCCTACTGCCATGCAGGTGTAGTCTCAATGCTTACCTTGCGCCGCACTTTCACATTCAGGTCACAGAACCTCAACAGACCTGGAATCTTCAGCGGAACCTGGACACAGCGATCCCCTTCCAGGGGCAGACGACGGACGAGCTAGAAAGGAAAGGAAATCAATGAAGGAATATCAACTCTTTTCCAAAGGAAAAGAGGATACTCCCGGGGTGGGGGCGACCTTCACCGGTTAGGTGAAAATCATCATTGGCATAAAGCCTCAGCCACACAATTTTCACCTAAGCAGCACTCACGCGCTGAGGTGTAGCTGGACCTTGCACGGCCGAGCAAGGTTCACCAAACTGGCGCTTAGGGGACAGACGGACACAAGAACTGACAGACACAGATGATGCTCACCGTTGCCAATCTTGTACTCGGAACTTCTCCACTAACAGGTCCCTGTAAGGAGGCAAAAAGAAACAGCTGCCGTGCAGGGCCGAAAGCTAACCTAGTGTGCGTCTACTACACTAGCTTCATTAACAGAGCCCTCATACTAGCTCAGGTGTATGTGGTGCAACACAAACTGTAAACAAACTTTGCCCTGCACGATAACAACAATCCAATAACACAGTACAGTACAAGGATATACAACGGTGCTGTCCCTTTAATTAACCGTCTTTCACTGTTTCACAGACCCTACCTATCCAGGGATGGCTAGCCCTCCTTTCCTATCCCTGCTATCACGGGTTGCTGGCAGCAGACTACAGCTACGTGTGTGGAGCTGGACCGCTCCTCCACACAGGGGAAGAACACTTTAAATTACTTACAGTAACCCAGGCCTAGCGCCCAGATCACTCTTATTATGCTGATCAGGCCTATGGTCCTGCCTACTTGGGGGTTAGGTTGGAGTGGCCTGGGCCTAGCATCCGGTAAAACACTTATTCACTGGGCTAATACTGGGCCTAGTGCTCCCTAGTTATGCAAAGGCCAGAGGCCTGACTTTATCCCATGGGCCTAGAGCCCAGGGTCACCTTATTTGTAGAGATGTGCACTTGAAATTTTTCGGGTTTTGTGTTTTGGTTTTGGGTTCGGTTCCGCGGCCGTGTTTTGGGTTCGACCGCGTTTTGGCAAAACCTCACCGAATTTTTTTTGTCGGATTCGGGTGTGTTTTGGATTCGGGTGTTTTTTTTTAAAAACACTAAAAAACAGCTTAAATCATAGAATTTGGGGGTCATTTTGATCCCAAAGTATTATTAACCTCAAAAACCATAATTTCCACTCATTTTCAGTCTATTCTGAATACCTCACACCTCACAATATTATTTTTAGTCCTAAAATTTGCACCGTGGTCGCTGGATGACTAAGCTAAGCGACCCTAGTGGCCGACACAAACACCGTGCCCATCTAGGAGTGGCACTGCAGTGTCACGCAGGATGGCCCTTCCAAAAAACCCTCCCCAAACAGCACATGACGCAAAGAAAAAAAGAGGCGCAATGAGGTAGCTGTGTGAGTAAGATAAGCGACCCTAGTGGCCGACACAAACACCGGGCCCATCTAGGAGTGGCACTGCAGTGTCACGCAGGATGGCCCTTCCAAAAAACCCTCCCCAAACAGCACATGACGCAAAGAAAAAAAGAGGCGCAATGAGGTAGCTGTGTGAGTAAGATAAGCGACCCTAGTGGCCGACACAAACACCGGGCCCATCTAGGAGTGGCACTGCAGTGTCACGCAGGATGGCCCTTCCAAAAAACACTCCCCAAACAGCACATGACGCAAAGAAAAAAAGAGGCGCAATGAGGTAGCTGTGTGAGTAAGATAAGCGACCCTAGTGGCCGACACAAACACCGTGCCCATCTAGGAGTGTCACTGCAGTGTCACGCAGGATGGCCCTTCCAAAAAACCCTCCCCAAACAGCACATGACGCAAAGAAAAAAAGAGGCGCAATGAGGTAGCTGTGTGAGTAAGATAAGCGACCCTAGTGGCCGACACAAACACCGGGCCCATCTAGGAGTGGCACTGCAGTGTCACGCAGGATGGCCCTTCCAAAAAACCCTCCCCAAACAGCACATGACGCAAAGAAAAAAAGAGGCGCAATGAGGTAGCTGTGTGAGTAAGATAAGCGACCCTAGTGGCCGACACAAACACCGGGCCCATCTAGGAGTGGCACTGCAGTGTCACGCAGGATGGCCCTTCCAAAAAACCCTCCCCAAACAGCACATGACGCAAAGAAAAAAAGAGGCGCAATGAGGTAGCTGTGTGAGTAAGATAAGCGACCCTAGTGGCCGACACAAACACCGGGCCCATCTAGGAGTGGCACTGCAGTGTCACGCAGGATGGCCCTTCCAAAAAAACCCTCCCCAAACAGCACATGACGCAAAGAAAAAAAGAGGCGCAATGAGGTAGCTGTGTGAGTAAGATAAGCGACCCTAGTGGCCGACACAAACACCGTGCCCATCTAGGAGTGGCACTGCAGTGTCACGCAGGATGGCCCTTCCAAAAAACCCTCCCCAAACAGCACATGACGCAAAGAAAAAAAGAGGCGCAATGAGGTAGCTGTGTGAGTAAGATAAGCGACCCTAGTGGCCAACACAAACACCGTGCCCATCTAGGAGTGGCACTGCAGTGTCACGCAGGATGGCCCTTCCAAAAAACACTCCCGAAACAGCACATGACGCAAAGAAAAAAAGAGGCGCAATGAGGTAGCTGTGTGAGTAAGATAAGCGACCCTAGTGGCCGACACAAACACCGGGCCCATCTAGGAGTGGCACTGCAGTGTCACGCAGGATGGCCCTTCCAAAAAACCCTCCCCAAACAGCACATGACGCAAAGAAAAAAAGAGGCGCAATTAGGTAGCTGTGTGAGTAAGATAAGCGACCCTAGTGGCCGACACAAACACCGGGCCCATCTAGGAGTGGCACTGCAGTGTCACGCAGGATGGCCCTTCCAAAAAACCCTCCCCAAACAGCACATGACGCAAAGAAAAAAAGAGGCGCAATGAGGTAGCTGTGTGAGTAAGATAAGCGACCCTAGTGGCCGACACAAACACCGTGCCCATCTAGGAGTGGCACTGCAGTGTCACGCAGGATGGCCCTTCCAAAAAACCCTCCCCAAACAGCACATGACGCAAAGAAAAAAAGAGGCGCAATGAGGTAGCTGTGTGAGTAAGATAAGCGACCTTAGTGGCCGACACAAACACCGGGCCCATCTAGGAGTGGCACTGCAGTGTCACGCAGGATGGCCCTTCCAAAAAACATTCCACAAACAGCACATGACGCAAAGAAAAATTAAAGAAAAAAGAGGTGCAAGATGGAATTGTCCTTGGGCCCTCCCACCCACCCTTATGTTGTATAAACAGGACATGCACACTTTAACCAACCCATCATTTCAGTGACAGGGTCTGCCACACGACTGTGACTGAAATGACGGGTTGGTTTGGACCCCCACCAAAAAAGAAGCAATTAATCTCTCCTTGCACAAACTGGCTCTACAGAGGCAAGATGTCCACCTCATCATCATCCTCCGATATATCACCGTGTACATCCCCCTCCTCACAGATTATGAATTCGTCCCCACTGGAATCCACCATCTCAGCTCCCTGTGTACTTTGTGGAGGCAATTGCTGCTGGTCAATGTCTCCACGGAGGAATTGATTATAATTCATTTTAATGAACATCATCTTCTCCACATTTTCTGGATGTAACCTCGTACGCCGATTGCTGACAAGGTGAGCGGCGGCACTAAACACTCTTTCGGAGTACACACTTGTGGGAGGGCAACTTAGGTAGAATAAAGCCAGTTTGTGCAAGGGCCTCCAAATTGCCTCTTTTTCCTGCCAGTATAAGTACGGACTGTGTGACGTGCCTACTTGGATGCGGTCACTCATATAATCCTCCACCATTCTTTCAATGGTGAGAGAATCATATGCAGTGACAGTAGACGACATGTCCGTAATCGTTGTCAGGTCCTTCAGTCCGGACCAGGTGTCAGCATCAGCAGTCGCTCCAGACTGCCCTGCATCACCGCCAGCGGGTGGGCTCGGAATTCTGAGCCTTTTCCTCGCACCCCCAGTTGCCGGAGAATGTGAAGGAGGAGATGTTGACAGGTCGCGTTCCGCTTGACTTGACAATTTTGTCACCAGCAGGTCTTTCAACCCCAGCAGACTTGTGTCTGCTGGAAAGAGAGATCCAAGGTAGGCTTTAAATCTAGGATCGAGCACGGTGGCCAAAATGTAGTGCTCTGATTTCAACAGATTGACCACCCGTGAATCCTTGTTAAGCGAATTAAGGGCTCCATCCACAAGTCCCACATGCCTAGCGGAATCGCTCCGTGCTAGCTCCTCCTTCAATGTCTCCAGCTTCTTCTGCAAAAGCCTGATGAGGGGAATGACCTGACTCAGGCTGGCAGTGTCTGAACTGACTTCACGTGTGGCAAGTTCAAAGGGCATCAGAACCTTGCACAACGTTGAAATCATTCTCCACTGCGCTTGAGACAGGTGCATTCCACCTCCTATATCGTGCTCAATTGTATAGGCTTGAATGGCCTTTTGCTGCTCCTCCAACCTCTGAAGCATATAGAGGGTTGAATTCCACCTCGTTACCACTTCTTGCTTCAGATGATGGCAGGGCAGGTTCAGTAGTTTTTGGTGGTGCTCCAGTCTTCTGTACGTGGTGCATGTACGCCGAAAGTGTCCCGCAATTCTTCTGGCCACCGACAGCATCTCTTGCACGCCCCTGTCGGTTTTTAAAAAATTCTGCACCACCAAATTCAAGGTATGTGCAAAACATGGGACGTGCTGGAATTTGCCCATATTTAATGCACACACAATATTGCTGGCGTTGTCCGATGCCACAAATCCACAGGAGAGTCCAATTGGGGTAAGCCATTCCGCGATGATCTTCCTCAGTTGCCGTAAGAGGTTTTCAGCTGTGTGCGTATTCTGGAAAGCGGTGATACAAAGCGTAGCCTGCCTAGGAAAGAGTTGGCGTTTGCGAGATGCTGCTACTGGTGCCGCCGCTGCTGTTCTTGCGGCGGGAGTCCATACATCTACCCAGTGGGCTGTCACAGTCATATAGTCCTGACCCTGCCCTGCTCCACTTGTCCACATGTCCGTGGTTAAGTGGGCATTGGGTACAACTGCATTTTTTAGGACACTGGTGAGTCTTTTTCTGACGTCCGTGTACATTCTCGGTATCGCCTGCCTAGAGAAGTGGAACCTAGATGGTATTTGGTAACGGGGGCACACTGCCTCAATAAATTGTCTAGTTCCCTGTGAACTAACGGCGGATACCGGACGCACGTCTAACACCAACATAGTTGTCAAGGCCTCAGTTATCCGCTTTGCAGCAGGATGACTGCTGTGATATTTCATCTTCCTCGCAAAGGACTGTTGGACAGTCAATTGCTTACTGGAAGTAGTACAAGTGGTCTTCCGACTTCCCCTCTGGGATGACGATCGACTCCCAGCAGCAACAACAGCAGCGCCAGCAGCAGTAGGCATTACACGCAAGGATGCATCGGAGGAATCCCAGGCAGGAGAGGACTCGTCAGAATTGCCAGTGACATGGCCTGCAGGACTATTGGCATTCCTGGGTAAGGAGGAAATTGACACTGAGGGAGTTGGTGGGGTGGTTTGCGTGAGCTTGGTTACAAGAGGAAGGGATTTACTGGTCAGTGGACTGCTTCCGCTGTCACCCAAAGTTTTTGAACTTGTCACTGACTTATTATGAATGCGCTGCAGGTGACGTATAAGGGAGGATGTTCCGAGGTGATTAACGTCCTTACCCCTACTTATTACAGCTTGACAAAGGCAACACACGGCTTGACAAATGTTGTCCGCATTTCTGGTGAAATACTTCCACACCGAAGAGCTGATTTTTTTTGTATTTTGACCAGGCATGTCAATGGCCCTATTCCTCCCACGGACAACAGGTGTCTCCCCGGGTGCCTGACTTAAACAAACCACCTCACCATCAGAATCCTCCTGGTCAATTTCCTCCCCAGCGCCAGCAACACCCATATCCTCCTCATCCTGGTGTACTTCAACACTGACATCTTCAATCTGACTATCAGGAACTGGACTGCGGGTGCTCCTTCCAGCACTTGCAGGGGGCGTGCAAATGGTGGAAGGCGCATGCTCTTCACGTCCAGTGTTGGGAAGGTCAGGCATCGCAACCGACACAATTGGACTCTCCTTGTGGATTTGGGATTTCGAAGAACGCACAGTTCTTTGCGGTGCTTTTGCCAGCTTGAGTCTTTTCAGTTTTCTAGCGAGAGGCTGAGTGCTTCCATCCTCATGTGAAGCTGAACCACTAGCCATGAACATAGGCCAGGGCCTCAGCCGTTCCTTGCCACTCCGTGTGGTAAATGGCATATTGGCAAGTTTACGCTTCTCCTCCGACAATTTTATTTTAGGTTTTGGAGTCCTTTTTTTACTGATATTTGGTGTTTTGGATTTGACATGCTCTGTACTATGACATTGGGCATCGGCCTTGGCAGACGACGTTGCTGGCATTTCATCGTCTCGGCCATGACTAGTGGCAGCAGCTTCAGCACGAGGTGGAAGTGGATCTTGATCTTTCCCTAATTTTGGAACCTCAACATTTTTGTTCTCCATATTTTAATAGGCACAACTAAAAGGCACCTCAGGTAAACAATGGAGATGGATGGATACTAGTATACTTATGGATGGACTGCCGAGTGCCGACACAGAGGTAGCTACAGCCGTGGACTAACGTACTGTGTCTGCTGCTAATATAGACTGGATGATTGATAATGAGATGAAATCAATATATATATATGTATGTATATATAATATCACTAGTACTGCAGCCGGACAGGTAGATAATATATTTATTAGGTAATGATGACTGATGACGGACCTGCTGGACACTGTCAGCTCAGCAGCACCGCAGACTGCTACAGTAAGCTACTATACTATAGTAGTATGTACAAAGTAGAAAGAAAAAAAAAACCACGGGCAGATGGTATACAATTATGGATGGACTGCCGAGTGCCGACACAGAGGTAGCTACAGCCGTGGACTAACGTACTGTGTCTGCTGCTAATATAGACTGGATGATTGATAATGAGATGAAATCAATATATATATATGTATGTATATATAATATCACTAGTACTGCAGCCGGACAGGTAGATAATATATTTATTAGGTAATGATGACTGATGACGGACCTGCTGGACACTGTCAGCTCAGCAGCACCGCAGACTGCTACAGTAAGCTACTATACTATAGTAGTATGTACAAAGAAGAAAGAAAAAAAAAACCACGGGTAGGTGGTATACAATTATGGATGGACTGCCGAGTGCCGACACAGAGGTAGCTACAGCCGTGGACTAACGTACTGTGTCTGCTGCTAATATAGACTGGATGATTGATAATGAGATGAAATCAATATATATATGTATGTATATATAATATCACTAGTACTGCAGCCGGACAGGTAGATAATATATTTATTAGGTAATGATGACTGATGACGGACCTGCTGGACACTGTCAGCTCAGCAGCACCGCAGACTGCTACAGTAAGCTACTATACTATAGTAGTATGTACAAAGAAGAAAGAAAGAAAAAAACCACGGGTAGGTGGTATACAATTATGGATGGACTGCCGAGTGCCGACACAGAGGTAGCTACAGCCGTGGACTAACGTACTGTGTCTGCTGCTAATATAGACTGGATGATTGATAATGAGATGAAATCAATATATATATGTATGTGTATATAATATCACTAGTACTGCAGCCGGACAGGTAGATAATATATTTATTAGGTAATGATGACTGATGACGGACCTGCTGGACACTGTCAGCTCAGCAGCACCGCAGACTGCTACAGTAAGCTACTATACTCTATAGTAGTATGTACAAAGAAGAAAGAAAAGAAAAAAACCACGGGTAGGTGGTATACACTTATGGATGGACTGCCGAGTGCCGACACAGAGGTAGCTACAGCCGTGGACTACCGTACTGTGTCTGCTGCTAATATAGACTGGATGATAATGAGATGAAATCAATATATATATATGTATGTATATATAATATCACTAGTACTGCAGCCGGACAGGTAGATAATATATTTATTAGGTAATGATGACTGATGACGGACCTGCTGGACACTGTCAGCTCAGCAGCACCGCAGACTGCTACAGTAAGCTACTATACTATAGTAGTATGTACAAAGAAGAAAGAAAGAAAAAAAAACACGGGTAGGTGGTATACAATTATGGATGGACTGCCGAGTGCCGACACAGAGGTAGCTACAGCCGTGGACTAACGTACTGTGTCTGCTGCTAATATAGACTGGATGATTGATAATGAGATGAAATCAATATATATATATGTATGTATATATAATATCACTAGTACTGCAGCCGGACAGGTAGATAATATATTTATTAGGTAATGATGACTGATGACGGACCTGCTGGACACTGTCAGCTCAGCAGCACCGCAGACTGCTACAGTAAGCTACTATACTATAGTAGTATGTACAAAGAAGAAAGAAAAAAAAAACCACGGGTAGGTGGTATACAATTATGGATGGACTGCCGAGTGCCGACACAGAGGTAGCTACAGCCGTGGACTAACGTACTGTGTCTGCTGCTAATATAGACTGGATGATTGATAATGAGATGAAATCAATATATATATGTATGTATATATAATATCACTAGTACTGCAGCCGGACAGGTAGATAATATATTTATTAGGTAATGATGACTGATGACGGACCTGCTGGACACTGTCAGCTCAGCAGCACCGCAGACTGCTACAGTAAGCTACTATACTCTATAGTAGTATGTACAAAGAAGAAAGAAAAGAAAAAAACACGGGTAGGTGGTATACAATTATGGATGGACTGCCGAGTGCCGACACAGAGGTAGCTACAGCCGTGGACTAACGTACTGTGTCTGCTGCTAATATAGAGTCTAGACTGGATGATAAATTATTGATAATGAGATGAAATCAATATAATATCACTAGTACTGCAGCCGGACAGGTACTATATATATTTATTATGTAATGACTGATGACGGACCTGCTGGACACTGTCAGGTCAGCACAGCACCGCAGACTGCTACAGTAAGCTACTATAGTAGTATGTATAAAGAAGAATGAAAAAAAAAAAAAACCACGGGTAGGTGGTATACAATATTATATATATATATATATATTATATACAATTATATATATATATATATATATATATATATATTAAACTGGTGGTGATTGATTATTAAACTGGTGGTCACTTCAGGTCACGTTGCAACTTGCAACTAGTACTCCGAGGCCTAAGCAGACAATCACAAAATATATTATTATACTGGTGGTCAGTGTGGTCACAACAATGGCAGTGTGGCACTGACTCTGGCAGCAAAAGTGTGCACTGTACGTTATATGTACTCCTGAGTCCTGCTCTCAGACTCTAACTGCTCCCCACTGTCAGTGTCTCCCCCACAAGTCAGATAATACACTTACAGTCACACTATCTATTATCTAATCTAGTATAAATATCACTTCAGCAAGTAGTATAGTAGTATACAGTATAGTAGTACTCCTCCTAATAATGCTCTCCAAAATACTGTGTCTCTCTCTTCTCTAAACGGAGAGGACGCCAGCCACGTCCTCTCCCTATGACTCTCAATGCACGTGTGAAAATGGCGGCGACGCGCGGCTCCTTATATAGAATCCGAGTCTCGCGATAGAATCCGAGCCTCGCGAGAATCCGACAGCGTGATGAGGACGTTCGGGCGCGCTCGGGTTAGCCGAGGAAGGCGGGAAGATCCGAGCCTGCTCGGACCCGTGTAAAAAACCTGAAGTTCGGGCGGGTTCGGATTCAGAGGAACCGAACCCGCTCATCTCTACTTATTTGCCTAATGGGCCACTCTGAACTAAGGCCTAGTGCCCTCTATATGGGGACAGGCCTAATGCCTGGGATTAGCCACGGACCTATTGCCCGCCTATTGTGCCACAGGCCAGTGGCCTGACTATGCCCACGGGCCTAATGCCTGATCCCTGATGGTCTAGGGAGGAAGGGGGGGAATGACAGGTGCCCTCACTGAGGGCCTACCTGTCCGTTGGGAGAGGCACCAGGGGGAAGCTTCGTTAGCTCTTTTTTATTCCTACCCTGGTCGCCTCTCCGGGTCCTCAACCGCTCTCTTCTGCCACTGGTCCGTCCTGGCCAGTGGCGCCGCCGTTGCCTCTCCGCGTCCAGCCATTGCTGGACATCTTCTTCCTGGACTGTGGTGTCTCTTGGCCTCTTCCACCGCCTCAGGAATGCTTCACCGCTCTTCAGCGCGGCCTCCTCTCTCCTGTTCCAGGCGGCGTCTGACGTCACCCGGGCGGGACACACCACCCCAGCGCCTACACACATCTCCACATTGCCAGACACCGTAACCCCCATTACACATTATGCACACACCGTATTGCCCATTACACATTATGCCACACACTGTAATGCCTATTACATATTATGCCATACAGTTATGCCACTGACACCAATTTATGTCCCACACACAAAATGTCCTTATAAATTATGCCCCAGCGGTAGGCTACCATATTTCATAATGGTACTTCATACCACCCTACTTTCAGCACTGGTCAAAGCTGATGATGTACTGTTTTTAAAGCGGCAACAGGAATCAATGGTATACAAGCCTGGTTTATAACTGATTCCTGTTGACACTTTAAGTTCATTGGCCAATCATTAGCGGCTTTGACAAACCACAGGTCAGTAAATCTACCTCTAAGACTCAGCATTCTTGATATTACTCTTGAGTTATGGGAATAACTCGATTTTTAGTTCTACTAAAGGACCTTAGAGGAGCTAATTCCACCCAAAATGATGTCCCTCCCACTCATGAAAGTCTTTTATAAAGTACAGTACTCAGTGGCGTAAGTTTGACCCAGTTGCCCGGAGGCAAGGAAAATATTGGTGCCCCCTATATACTATATATATATATATATATATATATATCTATATACACACACACACATTTGCTCCTGCATAGCAAGTCTGCAGATTCTCTAACTATATGAAGCTACTACAAAACCATTGCAACTAGGCAGATCTATGTAGGGGTCCAGCCACACACTACACAGATCTGCTCAGTCACTCCCAATGCTGATTATTTCTCCGACAATTAATTTGCAAGTGTCATATCCAGGATTAGAACCCACAACCTATTACACTGGTAGCATGCACCTCACTGATGGAGATATCGGCTCATGCATAGGAAGTATGAGAATTATAACTATATGAAGTTACTTGTAATTGTCTGAGAAATAATTTCATATAGTTAGAATTCTCATGCTTCCTTTATAGGAGCAAATAGCTCCATCAGTAAGGTACAGTATCTGCTTCCAGTGTATCAGTATCAATAATAAAGAGGGTGTGATTTGTAAGGTGTAGTGACTAGTGAGGAAGTCTGCTACGGAAGAGATACCGGCTGCTGTCAATTAACTTAATTGATTAATGTCGCTGAACACACGGAAAAGGAGGAGAGGTGCCCCCCTTCAAAGCAGGAGCCCGGCGGCAGCTAACTCTGTTGCCTCCCAGAGTTCTGCCTCTGACAGTACTGTAGAGCACGTTTATGACACTGCCTGGTGAGCTGTCCAAATGTATAGGCTATTTACTAACCACGGAATATATGGGGAGACACGGGACTAAACATACTACAGGAAAGTGGTAGTGTACAAAAGCCGCCCCCTCCCAGCCTATTCAGCAGAAATTTAAACCGACAATACTTTCCCAAACAAAACATGCTTGCCACAGTGTATTTAGTTAGTGTTGTACACAGTGGCGGATTCAGGGGGAGGGCACCCAGGCACGTGCCCCCCCCCCCCCCCCCCTGTCGTTTAGGAACTTTTTTTCTTTTTTTTATTATAGCTGTACCGTACGGTCGCCACCAGGGCAAGGCTGCTGCTCATGGCGGCCATCCCCCATACAGCTGAGTGAAGCTCCGCCTCCAGCTTGCGCGATCTGTATGCAGTGTCGGGCTGTGGGCAGGCAGGGAGCAGGCTGCCCTGCCTTCTGCTCCCCGGGCCATTACAATTTTGCTGACCCCGGCCGAGCTGTCCCGGCAGCAGCATGGCCAGCCTCGTACATGTCTGGCTTAGTTGCGGGAGGCGGCAGGCAGAAAGTAAGCTCCCGAATCCCCAGCCACTCAGTGCTAGCTCCGCCCCCCTGAGTTCCTCTCCTGCACTTGCTGAATCATCACAGGGATGGCTGCCAAATGTCAGGGAATACACCAGCTAAGAGAGTAGGTATTTCTCATACCGGGGGGAGTGGGGGAGGGTGCGATGTGTGCTGTGATGTCTTTATTGAAGAGAGGGGGGGGGGGGAGTGCTGTGTGATGATTAATGAAGTGTGTGTGTGGGGGGGGGGGGGTGCTGTCAGGTGAGTATGGAAAAGGGAGGGGTATTGCTGTAGCCACTGTCACACACCACGTCTGCCCCACAGCCGCTCGCCCTGGCACCCACCACATCTTTCCCACAGCCGCTCGCCCTGTCACCCACCACATATGCCCCACAGCCGCTCGCCCTGGCACCCACCACATCTTTCCCACAGCCGCTCACCCTGTCACCCACCACATATGCCCCACAGATGCACGCCCTGTCACCCACCACATCTGCCCCACAGCCGCTCGCCCTTGCACCCACCACATCTGCCCCACAGCCGCTCGCCCTGTCACCCACCACATATGCCCCACAGCCGCTCGCCCTGGCACCCACCACATCTTTCCCACAGCCGCTCACCCTGTCACCCACCACATATGCCCCACAGATGCACGCCCTGTCACCCACCACATCTGCCCCACAGCCGCTCGCCCTTGCACCCACCACATCTGCCCCACAGCCGCTCGCCCTGTCACCCACCACATATGCCCCACAGCCGCTCGCCCTGGCACCCACCACATCTTTCCCACAGGCCGCTCACCCTGTCACCCACCACATATGCCCCACAGCTGCTCGCCCTGTCACCCACATCTGCACACCCCATCACCCACCACATCTGCCCCACAGATTCACGCCCTGTCACCCACCACATCTGTCCCTGCAGACTCTCTCACCCTGTCACCCACTGCACCTTGCCCTGTAGACTCTCATCCTGTCACCCTTTACATTTGCCCCACAGCCGCTCGCCTTGTCACCAACCACATATGCCCCACATACGCTCACCCTGTCACCCACCGCACTTGTCCCATATAAGCTCACCCTGTGCCCCACCACATGTGCCCCGCATACGCTTACCCTGACACTCACCACATCTGCCGCACAGACGCTTGCCCTGTCATCCAGTACACCTGGCCCTGTAGACTCTCATCCTGTCACTCACCGCACCTGTCCCTGCAGACTCTTCCATCCTGCTACCCATCACATCTGCCCCCAGCAGGTACTCTCACCCGATTAATGTTTTATTTTTTCCTGTGGGGTACAATGTTTTTGGGGGGGTTTTAACTGTGGGGGATAATGTGTGGTGTGTTTTTTTCTTGTAGGCCAATGTGTGTGTTTTTATTTTTTCTGTGGTCACCAATGTGTTTTGGGTTTTTTCCTGCCAGGGACCCCAGTGTGATTAAAACCATGGGCATGGCTCGTGGGTATGGAATTTTCTGTGAGGGCCGTGCCCCTCGTTATGAGCCCACTTCATCAGAAGCTTGCGCCAAAGACCCCCCATGCACCTTCCCCTATTGTGGTGCCCCCCGTGTCATTTTATTCTGGATCCGCCCTTGGTTGTACAAATGTCCTTATACTGTATAACCTAATAGGTGCACGATGCACATCCCCTCTGCAATTTGGGCATGCCCCTGTGTGATTGCTCAGTGTCATGGAGTGAAACAGCGGTATGCATGGCTGTCTAATGAATGATTTATAGCAGTGTGAAAGCTGACTCATATGTGTGAACTCTGGCAAAGTGCATGAACTCTACACAGACAACACATTAAATGATGATTAGCCCACATACAAATGACATATTTATCTTCAATAATTTAATTTCTTACTTTGCTAATCATGATGCATGAGCATATATATTATATACATTTTGCGGGAAATCCCCCCAAAACAGCAATTTTTTCGGGTATACCTGCAAAATGTATGTGACACCCTAAGGTAGGTATCACTGAAGTCAACAATTTACAGGTAAGTATTAGGAAGTCTAACCTTCTGGTTTAATGTGTTACTTTATCTTTTCTGGTGTTCCTCACCTGGACCTAGTGTCTGTAGCTTCTAACAGGAATAAGTTTCACCAGCAACTTACAATATAGTTCAGGATATATTGCACACAGGCATTGATTACACAATTTCTCTATATGAATTTTTATTCTACTGAAACACTGCTATAAGTTTTTCTCAGCTGTAGAAATTTGAGATTATCTCATATAATGGCAATTTAGATTAACCTCAATGTCTATGCTAGTCACATACTATTTTCATGCAAAGAACAATAAAGCACAAGAAACAATATCCACATTTGACAATCCTTACACACTAATAATAAGAATTTACTTACCGATAATTCTATTTCTCGTAGTCCGTAGTGGATGCTGGGGACTCCGTCAGGACCATGGGGAATAGCGGCTCCGCAGGAGACAGGGCACAAAAATAAAGCTTTAGGATCAGGTGGTGTGTACTGGCTCCTCCCCCTATGACCCTCTTCCAAGCCTCAGTTAGGATACTGTGCCCGGACGAGCGTACACAATAAGGAAGGATATTGAACCCCGGGTAAGACTCATACCAGCCACACCAATCACACCGTATAACTTGTGATCTGAACCCAGTTAACAGTATGACAAACGTAGGAGCCTCTGAACAGACGGCTCACAACAAATAACAACCCGATTTTTTTGTAACAATAACTATGTACAAGTATTGCAGACAATCCGCACTTGGGATGGGCGCCCAGCATCCACTACGGACTACGAGAAATAGAATTATCGGTAAGTAAATTCTTATTTTCTCTAACGTCCTAAGTGGATGCTGGGGACTCCGTCAGGACCATGGGGATTATACCAAAGCTCCCAAACGGGCGGGAGAGTGCGGATGACTCTGCAACACCGAATGAGAGAACTCAAGGTCCTCCTCAGCCAGGGTATCAAATTTGTAGAATTTTGCAAACGTATTTGTCCCTGACCAAGTAGCAGCTCGGCAGAGTTGTAATGCCGAGACTCCCCGGGCAGCCGCCCAGGATGAGCCCACTTTCCTTGTGGAATGGGCCTTGACAGATTTAGGTTGTGGCAAGCCTGCCACAGAATGTGCAAGTTGAATTGTGCTACAAATCCAACGAGCAATCGTCTGCTTAGAAGCAGGAGCACCCATCTTGTTGGGTGCATACAATATAAGCAGTGAGTCAGACTTTCTGACTCCCGCCGTTCTTGAAATATATATTTTCAATGCCCGGACCACGTCCAACAACTTGGAATCCTCCAACTCGTTAGTAGCCGCAGGCACCACAATAGGCTGGTTCAGGTGAAACGCTGACACCACCTTAGGCAGAAAATGAGGACGCGTCCGCAGTTCTGCCCTGTCCGTATGGAAAATCAGATATGGGCATGGAAAATCAGATATGGGCTCTTATATGATAAAGCCGCCAATTCTGATACTCTCCTGGCTGAAGCCAGGGCCAGTAGCATGGTTACTTTCCATGTGAGATACTTCAGCTCCACCGATTTGAGCGGCTCAAACCAATGGGATTTGAGAAAATCCAAGACTACATTAAGATCCCACGGTGCCACTGGGGGCACAACCGGGGGCTGTATATGTAGTACTCCTTTTACAAAAGTCTGGACTTCAGGAACTGAAGCCAATTCTTTTTGGAAGAAAATCGACAGGGCCGAAATTTGAACCTTAATGGACCCCAATTTGAGGCCCATAGACAATCCTGTTTGCAGGAAATGTAGGAATCGACCCAGTTGAAATTCCTCCGTGGGGGCCTTCCTGGCCTCACACCACGCAACATATTTCCTCCAAATGTGGTGATAATGTTGTGCAGTCACCTCCTTCCTGGCCTTTACCAGTGTAGGAATGACCTCTTCCGGAATGCCTTTTTCCTTTAGAATTCGGCGTTCAACCGCCATGCCGTCAAACGCAGCCGCGGTAAGTCTTGGAATAGACACGGTCCCTGCTGAAGCAGGTCCCGTCTTAGAGGTAGAGGCCACGGATCCTCCGTGAGCATCTCTTGAAGTTCCGGGTACCAAGTTCTTCTTGGCCAATCCGGAGCCACTAGTATCGTTCTTACTCCCTTTTGCCGTATAATTCTCAGTACTTTTGGTATGAGAGGCAGAGGAGGGAACACATACACTGACTGGAACACCCACGGTGTTACCAGAGCGTCCACAGCTATTGCCTGAGGATCTCTTGACCTGGCGCAATACCTGTCCAGTTTTTTGTTGAGGCGGGACGCCATCATATCCACCATTGGTTTTTCCCAACGGTTCACAATCATGTGGAAGACTTCTGGATGAAGTCCCCACTCTCCCGGGTGTAAATCGTGTCTGCTGAGGAAGTCTGCTTCCCAGTTGTCCACTCCCGGAATGAATACTGCTGACAGTGCTATCACATGATCTTCCGCCCAGCGAAGAATCCTTGCAGCTTCTGCCATTGCTGTCCTGCTTCTTGTGCCGCCCTGTCTGTTTACGTGGGCGACTGCCGTGATGTTGTCCGACTGGATCAACACCGGCTGACCCTGAAGCAGGGGTTTTGCCAGACTTAGAGCATTGTAAATCGCTCTTAGCTCCAGTATATTTATGTGAAGAGACATCTCCAGGCTTGACCATACTCCCTGGAAGTTTCTTCCTTGTGTGACCGCTCCCCAGCCTCTCAGACTGGCATCCGTGGTCACCAGGACCCAGTCCTGTATGCCGAATCTGCGGCCCTCTAACAGATGAGCACTCTGCAACCACCACAGAAGAGACACCCTTGTCCGTGGCGATAAGGTTATCCGCTGATGCATCTGCAGATGCGATCCGGACCATTTGTCCAGCAGATCCCACTGAAAAGTTTGTGCGTGGAATCTGCCGAATGGAATCGCTTCGTAAGAAGCCACCATCTTTCCCAGGACTCTTGTGCATTGATGCACAGACACTGTCCCTGGTTTTAGGAGGTTCCTGACAAGTTCGGATAACTCCCTGGCTTTCTCCTCCGGAAGAAACACCTTTTTCTGAACCGTGTCCAGAATCATTCCCAGGAATAGCAGACGTGTCGTCGGGGTCAACTGAGATTTTGGAAAATTCAGAATCCACCCGTGTTGTTGCAGCACTAGTTGGGTTAGTGCTACTCCGTCTTCCAGCTGTTCTCTGGATCTTGCCCTTATCAGGAGATCGTCCAAGTAAGGGATAATTAATACGCCTCTTCTTCGTAGAAGGATCATCATTTCGGCCATTACCTTGGTAAAGACCCGAGGTGCCGTGGACAATCCAAACGGCAGCGTCTGAAACTGATAATGACAGTTTTGCACCACGAACCTGAGGTACCCTTGATGTGAAGGGCAAATTGGGACATGCAGGTAAGCGTCCTTTATGTCCAGGGACACCATAAAGTCCCCTTCTTCCAGATTCGCTATCACTGCTCTGAGTGACTCCATCTTGAACTTGAATTTTTGTATGTACAGGTTCAAAGATTTGAGATTTAGAATAGGTCTTACCGAGCCGTCCGGCTTCGGTACCACAAATAGCGTGGAGTAATACCCCTTTCCCTGTTGTAGGAGGGGTACCTTGACTATCACCTGCTGAGCAAACAGCTTGTGAATGGCTTCCAATACCGTCGCCCTGTCTGAGGGAGACGTTGGCAAAGCAGACTTTAGGAACCGGCGAGGGGGAGACTTCTCGAATTCCAACCTGTAACCCTGAGATACTACCTGCAGAATCCAGGGGTCCACCTGTGAGCAAGCCCACTGTGCGCTGAAATTCTTGAGTCGACCCCCCACCTTTCCTGAGTCCGCTTGTAAGGCCCCAGCATCATGCTGAGGGCTTTGCGGAACCCTGGGAGGGCTTCTGTTCCTGGGCAGGGGCTGCTTGCTGCCCTCTCTTACCCCTTCCTCTGCCCCGAGGCAGATATGACTGTCCTTTTGTCCGCTTGTTCTTATAGGAACGAAAGGACTGCGGCTGAAAAGACGGTGTCTTTTTCTGTTGGGAGGGGGTCTGAGGTAAAAAAGTGGATTTTCCGGCAGTTGCCGTAGCCACCAGATCCGATAGACCGACGCCAAATAATTCCTCCCCTTTATACGGCAATACTTCCATATGTCGTTTGGAATCCGCATCACCTGACCACTGTCGCGTCCATAAACTCCTTCTGGCAGATATGGACATCGCATTTACTCTCGATGCCAGAGTGCAAATATCTCTCTGCGCATCTCGCATATAAAGGAAAGCATCCTTTAATTGCTCTATAGTCAATAAAATACTGTCCCTATCCAGGGTATCAATATTTTCAGTCAGGGAATCCAACCAGACGACCCCAGCACTGCACATCCAGGCTGAGGCGATGGCTGGTCGCAGTATAACACCAGTATTTGTGTATATACTTTTTAAGGTAGTTTCCAGCCTCCTATCTGCTGGATCCTTGAGGGCGGCCGTATCAGGAGACGGTAACGCCACTTGTTTTGATAAGCGTGTGAGCGCCTTATCCACCCTAGGGGGTGTTTCCCAGAGCGCCCTAACCTCTGGCGGGAAAGGGTATAATGCTAATAACTTTTTTGAAATTAGCATTTTTCTATCTGGGTTAACCCACGCTTCATCACATACATCATTTAATTCCTCTGATTCAGGAAAAACTACAGGTAGTTTTTTCACCCCCCACATAATACCCCTTTTTGTGGTACTTGTAGTATCAGAGATATGCAAAGCCTCCTTCATTGCCGTGATCATATAACGTGTGGCCCTACTTGAAAATACGTTTGTTTCATCACCGTCGACACTAGATTCAGTGTCTGTGTCTGGGTCTGTGTCGACCGACTGAGGTAAAGGGCGCTTTACAGCCCCTGACGGTGTCTGAGACGCCTGGGCAGGTACTAACTGGTTTGCCGGCCGTCTCATGTCGTCAACTGATTTTTGTAATGTGCTGACATTATCACGTAATTCCATAAACAAAGCCATCCATTCCGGTGTCGACTCCCTGGGGGGTGACATCACCATTATCGGCAATTGCTCTGCCTCCACACCAACATCGTCCTCATACATGTCGACACACACGTACCGACACACAGCAGACACACAGGGAATGCTCTTATCGAAGACAGGACCCCACTAGCCCTTTGGGGAGACAGAGGGAGAGTTTGCCAGCACACACCCAAGCGCTATAATATATATGGGAACAACCCTATATAAGTGTTGTTCCTTATAGCCGCTTAAATATATAAAAATATCGCCAAAATATGCCCCCCCTCTCTGTTTTACCCTGTTTCTGTAGTGCAGTGCAGGGGAGAGTCCTGGGAGCCTTCCTCACAGCGGAGCTGAGCAGGAAAATGGCGCTGTGTGCTGAGGAGAATAAGCCCCGCCCCCTATTCCGGCGGGCTTTTCTCCCGGAGTTTTAGACATTTGGCATGGGTTAAATACATACATATAGCCTCAATGGCTATATGTGATGTATTCTTTTGCCATAAAAGGTATTATATATTGCTGCCCAGGGCGCCCCCAGCAGCGCCCTGCACCCTCCGTGACCGTCTGGTGTGAAGTGTGTGACAACAATGGCGCACAGCTGCAGTGCTGTGCGCTACCTTCATGAAGACTGAAGAGCCTTCTGCCGCCTGTTTCCGGACCTTCAATCTTCAGCATCTGTAAGGGGCGTCGGCGGCGCGGCTCCGGGACGAACCCCAGGGTGAGACCTGTGTTCCGACTCCCTCTGGAGCTAATGGTGTCCAGTAGCCTAAGAATCCAATCCATCCTGCACGCAGGTGAGTTGAAATTCTCTCCCCTAAGTCCCTCGATGCAGTGAGCCTGTTGCCAGCAGGACTCACTGAAAATAAAAAACCTAAAAAACTTTTTCTAAGCAGCTCTTTAGGAGAGCCACCTAGATTGCACCCTGCTCGGACGGGCACAAAAACCTAACTGAGGCTTGGAGGAGGGTCATAGGGGGAGGAGCCAGTACACACCACCTGATCCTAAAGCTTTATTTTTGTGCCCTGTCTCCTGCGGAGCCGCTATTCCCCATGGTCCTGACGGAGTCCCCAGCATCCACTTAGGACGTTAGAGAAATACAGTTTTAAGCAATCACCTGAAAATACTCTTATAATTGGGGCCCCGTAAAAACCTTTAGTTTTGTAGCTAGCTACATTGAGTATAGTGCACCTTTCTAGGAAAGTTATATCCTGAGAACAGTTAATACAAGTCTTGGATGAAGGTAGCAATGGATGGATTACAACAAATGAAGTGTAGCAGGTTCTGTCCAACCAGGCAGTTTTGCAACTTCTAATATGATGCAGCACACTATTTTTAGGCAACTGTGAGTCTATTTTGCTAGTCTGGATATAATATTAATTGATTGTACTGTAGGTGCTATTTTCTTAAAGGAGGCTCTCTGCGATATCCACATGGCTGTGTCAGGCAATAAGTAGGTTTACAACTGTGCCACTTAATCCTGACTCATCCTTAAATGCAATATAGGCAGCCAGGCCCGGCGCTACCCGCTCAGCGAAGGGATGCAGTGCAGGGAGGCGCTGGGACAGAGAGGCGCTTCCCCTGCTCTGAATCCCTTCACTGCTGCGCCGTCCTGTTTCCCCCTGCTGCTGCGACTGTCACGGTATGACAGTCACTGGCAGCAGCGCCTGCAGAATCAAAAACCTCCTGCCTCCCCTCCCCGTGTGACAGCGGCTGAGTACGGGACAGAAGGGGGCGGAGCTAAACGGTCGAAAGGGGGCGGGGCTAAACGGGACAGAAGGGGCGGAGCTACACAGACCAGGCTGCAGTACAGAGGGAGACTGGCTTAGGTAAGTGGTGTGTGTGTGTGTGTGTGTGTGTGTGTGTGTGTGTGTGTGTGTGTGTGTGTGTGTGTGTGTGCGTGTGTGTGTGTGTGTGTGTGCATATGGTGGGTGGGTGTGTATGTGTGTGTATATATGTGTGAATTGTGTGTGTGAGGTATGTCTGCGTACGCGCACTTTATAAACGCTAGTACTGGGGGGGCATTACGTATAATGACGCTACTACTGGGGGTGGCCATTACATGCAAGGACGCTACTACTACTGGGGGGCATTAAGTATAAGGACGCTACTACTACAGGGGGGCATTACGTGAAACTACGCTACTACTGGGGTGGCCATTATTTATAAGGACGATACTACTACTAGAGGGGAATTACGTATAAGGATGTTACTACTACTGTGGGTGCACTACGTATAAGGATGCTACTACTACAGGGGGGCATTACGCGTAACAACGCTACTACTACTGGGAGGGTGCATTACGTATACGGACGCTACTGCAGGGGGGCATTACGCGTAACAACGCTACTACTGCTGGGGGGGCATTACTTATAAGGACGCTACTACTACTACGGGGTAATTACATATAAGGAGGCTTCTACTGGGGGTGCATTATGTATAAGGACGCTACTACTACTGTGGGGCATTACGTATATGAACGATACTACTATTAGGGGGAATTACGTATAAGGACGCTTTTACTACTGGGGGTGCACTACGTATAAGGACGCTACTACTGCTGGGGGGGGCATTACGTATAAGAACGCTACTACTACTTGGGGGCATTATATATAAGGACGCTACTATTACTGGGGGGGCATTACGTATAAGGATGCTACTACTGGGGGGGCATTATGCATAAGGACGCTACTACTACAGGGGGGGCATTACATGTAAAGATGCTACTACTGGGGGGGCCATTACGTATAAGGACGCTACTAGTACTGTGGGGGGGCATTACGTATAAGGACGCTACTACTACTAGGGGGGAATTACGTACAAGGACGCTTCTACTACTGGGGGTGCACTACATATAAGGACGCTTCTACTACTGGGGGGAGCATTACGTATATAAGGACGCGTCTACTACTGGGGGTGCACTACGTATAAGGATGCTACTACTACTCTGGGTGCATTATGTATAAGGATGCTACTACTACTGGGGGGGCACTACGTATAAGGATGCTACTACTACTGGGGGGCATTATGTATAAGGATGCTACTACTACTGTGAGTGCATTATGTATAAGGTTAATAAGATTGTGCTACATTGTGGCGTAATTTTAAATGGGGGTACTATTGTGTGGCCATGCCCCTTACTTGTGAGACCACACCCCTTTTCCCGGCGCACGCCAACGGAATATGGGAGGGCGCAATTTTATAGTTTGCAGGGGGGCGCCGAACACCCTAGCACCGGCCCTGTAGGCAGCTAAGGTGTCTCTGTCCCTGTTATGAGCAGTCTCTCTATATCTGGAAGGGCTTGCAATGAATAGGTGGTGAAACAGGGTTGCTGACCTGTACTCCAAAAAGGTTACTGTACTCAATTGTTACATTTAGACTGTCTGACTGGGAGCAGTACATCAGCTGCAGGCCCCTGTGATATTGAGTCCTGAATCCTTTAAGCTGTCTGTGTAACTAAGACAGTATTGTTCCTTACTGCGCTACAAAGTTCTGGCTGTGTGCTGAGAAAACTGCGGCACATAACTGTCTGCTTCTGCACAGAGGTGCTTACTGCTATTTGATGGCTATTATCAGTCTCATAAAGGGTGTTATTACTATAGAAACTGGCTAATTTACTGTATAAAACTGTGATCTCTTGTATACCAGGGAGTCTGTGACAGGGAGTGTGAGAATGTATAGTCTGCAATGGGGCTCCTGGATCTCACTAGAAGTGGCTATTTTGCCTCAGGGCTGACGTAGTCTGCTCACCACTCCATAGACACTCTCTTTGTCAGCTGCTGGACTCTGATTTATTGAAGATCAGGTAAGGAGCCTCCTTTGGTCACCATGTACACCACCAAATCAGCTCAGCACCTTCTGCTCCTAGGTCCTGTTTCACTCTGCCCATCCTCCTAAGATGGCCGCCGCCCAACTGCCAACAGACTCGGCACACGGCAGTTAACTGTCCAAGCGCATGACAGCTATAGCATAGAAAATGTTCTTAACCCTTTCCTTGCTGAAGTCTCAAAGTATTTAGCCAGGCTGTATTTTGTAAAGGGGGAAAAAGGGCGCAGAAATAAGTTAAATGTCCGTGGCAACTCTGATGGGGTGTCACATATCAGCCCGCTAGAATTATGCGTGTCCCCACGCATATCAGCAAACCACCTTGCAGTTGTGAAATTCAAATACAGTCTTTACATTACACTATATTTAACATAAATAACATTAGAAGACGTTCTGTTTTAACTTTCAAGACTTCACTTTAAGTTTTAGAAATTTACCATAAACGTTAACACAGTCAGTTTGCCATATAGCAACAGTAACATTAAACACTTCTAACACTTACTTTTTCAAAAACTATTGTATAAACTGATATGTTTGTTATATAATCACTTTTACATTTTCTTTTGCCAGTATCTAATGGGAAGAAATCCCTTTGGGCCTCTTTCCTGATCTTCTTGATGACTGTTGCAAAATTGAGACAAACTCTTCACCTCTTATTGTGGTGTATTCACAGTCTTCGCAATGCCACTCTGGGAAAAGCCATGTTACAGCCTCTTTTGTTTTATTAGAGGGTTTTGCAGGAATATGAGGTTCAGACATTGACCTAACGGAATTTGGTGCAATGGGTTTAGAGGAAACTTCCAAGGCTTCTGCTGCAGCCATGTAGATCACTTTCTCTGTGACTTCTCCCCGGTCGGCTACACCTGAATCTGCCTGATCAAGGCAGGCCATACTGGAACTGATGTCCTTGACTCTGGCCTCACCTAAACATGCTGGATCTGGAGGCAGCTGTGGTCGGATTATGTCTTGCAAGCTCTGCTGCACAGTGTCAACTCTCTCCTCCGCCATTTGCTCATATAGTGGGTAGCAACATGTCCCATCAGGCTGTGGTGGATATGCACTTTCTGCCACATTTTCCCCTTCTTTGCTCTCCTCTCCACCTTCACTGTATTGGCAGCTTTGCTGATAATCACATGGAGCACCTCTGTGACAATAATGCTTGCGATTTGCTGCATCTCTACTGCCTTGCACTGGAGCACCACCAGGACCAGTTACATTAGCTGCCTGCGGACCTTTTTCTCCATTTACAACATCAAACTCAACCGTTTCTCCTCTCTCCAGACTTCGGAAATAATTCCGGGGGTTGTTCTTCTTTATGTCCGTATAATGTACAAACACATCTTTCTTGGTGTTAGGACAATTTATAAAGCCATAGCCAAACCACACGTTAAACCAAACGACTTTCCCCTTAACTTTTCTTGCACTGACTACAGGCTCTGTAGCTGGTGTTGTGACCACTTCAGTTTGATTCTGGTCTACAACATGAAGGTCCACATCTCTGGGCTGTCTTTCATCGATGCTCCAGTTTGTCTCTCCTCTGCACTTTTCATGTTGCATGAAATTCCGCAATTGCTGTGTCATTTCATTTATCCCATGGGTCAGCTCAGCGACTTGCACTCCTATAGTACTTAATAGATCGGTCCTTGGCACCTGATCACCCTGTGCAACAACTTCTTTAGGTGAGTGCAGATCCAATTTCAGATTTGTGATCTCTGGAGGGTATTTTTCTTCTTGGATTCCCAACATCTCAGGGCAGGACATTTCTTGCATCTGTAACGTCCCTACCACTTTAATGGCAGCTTCTTTGAAGACCAAAAATGAGCTATTTGATAACTGTAGCTGAAGGAGGCGTAAATGCAACTTCACTATCTCACCATGGGATCCCTCTATAAATTGATTAATCAATATTTCATCTGTTGGCCGAATTTCTGTTGGATCTATGACCTGTAATGCTCGAAGTGCCTCCTGAAGATTGAGTGCAAAGTCACGCAGTGTTTCTCTTGGCCGCTGCTTTCTCGTGTAAAAAGCCACCTTAAGTTCAGATAACGGTCTTGTTTCAAATGTGGCAGCTAGTCGGTTCAAGATGAGGCCTACGGTTTCTATTTTTTCCTCTGGCCATGAAGTCACCTCTCTTAGGGCTGTGCCTTTTAGCTGCCCTATAAGAATCTCCACTTGCTGTTGTTTGCTCAATTGGTATAAACGGAACAATGACTTCATTTTGTTCCTAAATTCAGTCCATGTGTTCTCTTCAGAACCTCGAACATCTCCGCTATATGTTGGAATCCATGGAGCCCCAAAGTAATACGGCAAGACGATTGGATTTATGCTGGCCATGGTTGGGTGAGTATTTGACAAATCCCCCGCTGCTTGATCATCAGAAGACATGTTCGTATCCTGTTCGTACGACGCCAAATGTGACACCCTAAGGTAGGTATCACTGAAGTCAACAATTTACAGGTAAGTATTAGGAAGTCTAACCTTCTGGTTTAATGTGTTACTTTATCTTTTCTGGTGTTCCTCACCTGGACCTAGTGTCTGTAGCTTCTAACAGGAATAAGTTTCACCAGCAACTTACAATATAGTTCAGGATATATTGCACACAGGCATTGATTACACAATTTCTCTATATGAATTTTGATTCTACTGAAACACTGCTATAAGTTTTTCTCAGCTGTAGAAATTTGAGATTATCTCATATAATGGCAATTTAGATTAACCTCAATGTCTATGCTAGTCACATACTATTTTCATGCAAAGAACAATAAAGCACAAGAAACAATATCCACATTTGACAATCCTTACACACTAATATACAGTTTTAAGCAATCACCTGAAAATACTCTTATAATTGGGGCCCCGTAAAAACCTTTAGTTTTGTAGCTAGCTACATTGAGTATAGTGCACCTTTCTAGGAAAGTTATATCCTGAGAATAGTTAATACAAGTCTTGGATGAAGGTAGCAATGGATGGATTACAACAAATGAAGTGTAGCAGGTTCTGTCCAACCAGGCAGTTTTGCAACTTCTAATATGATGCAGCACACTATTTTTAGGCAACTGTGAGTCTATTTTGCTAGTCTGGATATAATATTAATTGATTGTACTTTAGGTGCTATTTTCTTAAAGGAGGCTCTCTGCGATATCCACATGGCTGTGTCAGGCAATAAGTAGGTTTACAACTGTGCCACTTAATCCTGACTCATCCTTAAATGCAATATAGGCAGCAAAGGTGTCTCTGTCCCTGTTATGAGCAGTCTCTCTATATCTGGAAGGGCTTGCAATGAATAGGTGGTGAAACAGGGTTGCTGACCTGTACTCCAAAAAGGTTACTGTACTCAATTGTTACATTTACACTGTCTGACTGGGAGCAGTACATCAGCTGCAGGCCCCTGTGATATTGAGTCCTGAATAGAGATGAGCGGGTTCGGTTCCTCTGAATCCGAACCCGCCCGAACTTCAGGTTTTTTACACGGGTCCGAGCAGGCTCGGATCTTCCCGCCTTGCTCGGCTAACCCGAGCGCGCCCGAACGTCATCATCACGCTGTCGGATTCTCGCGAGGCTCGGATTCTATCGCGAGACTCGGATTCTATATAAGGAGCCGCGCGTCGCCGCCATTTTCACACGTGCATTGAGAGTCATAGGGAGAGGACGTGGCTGGCGTCCTCTCCGTTTAGAGAAGAGAGAGACACAGTATTTTCGGGGAGCATTATTAGGAGGAGTACTACTGTATACTACTATACTACTTGCTGAAGTGATATTTATAGATTAGATAGTGTGACTGTAAGTGTATTATCTGACTTGTGGGGGAGACACTGACAGTGGGGAGCAGTTAGAGTCTGAGAGCAGGACTCAGGAGTACATATAACGTACAGTGCACACTTTTGCTGCCAGAGTCAGTGCCACACTGCCATTGTTGTGACCACACTGACCACCAGTATAATAATATATTTTGTGATTGTCTGCTTAGGCCTCGGAGTACTAGTTGCAAGTTGCAACGTGACCTGTCCTGAAGTGACCACCAGTTTAATAATCAATCACCACCAGTTTAATATATATATATATATATATATATAATTGTATATAATATATATATATATATAATATTGTATACCACCTACCCGTGGTTTTTTTTTTTTTTCATTCTTCTTTATACATACTACTATAGTAGCTTACTGTAGCAGTCTGCGGTGCTGTGCTGACCTGACAGTGTCCAGCAGGTCCGTCATCAGTCATTACATAATAAATATATATAGTACCTGTCCGGCTGCAGTACTAGTGATATTATATTGATTTCATCTCATTATCAATAATTTATCATCCAGTCTAGACTCTATATTAGCAGCAGACACAGTACGTTAGTCCACGGCTGTAGCTACCTCTGTGTCGGCACTCGGCAGTCCATCCATAATTGTATACCACCTACCCGTGTTTTTTTTTTTTTCTTTCTTCTTTGTACATACTACTATAGAGTATAGTAGCTTACTGTAGCAGTCTGCGGTGCTGCTGAGCTGACAGTGTCCAGCAGGTCCGTCATCAGTCATCATTACCTAATAAATATATTATCTACCTGTCAGGCTGCAGTACTAGTGATATTATATATACATACATATATATATTGATTTCATATCATTATCAATCATCCAGTCTATATTAGCAGCAGACACAGTACGTTAGTCCACGGCTGTAGCTACCTCTGTGTCGGCACTCAGCAGTCCATCCATAATTGTATACCACCTACCCGTGGGTTTTTTTTTTCTTTCTTCTTTGTACATACTACTATAGTATAGTAGCTTACTGTAGCAGTCTGCGGTGCTGCTGAGCTGACAGTGTCCAGCAGGTCCGTCATCAGTCATCATTACCTAATAAATATATTATCTACCTGTCCGGCTGCAGTACTAGTGATATTATATATACATACATATATATATTGATTTCATCTCATTATCAATCATCCAGTCTATATTAGCAGCAGACACAGTACGTTAGTCCACGGCTGTAGCTACCTCTGTGTCGGCACTCGGCAGTCCATCCATAATTGTATACCACCTACCCGTGGTTTTTTTTTTTCTTTCTTCTTTGTACATACTACTATAGAGTATAGTAGCTTACTGTAGCAGTCTGCGGTGCTGCTGAGCTGACAGTGTCCAGCAGGTCCGTCATCAGTCATCATTACCTAATAAATATATTATCTACCTGTCCGGCTGCAGTACTAGTGATATTATATATACATACATATATATATTGATTTCATCTCATTATCAATCATCCAGTCTATATTAGCAGCAGACACAGTACGTTAGTCCACGGCTGTAGCTACCTCTGTGTCGGCACTCAGCAGTCCATCCATAATTGTATACCACCTACCCGTGGGTTTTTTTTTTCTTTCTTCTTTGTACATACTACTATAGTATAGTAGCTTACTGTAGCAGTCTGCGGTGCTGCTGAGCTGACAGTGTCCAGCAGGTCCGTCATCAGTCATCATTACCTAATAAATATATTATCTACCTGTCCGGCTGCAGTACTAGTGATATTATATATACATACATATATATATTGATTTCATCTCATTATCAATCATCCAGTCTATATTAGCAGCAGACACAGTACGTTAGTCCACGGCTGTAGCTACCTCTGTGTCGGCACTCGGCAGTCCATCCATAATTGTATACCACCTACCCGTGGTTTTTTTTTTCTTTCTTCTTTGTACATACTACTATAGTATAGTAGCTTACTGTAGCAGTCTGCGGTGCTGCTGAGCTGACAGTGTCCAGCAGGTCCGTCATCAGTCATCATTACCTAATAAATATATTATCTACCTGTCCGGCTGCAGTACTAGTGATATTATATATACATACATATATATATTGATTTCATCTCATTATCAATCATCCAGTCTATATTAGCAGCAGACACAGTACGTTAGTCCACGGCTGTAGCTACCTCTGTGTCGGCACTCGGCAGTCCATCCATAAGTATACTAGTATCCATCCATCTCCATTGTTTACCTGAGGTGCCTTTTAGTTGTGCCTATTAAAATATGGAGAACAAAAATGTTGAGGTTCCAAAATTAGGGAAAGATCAAGATCCACTTCCACCTCGTGCTGAAGCTGCTGCCACTAGTCATGGCCGAGACGATGAAATGCCAGCAACGTCGTCTGCCAAGGCCGATGCCCAATGTCATAGTACAGAGCATGTCAAATCCAAAACACCAAATATCAGTAAAAAAAGGACTCCAAAACCTAAAATAAAATTGTCGGAGGAGAAGCGTAAACTTGCCAATTTGCCATTTACCACACGGAGTGGCAAGGAACGGCTGAGGCCCTGGCCTATGTTCATGGCTAGTGGTTCAGCTTCACATGAGGATGGAAGCACTCAGCCTCTCGCTAGAAAACTGAAAAGACTCAAGCTGGCAAAAGCACCGCAAAGAACTGTGCGTTCTTCGAAATCCCAAATCCACAAGGAGAGTCCAATTGTGTCGGTTGCGATGCCTGACCTTCCCAACACTGGACGTGAAGAGCATGCGCCTTCCACCATTTGCACGCCCCCTGCAAGTGCTGGAAGGAGCACCCGCAGTCCAGTTCCTGATAGTCAGATTGAAGATGTCAGTGTTGAAGTACACCAGGATGAGGAGGATATGGGTGTTGCTGGCGCTGGGGAGGAAATTGACCAGGAGGATTCTGATGGTGAGGTGGTTTGTTTAAGTCAGGCACCCGGGGAGACACCTGTTGTCCGTGGGAGGAATATGGCCGTTGACATGCCTGGTGAAAATACCAAAAAAATCAGCTCTTCAGTGTGGAGGTATTTCAACAGAAAAGCGGACAACAGGTGTCAAGCCGTGTGTTGCCTTTGTCAAGCTGTAATAAGTAGGGGTAAGGACGTTAACCACCTCGGAACATCCTCCCTTATACGTCACCTGCAGCGCATTCATAATAAGTCAGTGACAAGTTCAAAAACTTTGGGCGACAGCGGAAGCAGTCCACTGACCAGTAAATCCCTTCCTCTTGTAACCAAGCTCACGCAAACCACCCCACCAACTCCCTCAGTGTCAATTTCCTCCTTCCCCAGGAATGCCAATAGTCCTGCAGGCCATGTCACTGGCAATTCTGACGAGTCCTCTCCTGCCTGGGATTCCTCCGATGCATCCTTGCGTGTAACGCCTACTGCTGCTGGCGCTGCTGTTGTTGCTGCTGGGAGTCGATGGTCATCCCAGAGGGGAAGTCGTAAGCCCACTTGTACTACTTCCAGTAAGCAATTGACTGTCCAACAGTCCTTTGCGAGGAAGATGAAATATCACAGCAGTCATCCTGCTGCAAAGCGGATAACTGAGGCCTTGACAACTATGTTGGTGTTAGATGTGCGTCCGGTATCCGCCGTTAGTTCACAGGGAACTAGACAATTTTTTGAGGCAGTGTGCCCCCGTTACCAAATACCATCTAGGTTCCACTTCTCTAGGCAGGCGATACCAAGAATGTACACGGACGTCAGAAAAAGACTCACCAGTGTCCTAAGAAATGCAGTTGTACCCAATGTCCACTTAACCACGGACATGTGGACAAGTGGAGCAGGGCAGGGTCAGGACTATATGACTGTGACAGCCCACTGGGTAGATGTATGGACTCCCGCCGCAAGAACAGCAGCGGCGGCACCAGTAGCAGCATCTCGCAAACGCCAACTCTTTCCTAGGCAGGCTACGCTTTGTATCACCGCTTTCCAGAATACGCACACAGCTGAAAACCTCTTACGGCAACTGAGGAAGATCATCGCGGAATGGCTTACCCCAATTGGACTCTCCTGTGGATTTGTGGCATCGGACAACGCCAGCAATATTGTGTGTGCATTAAATATGGGCAAATTCCAGCACGTCCCATGTTTTGCACATACCTTGAATTTGGTGGTGCAGAATTTTTTAAAAAACGACAGGGGCGTGCAAGAGATGCTGTCGGTGGCCAGAAGAATTGCGGGACACTTTCGGCGTACAGGCACCACGTACAGAAGACTGGAGCACCACCAAAAACTACTGAACCTGCCCTGCCATCATCTGAAGCAAGAAGTGGTAACGAGGTGGAATTCAACCCTCTATATGCTTCAGAGGTTGGAGGAGCAGCAAAAGGCCATTCAAGCCTATACAATTGAGCACGATATAGGAGGTGGAATGCACCTGTCTCAAGCGCAGTGGAGAATGATTTCAACGTTGTGCAAGGTTCTGATGCCCGTTGAACTTGCCACACGTGAAGTCAGTTCAGACACTGCCAGCCTGAGTCAGGTCATTCCCCTCATCAGGCTTTTGCAGAAGAAGCTGGAGACATTGAAGGAGGAGCTAACACGGAGCGATTCCGCTAGGCATGTGGGACTTGTGGATGGAGCCCTTAATTCGCTTAACAAGGATTCACGGGTGGTCAATCTGTTGAAATCAGAGCACTACATTTTGGCCACCGTGCTCGATCCTAGATTTAAAGCCTACCTTGGATCTCTCTTTCCGGCAGACACAAGTCTGCTGGGGTTGAAAGACCTGCTGGTGACAAAATTGTCAAGTCAAGCGGAACGCGACCTGTCAACATCTCCTCCTTCACATTCTCCCGCAACTGGGGGTGCGAGGAAAAGGCTCAGAATTCCGAGCCCACCCGCTGGCGGTGATGCAGGGCAGTCTGGAGCGACTGCTGATGCTGACATCTGGTCCGGACTGAAGGACCTGACAACGATTACGGACATGTCGTCTACTGTCACTGCATATGATTCTCTCACCATTGAAAGAATGGTGGAGGATTATATGAGTGACCGCATCCAAGTAGGCACGTCACACAGTCCGTACTTATACTGGCAGGAAAAAGAGGCAATTTGGAGGCCCTTGCACAAACTGGCTTTATTCTACCTAAGTTGCCCTCCCACAAGTGTGTACTCCGAAAGAGTGTTTAGTGCCGCCGCTCACCTTGTCAGCAATCGGCGTACGAGGTTACATCCAGAAAATGTGGAGAAGATGATGTTCATTAAAATGAATTACAATCAATTCCTCCGTGGAGACATTGACCAGCAGCAATTGCCTCCACAAAGTACACAGGGAGCTGAGATGGTGGATTCCAGTGGGGACGAATTGATAATCTGTGAGGAGGGGGATGTACACGGTGATATATCGGAGGATGATGATGAGGTGGACATCTTGCCTCTGTAGAGCCAGTTTGTGCAAGGAGAGATTAATTGCTTCTTTTTTGGTGGGGGTCCAAACCAACCCGTCATTTCAGTCACAGTCGTGTGGCAGACCCTGTCACTGAAATGATGGGTTGGTTAAAGTGTGCATGTCCTGTTTATACAACATAAGGGTGGGTGGGAGGGCCCAAGGACAATTCCATCTTGCACCTCTTTTTTCTTTAATTTTTCTTTGCGTCATGTGCTGTTTGGGGAGGGTTTTTTGGAAGGGACATCCTGCGTGACACTGCAGTGCCACTCCTAGATGGGCCCGGTGTTTGTGTCGGCCACTAGGGTCGCTTATCTTACTCACACAGCTACCTCATTGCGCCTCTTTTTTTCTTTGCGTCATGTGCTGTTTGGGGAGAGTTTTTTGGAAGGCACATCCTGCGTGACACTGCAGTGACACTCCTAGATGGGCCCGGTGTTTGTGTCGGCCACTAGGGTCGCTTATCTTACTCACACAGCTACCTCATTGCGCCTCTTTTTTTCTTTGCGTCATGTGCTGTTTGGGGAGGGTTTTTTGGAAGGGACATCCTGCGTGACACTGCAGTGACACTCCTAGATGGGCCCGGTGTTTGTGTCGGCCACTAGGGTCGCTTATCTTACTCACACAGCTACCTCATTGCGCCTCTTTTTTTCTTTGCGTCATGTGCTGTTTGGGGAGGGTTTTTTGGAAGGGACATCCTGCGTGACACTGCAGTGACACTCCTAGATGGGCCCGGTGTTTGTGTCGGCCACTAGGGTCGCTTATCTTACTCACACAGCTACCTCATTGCGCCTCTTTTTTTCTTTGAGTCATGTGCTGTTTGGGGAGGGTTTTTTGGAAGGGACATCCTGCGTGACACTGCAGTGACACTCCTAGATGGGCCCGGTGTTTGTGTCGGCCACTAGGGTCGCTTATCTTACTCACACAGCTACCTCATTGCGCCTCTTTTTTTCTTTGCGTCATGTGCTGTTTGGGGAGGGTTTTTTGGAAGGGACATCCTGCGTGACACTGCAGTGACACTCCTAGATGGGCCCGGTGTTTGTGTCGGCCACTAGGGTCGCTTATCTTACTCACACAGCTACCTCATTGCGCCTCTTTTTTTCTTTGCGTCATGTGCTGTTTGGGGAGGGTTTTTTGGAAGGGACATCCTGCGTGACACTGCAGTGACACTCCTAGATGGGCCCGGCGTTTGTGTCGGCCACTAGGGTCGCTTAGCTTAGTCATCCAGCGACCTCGGTGCAAATTTTAGGACTAAAAATAATATTGTGAGGTGTGAGGTATTCAGAATAGACTGAAAATGAGTGTAAATTATGGTTTTTGAGGTTAATAATACTTTGGGATCAAAATGACCCCCAAATTCTATGATTTAAGCTGTTTTTTAGTGTTTTTTGAAAAAAACACCCGAATCCAAAACACACCCGAATCCGACAAAAAAAATTCGGTGAGGTTTTGCCAAAACGCGGTCGAACCCAAAACACGGCTGCGGAACCGAACACAAAACCAAAACACAAAACCCAAAAAATTTCCGGCGCTCATCTCTAGTCCTGAATCCTTTAAGCTGTCTGTGTAACTAAGGCAGTATTGTTCCTTACTGCGCTACAAAGTTCTGGCTGTGTGCTGAGAAAACTGCGGCACATAACTGTCTGCTTCTGCACAGAGGTGCTTACTGCTATTTGATGGCTCTTATCAGTCTCATAAAGGGTGTTATTACTATAGAAACTGGCTAATTTACTGTATAAAACTGTGATCTCTTGTATACCAGGGAGTCTGTGACAGGGAGTGTGAGAATGTATAGTCTGCAATGGGGCTCCTGGATCTCACTAGAAGTGGCTATTTTGCCTCAGGGCTGACGTAGTCTGCTCACCACTCCATAGACACTCTCTTTGTCAGCTGCAGGACTCTGATTTATTGAAGATCAGGTAAGGAGCCTCCTTTGGTCACCATGTACACCACCAAATCAGCTCAGCACCTTCTGCTCCTAGGTCCTGTTTCACTCTGCCCATCCTCCTAAGATGGCCGCTGCCCAACTGCCAACAGACTCGGCACACGGCAGTTAACTGTCCAAGCGCATGACAGCTATAGCATAGAAAATGTTCTTAACCCTTTCCTTGCTGAAGTCTCAAAGTATTTAGCCAGGCTGTATTTTGTAAAGGGGGAAAAAGGGCGCAGAAATAAGTTAAATGTCCGTGGCAACTCTGATGGGGTGTCACATGTACGCATCCCCTGTATGTATGACAGGGGTTCCGCAGCAGATTTCAAAGATGTCTGCTACAATTTCCCTGTTTCCGATCATAATAGCAGCCCCCGCTGGTAAATTATAAGATTTATCAAGCTCTGGGATGCGAAGCCTCCTGGAGCTGGACCCCATTGGCTAACGCCCCCTTATAGCCTATGGGCCAGTTGCACATGTGCTGTCTCATGACCGTCCATGTGAAGTAGGTTCACAGCATAAAGTAAAGCAATCGCTGTTGCGATTACTTGGCAGGGACAGGCTCCTATCACAGCCCCTGTCCCTGGATATAAATTTGAATACAGATGTGTCTATATACATCTTTGCTGCTGTCACACCAAACAGTCCCTCGTGGCACACCAGGTCGCGTGAAAATCTTATAGTGTAGGGTGCCTTTTTTGCTGAAAGTGTGTTATTATAATCGCAACGCAATGTGGCTAGGACACACGAGGAGACAGTGCTGGTTAATACGATATATGACACTTGTATATCTGTGTGCAGCTGGGTCCCTGAATCTGCTGCAATGTGGCAGCCGCAGTTTTTTTCAACATGCACGTTCCACATTTAGTCACATTGTATTGCAATTTAGATGCGTTTTCGACAAAAGAAGATGCCCAACATTAGCAGAGCAGTGCGGGACCTGGCAGCTCAACCCCGCCAGGCAATACTCGGTGTGGGTGCGGTCCATACAAACCTGGTCATACATTTAAGGGGGGTACTGACGGGGGAGATGTATGCTGAGAGATCTTAACACAGACCGCTCAGCACACATCTCTCCCCCCGCTCAGCACAGCACGATGTGCTGAATGAGGGGACGGACGGACGGGGGTCCGCTCACTTCACACAGCGGTGAAGTGAGCTACCCGCTAGATTGAGCCTGCATGCAGGCTCAATCTAGCACCGGCGATAGCGGGAGCATACACACGGCAGATCCGTGCTTAAAATCTAAGCAATCTAGTCAGATTTCTTAGATTTTAAACACGGATCTCTCTGTGTGTGCCCCCCTTAAGATAAACTACACCCGTTTCATGGGCAGATTTATAATTGGTGCTGGATGTGCAGTGCCAGTGGGTCCACACTTCCAACCCTGCGTCCGTAACCTATACGTACCTCTCTGCCGACGCTGCTGTAATCACTGGTGTAATCTCATTGAGATAATATTGCTGGCAGCGGCGTTCCTAGAGAGGAGGGGACCCGTGTGCAGACTCCGTGTGTGGGCCCCTCCTCTCCTGTAGCCGTCACCGCCGCTGCTAGCGCTCTCAGCGCTGAGACTCTGGCACAGTGCCAGAGTCTACAGCGCATGCGCAGGACTCTGAAAAATGGCTGCCGCGCTTAATCGAACACGTGCACACATTGGCGTGCCTACTAGAACTTACCTGCATATATATTACACAGCGCAACTGTTAAATGTACTCACCATTTGGAAAGAACCTGTGTCAGGACAATCAGTGATTTTCCCTGTGGGACTGAAGGGAACTGAGGTTCCAGTTCTCTTGTTGCATTTATATTCCATTGGACATTGGGGGTCATTCCGAGTTGTTCGCTCATTGCCGATTTTTGCTATGCTGCGATTTGTTGCTAATTGCGCATGCGCAAGGCACGCAGGGCGCATGCGCTTAGTTATTTAACTAAAAACTTAGTAGATTTGCTGTGGATCCTGCGGCGCTTTTCAGTCGCACTGCTGATCGGTGAGTGATTGACAGGAAAGGGGCGTTTCTGGGAGGTAACTGAGCGTTTTCCGGGAGTGTGCTAAAAAACGCAGGCGTGTCAGGGAAAAACGCGGGTGTGTCTGGGGAAACGGGGGAGTGGCTGGCCGAACGCAGGGCGTGTTTGTGACGTCAAACCAGCAACTAAACAGACTGAGCTGATCGCAATGTAGGAGTAGGTCTGGAGCTACTCAGAAACAGCAAAGAATTATTTAGTTGCAATTCTGCTAATCTTTTGTTCGCTATTCTGCTAAACTAAGATACACTCCCAGAGGGCGGCGGCCTAGCGTGTGCAATGCAGCTAAAAGCAGCTAGCGAGCGAACAACTCGGAATGAGGGCCATTGTGTGTTTTTTTTGACAGTGCACTGTTAATATTATAGTTTATTGATCCACCTCTAATAGCTGCCAGATTAGCTGGAATCGGAATTCGAACATATATAGCCTATAAAATTGTATGCATGGGACTAGGATGTGTAGATGTGGTTTATTATAGACCTTTAAATTAATTTTTATAAAATTTCTGTCAGAATATGTACTGTTTGATGCAATTTTTATATTAAATAATAATTTATAATTTCATGTGTCTTCACCTATCTCATAAGCCGACTAATTATTTAAATAGCGCAGAGTGAATTTTTGAATTCTTACTGCAATCTCCTGTAGCAACAAGAGATTGTTTTTTATGCGCACACAGGCATAATATCACACCCTGCAGCTGATTATTATTAACTAAGATTAGATCACGTTGAATATTTTATTACTTAATGGAATATGTTATCAGCGCCAAGAGACGTATTTGAATACTGTCCCAGAGTCTCTAGCGCTCAATACTCTAGCAGCGGTGGTGATGGCTACGGGAGAGGAGGGGGCCCACACACAGTCGCCGATGGACGCTGGAAAGGTAAGTATAGAAGAAATGGGTGCAGTGTGTGCAGTGGTCGCCCCCGCTGGACCCAGGGGCCCGTGTGCACCGCACACACTGCACCCATTATAGATACGCCAGTGATTGCTGGCGCCATCTTCCTAAAGATTAGCGTATGCAGAGAAAACACTGAGACAATAGTGCTTGCACCATTTTCCTGGAGCTCTGCATATATATATATATATATATATTAGAGATGAGCGGGTTCGGTTTCTCTGAATCCGAACCCGCCAGAACTTCATGTTTTTTTTCACGGGTCCGAGCGACTCGGATCTTCCCGCCTTGCTCGGTTAACCCGAGCGCGCCCGAACGTCATCATGACGCTGTCGGATTCTCGCGAGGCTCGGATCCTATCGCGAGACTCGGATTCTATATAAGGAGCCGCGCGTCGCCGCCATTTTCACACGTGCATTGAGATTGATAGGGAGAGGACGTGGCTGGCGTCCTCTCCGTTTAGAATTAGAATAGATTAGAGAGACACTTGATTTACTAATTTTGGGGAGCATTAGGAGTACTCAGTAGTGTACAGTGCAGAGTTTTGCTGATAGTGACCAGTGACCACCACTTTTATTTATAATCCGTTCTCTGCCTGAAAAAAGCGATACACAGCACACAGTGACTCAGTCACATACCATATCTGTGTGCACTGCTCAGGCTCAGGCCAGTGTGCTGCATCATCTATTATCTATATATAATATTATATATATCTGTCTGACTGCTCAGCTCACACAGCTTATAATTGTGGGGGAGACTGGGGAGCACTACTGCAGTGCCAGTTATAGGTTATAGCAGGAGCCAGGAGTACATAATATATTATATAGTGAGTGACCACCAGACACACAGTGCAGTTTATTTAATATATCCGTTCTCTGCCTGAAAAAAGCGATACACACAGTGACTCAGTCAGTCACATACCATATCTGTGTGCACTGCTCAGGCTCAGGCCAGTGTGCTGCATCATCTATATATATATTATATATCTGTCTGACTGCTCAGCTCACACAGCTTATAATTGTGGGGGAGACTGGGGAGCACTACTGCAGTGCCAGTTATAGGTTATAGCAGGAGCCAGGAGTACATAATATTATATTAAAATTAAACAGTGCACACTTTTGCTGCAGGAGTGCCACTGCCAGTGTGACTAGTGACCAGTGACCTGACCACCAGTATATAATATTAGTAGTATACTATCTCTTTATCAACCAGTCTATATTAGCAGCAGACACAGTACAGTGCGGTAGTTCACGGCTGTGGCTACCTCTGTGTCGGCACTCGGCAGCCCGTCCATAATTGTATATACCACCTAACCGTGGGTTTTTTTTCTTTCTTTATACATACATACTAGTTACGAGTATACTATCTCTTTATCAACCAGTCTATATATTAGCAGCAGACACAGTACAGTGCGGTAGTTCACGGCTGTGGCTACCTCTGTGTCGGCACTCGGCAGCCCGTCCATAATTGTATATACCACCTAACCGTGGTTTTTTTTTCTTTCTTTATACATACATACTAGTTACGAGTATACTATCTCTTTATCAACCAGTCTATATTAGCAGCAGACACAGTACAGTGCGGTAGTTCACGGCTGTGGCTACCTCTGTGTCGGCACTCGGCAGCCCGTCCATAATTGTATATACCACCTAACCGTGGTTTTTTTTTCTTTCTTTATACATACATACTAGTTACGAGTATACTATCTCTTTATCAACCAGTCTATATATTAGCAGCAGACACAGTACAGTGCGGTAGTTCACGGCTGTGGCTACCTCTGTGTCGGCACTCGGCAGCCCGTCCATAATTGTATATACCACCTAACCGTGGTTTTTCTTTCTTTATACATACATACTAGTTACGAGTATACTATCTCTTTATCAACCAGTCTATATATTAGCAGCAGACACAGTACAGTGCGGTAGTTCACGGCTGTGGCTACCTCTGTGTCGGCACTCGGCAGCCCGTCCATAATTGTATATACCACCTAACCGTGGTTTTTTTTTCTTTCTTTATACATACATACTAGTTACGAGTATACTATCTCTTTATCAACCAGTCTATATATTAGCAGCAGACACAGTACAGTGCGGTAGTTCACGGCTGTGGCTACCTCTGTGTCGGCACTCGGCAGCCCGTCCATAATTGTATATACCACCTAACCGTGGTTTTTTTTTCTTTCTTTATACATACATACTAGTTACGAGTATACTATCTCTTTATCAACCAGTCTATATATTAGCAGCAGACACAGTACAGTGCGGTAGTTCACGGCTGTGGATACCTCTGTGTCGGCACTCGGCAGCCCGTCCATAATTGTATATACCACCTAACCGTGGTTTTTTTTTCTTTCTTTATACATACATACTAGTTACGAGTTGTCAAAGTCAAAAATATTACATAGAGAGACCATATAAACTGCACACATATAAGTCGCTATACTTGCAAATATGCGCAGCGAGCACAGCAATATATGGAAACACACGCATTTGCTCGGACATGGCACAGAGATGGATTCGGCACTTGTTTCATACAGTACATGGTTATAATAATGAACAGCACCAGACATCATGGAGATTTAGAATTGGCTAATGAATTAATGTCATGGATGTGTATCATTCGAACCGAACCAGATAAACACATCATGTTTGGTATTGAAGCAAGCAGAATCAGGTGTGGGTTAGTTTGAGGCCTGTTGTGTTGTTGTGGGACATTGCAGCGGATAGATATGATTATATGTATAAAAGCTAAGATCATATTGTTAGAACAATATGATGCTCAAGACAACCTTTTACTAAGTTTTCAGGGCTGAACCTGATTAGCATATACAAAGAGAATGGTGACTCAATACAAAGGAGAAAGAAAGACCCCTCCCCCAGGTACTGGTCAAACAGGAAGGTAGTGGTCAGGTGTGGCCTCAGAGAACAGATGTAATGTAGCTACACTCACAGACACACACACAGCTACCTGGCACCAAGCAGCATGGCGGCTGAATCCCCAGGACATCTTCCAAACTAAAGGCTAAGTATATAATCACATGGCTATAGAAGGAAATATAGACATATTGCTTTCTGGTTTAAATAGGATATTGTAACTTGGCTGTGATGATTGTTGGGTGTTAGTGTTGGTGCCCTGTGGAATCTGTGATGGTAGCTGGGATCTTGTTAATCATAAATACCACCATGCAGTACTTTTGAATATGTGCTGGTAGCAATGGCAGGCTGATACTTGTGAGTACCTGGTGGTCTGGTCTTGTGATAACTCATATGCTCTGGTTATTGAGATACTGAAGTTGTTTGGGGTGTGAAATTATGAGATGGTTCTAGGAAGTTGGATTACATTGTGAAAGGTGTTTTAGATGGTTTGGAATTGTAAAATCAGAACATATGCATTGTTTTGAGGCTTGGACATTTTGGAAGAAAATGGAGTCTTGTGTTTTCTGCTATGTGATTGTGGTTTAGTATAGAGTGCCATGTGTTTGGACCTGCAAATCTAAAATGGCTGCTGCTGGATGTCTTCCCCTCCCCCTTTCAGCCATGTGGTGTGGTCTTTGGAATCAAGTGGAGGTTTCTCAAAATGGAGTCTAGCTTCCATCCCATGCTGTATTCAGCATTGACTAACTGCGCAGCGATTGTCTCTCACATGTGTAGTTTTATCTGCAACCATGTTGTCTCTTATTTAATGTTATCATGAGCCATTTCTCTCTATCTCTCTCTTCTTCTCTTCCCCTTCCATTTTCCCATAAATAGTAATTGTATTGTATTGTATTTCTTGTGTAGTTATCTGGTTAGGTAGTCTCTGTTATATTGTAGTGTATCATTTGTACTGTTATCCCCTTTTACAAGTATATTAGATATAATACAGTTAATAGGCTTTGGAACCTAAACCAGTATCTGTGTATTTTCTATAGTGTTAAGTGTTCACTTGAGCGTCGGTGACGCTCAAGCAGCTTTGTAGTTAGTCAGGTTACACAAGGTTGCATTTACACCCTGTACTCACATTAAGGTATTCAGTGTATTTCATTGGTATAAGGTTTTAACATTAAGGTATAGTGTTGTGAGCGTCTGCATCGCTGGTGACCTCCTCGTGGTCTCGAGCGTAAGCTACGCCATAGCGAATCATTACCCTAGACATAACCAATAACGTGTCCTGTGATCACTGGGCCGTGAGCGAACGTGACGCTTGAGCGTCTCGCCTACGGCTGAGCGATCGCTACGCCAATAGCGTACCATTACGGTACTTCTTGAGCAAACAGCGTACAGTGGTGTTCTTAGCTTCATAAAGGGTTGTTTATACGACAAGGAATTTAGCATTGTCAATTGCGGGCTCGTCCTATACTTCTCACATCTGCACTAGGTAGATCAGCAGACATTATCCCCCAGCAAAGGGTGGGAGATGGTCTCATAGTGCTGGCGGGATAAGCGTCTGCTTCGCTTAGATAAAGAGTGCTGAAGGAACCCGGTAACCGGAAGTAAGAACAAAACGCTTGTGTCTTTTTAAAACTGTTTATTTTTCTTTTGTCTTGCGTACGCATACATACCTGCATTTCTTTTCACTTGTGTATTTCATTTTTCGTATATCACTATTCCTGTTTGCCAATTTTATAGTTGATAGAAAGTGCTAAAAAGAGATTTGCTGTTATTTCATAGTAGAGGTAATAGTTAAAGTATAGAACAAACACACGGTTTGTCTGAGATACAAGGCAGTCAGTGTGGATTGCGGTAGATGATCAGGGATCATTTACATTGATAAAAATATATTGTGTTACGGTGGATCCTTTGCATTGCGTACACGTGTCGCTAACAAAGACTAGCGTACGCAATCCAAAAGGCAGACGCACGCAGCGTTCATTACGCAACGTAGCATCCGGTTACGCCCACGTAGCTCAAGTTGTGATAAAGTGAAGTAACGCAAAGGCGATAAGTAACGCACAGCGGTAGATAACGCGACGCGGAAAATAACGCAAGTCTATTTTTGGAGAATCTGAAATTTAGTTTAACAGATCCTGCTCCTAATTGGTAACACTGTTGGGCTAAAGACAAATTTCTGCGCAGAAATAGACATAGAAACAAAGTGTACATGTGTTGAGTGAGTGTGTTTATACAATTTTAAAGGTGGAACCACAAGGAAAGCCGGGTACTCGTCAAGGGACATACGTGTAAGTGACATATACGGTGGCTAGGGAGGCATCTCTGGTTAAATAATATTTGAGCATTAGAGTATAGCGGACCATAAGGTAACAAGACCAGGAGGTCATAAGGTAACAAGACCAGGAGGTCATAAGGTAACAAGACCAGGAGGTCATAAGGTAACAGACCAGGAGGTCATAAGGTAACAGGTAAAATAGACAAAGAGGTCCGCTATAAAAGTCCAGTGGCACAACGCCTGGGGTGTTGGTGCAGAACCCATATAGGCCATACAAGCTCTTGCTGAAGGAATCGCGGCCGGAAACATCGATTCCATTGATCTTTCAGTACATGACAAGTAGTGCTTATGTACTGAACGATTGGACCGCACGTAATTGTGTGCAGTAGTTAGTAATCTGACCTAATACCATTAGAGTAAAGTGGTCACAAACGCTATTTGTACATTCTGACGTGATTTGTGTAATTTTTTATTTTTGGAAGGGAAGTTCGCTGGTCACTCAGGAACTATCTAACAACCCCAACTTTACTGGAAAGAGTAAGTGTCCTTCGGGTAACCCTCATATGTTCCAGTAAACAGAAGGTTCACAGGGGCCCTGGGTTGGGTACAGCAGCTCTGGCTACAGTGATTGCAGCACAGGCCAACGTGGGCGAGAAGTAAGTGGGGTACTTGATAAACCACCACCGCCGGCCTGCCCAAGGACATCTTGGTTTGTTTGTAAGGGTTCGCTGAAAGCCTTGATATTCAAGGAGGAATAGGCAACGCCTGCAGATTATGGGGGCCATTTGTTCAGGTAGGGGGCGATCAACCTCGGTTCGGGTTGATTCAGAGAACCGATCCATCGGGTCGGCACGATATGTGATGTGTAAGAAATATGGAAATCACGCTGAAGTTTTATGTGATGAATGGGAGAGAATGACTGTACAAGACAGGGACAAATTCCCAAGAATAGGTAGCTTCAGTCCAGTAGTGTTACAAAATTTAAGGAGGAGGATAAGTCTCGTTGAACCAACGAAGAGACAAAATAAACATTATGAATATTTACAGTTATGGCAACAGGAAAGTGAATTACAAAAAGAGTCTATTGACTTTTCTGACTCTTATCTTGAGGGGAGAGACATGGCAGCAGGAGAGGAGTTGATTGCGGAGAGAAAAGCACAAAAGTGGAACAATAAAAACGCTCTTAGCAACTGTAATATAGATTATAAGAATAAGTGTAATAAATGTAACTATGATTATTGTAATACTGTTGAATGTACAACTATTAACCTGTGCAAGTTGCCCCCCATGTCAAACCTCCCTCAGGAATACAAACAAGACAGTGAGCCCAGAACGATGTCAGCACCTCTTCCAGCAACCATCACAAAAGCCATCCAGGTGGACACGACCAAATTGGTAAAGGCAATAATCGAACCCCCTAACGGAGGGTCAGGTGAGGTCGTGTCCACAGGTACGTACAATGTTTCATATCACGCACAAACAGAGGTACCCCATATTGTAAGACCAACACAAGATGATGTAACTGAGCTCGATCTGGCCAGGGTGATCTCAGTCCCCAATGGGAAGACTGACGATCAGGGAATCATTCCCGTCAAGGACAGTGCAATGCGCTGTCTCTTGTCCCGGACCGAATTGAGATCAATTATGTCCGAATTTCCTGATCCTGGGAAAAATCTAGCCAAATGCCAAAGGTTTATTAAAGAACTAGGAAACGCCACAGAACCCACCAACAAAGAGTGGCGGACAGTGCTGAGGGCATGTTTGCCCTCCAGGGTTGACCCTGAAAAATTCATTGCTGATTGTAAATTAAACATGGAGGTACCTTGTATGGAGGAACACAATCAGGAATGTATTAGGCAGATTAACCGACAGTTAGGAATATATTTCCCAGCTGCTGTCAAGTGGAATGACATTTTTTCCATAAGGCAAAACGAAAGGGAAAATGTTTCTAATTATTTCAATCGAGCACTGCAAATAATGGCTAGAAACACTGGGATCGCAGACATCAAGACAAATGCACAACATAAAGGAATAGCGGTTAAGGTATTGATGGATGGTTTAAAAGATGAATTAAAGACAAGGGTACAGACCACCAACCCAAACTGGAGAGAGATCTCGGTGACCGCACTAAGAGAGGCCGTCATCAATCATGATCAGAATATCACCAGATACAGAGAGTCACAAAGAGATAAGTTAATGGCAGCAAATATTCAGGCCCAAACCACAAGACCACCCCAACAAAAGCCACACACCCCTGCGAGAAATCCAGATATGAAAGTCTGTTACAGTTGTCATAAAAAGGGACACATTGCAAGAGATTGTAGGTCAAGAGAAAAACAACACCATAATCATAAAAACCAAAGAATCAGGGAAGTACAGGGGAAACGATTGATGATGATGAGCATCCGAGCGTTTGAGGAGGCATCAAATCAACCAAAACCCCAGGCCATTGGCACATGGAGGAACTTAAGGATTTGTGATCTGTGCAAAAGAGAAGGGCATTATGCCAGTAACTGCAACAGCCCACATAAAATCAGACCCCCTAGACATGAAAATGAGCAAAAGTTATGACACACCAAATTACAAGCAGGGATCATATAGGAAGAATTTTGGGCCACACCCATGATAGGTAGTCAAGAAAGGTGATCATTAGGACTGATGGTAAGCCTGAGGTAACGGTTAATAAATTGGGAGGTCATTCACTGAAAGACACAGGAATGACCAGGTGAAACGTTGTAAATGTATCAGTGAAATGTTTTTTTCTCTCTCTCTCTCTATCCCCATCTCTGACGAGTATTGGTAAGAATTCACACATTGCATACCCACTTGGTCCTTGCAGAAGTCTACCAAACCCCAGCATGACCTCCGCCACAATGTATTTCTGGCCAGATGCAGACAGTGGAGTAATGCAGGTGCTGGTGGGGAGGGACTGCTCAAGGAGACCAGTAGACACATAGATATGACAGCCTAATAAGTCTGACAATGTTTTTCTAATGCTAACAATGTTTTCTTACAATGTTTAAAAATGCTTTGTTTCTCTTTTCTTATTGATGGTTATTGTCGAGTTATGTAATGTATATATGCACATGAATTGTTCTCTATCTCTTTTGTTTTTTTTTATTTTCTCTCTCTTCTCACTCATGTTTCCATGGTTTAAAGATGCTATGTCACCCCTCAGTTGGACCAATGGTAATGCCAGATTTTTGCTCCTTACAGAAAGATCGTCGGTTAGGAAGGAATATTGCATCACCAGAATGATCGTTTTTGAAGACTGAGAGACAACACCTTTGAGAGGACAGCAGAACAAGAAGAACAACAAGACGAGAGAACTTATTATCGTAACGAGTTCTCTCCCCCTCAAACTGTTTTCTTATACCCCCTTTACAAATTTCTTCTTTTCTCCTCCTGTAAGATGGACTTGCCCCAAGAGACTGTGACATGGATTTTCCCGTTAACCATGATGTTGACCAGAGCAGTCTGTTTCGGTGAGAGTACCAGTGAGGTCGAGAAAGGATCCAGAAAGGTCCTGATGACTGAGACGGAGGTGTAAATTTCCAATAGCAACCCAATCACCAAGCAAAGGCGAGTACCGGGCACGATCTAACAACCATGTTATCTGTAAACATTTTCTTTGAAGGATTGTTAGTTCAAAAAGAAAAACTGTATCTGTAGGCTCTGTGACAATGGTTGAAGATGGATGCATAAAGAAATGCCAATCCAGTCTTAATATCCATATGGACCGGCATCCATTGAGTGACTATCACTCCTTAGTGGGTAGTGTGTTAAATAAAACTGATTGTTGGGTATGCTCTCAAGTACCTCAGGGACACAGCAAATCAGGGCTAGTACCATTTCCTTTAACGTTAGGGGAGGTACTTGAGCTAAGTGGTGGGAGACCGGTGGACCGGAGGTTTAATATCTCCAGCCCTCCTAGTTTGAAGCTCCACCAATACCATGTGGATAGGTCCCTCATATGTTTTAACATCTCCAATCCCAGAAAACCGGGAAATTGGGAAGTGTCATGGAGCAACCTTACCATGACCTTTTCACACAGAGCAGATAGAATGCCTACAGATACAGAGCTTGTACGCCACATAGCCAGTAGAGGAAAATCTTTCCGGTATCGATATACCTTAGGAAATAGGATTACTAGAGTTGGAGAGGTATCACCAGGATACTGTGCACATATCGTACAAACTGATACGTGCATTAAGCAGATGGAAGAATTAGGGTCAGGAGATTTCACCTGGAAGGTTTGTAACATGGTCATGTCCTTCTCCGTCCCTTATGTTCTCCCCGATGACGCATATTTCATATGCGGGAGAAAGGCGTACAAGTGGCTTGCCCCAAACTCTGAAGGATTGTGTTATATTGGAAAAGTATTGCCTGAAGTGATGACTGTTACACATGACAAAGTGAAGGACATATACCGTGGTGCCCAAGCTCCTTATACTCACACTCATTACGAGCACCGAGTTAAAAGACAACTGTCAGAAAGGTTAGAGCATCCGGCCTCTGATCTTATCCATGAATCCACCGGGATTCAGGTTCTGGTAGCGTTAGATTTCACTCGTACCGCTCGAGGAGTGATGAATTATAAATACATTTCCGCACTCGCCAATTTGTTAGATAATATCACTGAAATGTATGATGACACGTTTAGATACACTGGAAGAGAACTTCAAGCTTACAAAACAGAACTAGTTCAGCATAGGATGGTTCTTAATTACCTTACAGCAGTAACAGGCGGATATTGTGTTACATTGGCAACACAGTACGGCATAAAGTGTTGCACGTATATCACAAATAGCACCGAGGATCCGGTAGAGGTCATAGACCAAAAGATGGATGATATTCTGCAATTAAAGTGGGAATTTCGTCGAAAACACAATCTCACCCTTGCTGCTGTAGGTAATGAGCTGACTGGTTGGGTGTCATGGTTGAACCCGCGAAATTGGTTCTCCGGTTTGGGAGACTGGGCTCAAGGAGTCATAATGGATGTTGGAAAGTTTCTACTATGTATCTTGGGTGTCATTATATCGATTGGATTGATATTTAGATGCGGGCAGGCTTTAATGAGGTGCAAACAAAGTACAAAAGTGATGAGCTTGAGGAGTGAGGAAACTGTAATTAACCTGGATTTGATTTATGACCCAATGATAGAAACCAGAATGTGATGAAAAATGCGATTATGCGGTCCGTTTCTTTCACCTGTTTTTCTGCTTTTCTCCAAGATACAAAGACCCCTTGGACGAGGAAGTTGACGAGACGGTATACAGACAAGACAACAGACAAGACCAAAGATGCAGCTTTTGACCACTTGAGAAATGGACACTTGATGAACTTTGCCATGGATCCCCAGTTTCCCTAGTACTTTTAAACTCACGCTAGCCCAACATTTTTTTGTAAATCTGATGGCTCAGACAAAGCTATTTGCTCATGCCCAAGGAGCAATACAGCGCAAAGAAGACGACTCTCAACAGATACCGAACACAACTTCAACGACAGATGTACATTTCCCTGACATAGAATATCATTGCATTTTCCATAAGTGTTCTTTATCTTCATCTCTACAACCCTCAGGTAATGACACACATAGTCGATAGGGAATACAGGCACAGATATCAGCAACCACATACCTCCCCCATTCATGTATCATCAACTAAAATGTGCTCCCCCATTTTGTTACAACCACAGCCGAAATGAGCTCGGTAAAGTTTGACAGCCCATCCACAGACCCTTAGTACGGGATAAGAAGGAATTCAAATGTATACTTCGCAATACCTCGAAGCTTGATGTACAACACGTACGGCACGATGATACATGACCCCCAAACATGGATTCATACACACATGCTTCTGCTATCTCACTAGGTCATACCCTCTTCACATCTTCTCCTCTCTCCTCCCTTACCCAACCATGGAAATGTATTAACCCCTGACATATATTTTTCTCTTTTTGAAATGTTTTAGGAAGTGGCAGTTATTGGTGACTGCCAAAGGGTGGACTGTCAAAGTCAAAAATATTACATAGAGAGACCATATAAACTGCACACATATAAGTCGCTATACTTGCAAATATGCGCAGCGAGCACAGCAATATATGGAAACACACGCATTTGCTCGGACATGGCACAGAGATGGATTCGGCACTTGTTTCATACAGTACATGGTTATAATAATGAACAGCACCAGACATCATGGAGATTTAGAATTGGCTAATGAATTAATGTCATGGATGTGTATCATTCGAACCGAACCAGATAAACACATCATGTTTGGTATTGAAGCAAGCAGAATCAGGTGTGGGTTAGTTTGAGGCCTGTTGTGTTGTTGTGGGACATTGCAGCGGATAGATATGATTATATGTATAAAAGCTAAGATCATATTGTTAGAACAATATGATGCTCAAGACAACCTTTTACTAAGTTTTCAGGGCTGAACCTGATTAGCATATACAAAGAGAATGGTGACTCAATACAAAGGAGAAAGAAAGACCCCTCCCCCAGGTACTGGTCAAACAGGAAGGTAGTGGTCAGGTGTGGCCTCAGAGAACAGATGTAATGTAGCTACACTCACAGACACACACACAGCTACCTGGCACCAAGCAGCATGGCGGCTGAATCCCCAGGACATCTTCCAAACTAAAGGCTAAGTATATAATCACATGGCTATAGAAGGAAATATAGACATATTGCTTTCTGGTTTAAATAGGATATTGTAACTTGGCTGTGATGATTGTTGGGTGTTAGTGTTGGTGCCCTGTGGAATCTGTGATGGTAGCTGGGATCTTGTTAATCATAAATACCACCATGCAGTACTTTTGAATATGTGCTGGTAGCAATGGCAGGCTGATACTTGTGAGTACCTGGTGGTCTGGTCTTGTGATAACTCATATGCTCTGGTTATTGAGATACTGAAGTTGTTTGGGGTGTGAAATTATGAGATGGTTCTAGGAAGTTGGATTACATTGTGAAAGGTGTTTTAGATGGTTTGGAATTGTAAAATCAGAACATATGCATTGTTTTGAGGCTTGGACATTTTGGAAGAAAATGGAGTCTTGTGTTTTCTGCTATGTGATTGTGGTTTAGTATAGAGTGCCATGTGTTTGGACCTGCAAATCTAAAATGGCTGCTGCTGGATGTCTTCCCCTCCCCCTTTCAGCCATGTGGTGTGGTCTTTGGAATCAAGTGGAGGTTTCTCAAAATGGAGTCTAGCTTCCATCCCATGCTGTATTCAGCATTGACTAACTGCGCAGCGATTGTCTCTCACATGTGTAGTTTTATCTGCAACCATGTTGTCTCTTATTTAATGTTATCATGAGCCATTTCTCTCTATCTCTCTCTTCTTCTCTTCCCCTTCCATTTTCCCATAAATAGTAATTGTATTGTATTGTATTTCTTGTGTAGTTATCTGGTTAGGTAGTCTCTGTTATATTGTAGTGTATCATTTGTACTGTTATCCCCTTTTACAAGTATATTAGATATAATACAGTTAATAGGCTTTGGAACCTAAACCAGTATCTGTGTATTTTCTATAGTGTTAAGTGTTCACTTGAGCGTCGGTGACGCTCAAGCAGCTTTGTAGTTAGTCAGGTTACACAAGGTTGCATTTACACCCTGTACTCACATTAAGGTATTCAGTGTATTTCATTGGTATAAGGTTTTAACATTAAGGTATAGTGTTGTGAGCGTCTGCATCGCTGGTGACCTCCTCGTGGTCTCGAGCGTAAGCTACGCCATAGCGAATCATTACCCTAGACATAACCAATAACGTGTCCTGTGATCACTGGGCCGTGAGCGAACGTGACGCTTGAGCGTCTCGCCTACGGCTGAGCGATCGCTACGCCAATAGCGTACCATTACGGTACTTCTTGAGCAAACAGCGTACAGTGGTGTTCTTAGCTTCATAAAGGGTTGTTTATACGACAAGGAATTTAGCATTGTCAATATACTATCTCTTTATCAACCAGTCTATATATTAGCAGCAGACACAGTACAGTGCGGTAGTTCACGGCTGTGGCTACCTCTGTGTCGGCACTCGGCAGCCCGTCCATAATTGTATATACCACCTAACCGTGGTTTTTTTTTCTTTCTTTATACATACATACTAGTTACGAGTATACTATCTCTTTATCAACCAGTCTATATATTAGCAGCAGACACAGTACAGTGCGGTAGTTCACGGCTGTGGCTACCTCTGTGTCGGCACTCGGCAGCCCGTCCATAATTGTATATACCACCTAACCGTGGTTTTTTTTTCTTTCTTTATACATACATACTAGTTACGAGTATACTATCTCTTTATCAACCAGTCTATATATTAGCAGCAGACACAGTACAGTGCGGTAGTTCACGGCTGTGGCTACCTCTGTGTCGGCACTCGGCAGCCCGTCCATAATTGTATATACCACCTAACCGTGGTTTTTTTTTCTTTCTTTATACATACATACTAGTTACGAGTATACTATCTCTTTATCAACCAGTCTATATATTAGCAGCAGACACAGTACAGTGCGGTAGTTCACGGCTGTGGCTACCTCTGTGTCGGCACTCGGCAGCCCGTCCATAATTGTATATACCACCTAACCGTGGTTTTTTTTTCTTTCTTTATACATACATACTAGTTACGAGTATACTATCTCTTTATCAACCAGTCTATATATTAGCAGCAGACACAGTACAGTGCGGTAGTTCACGGCTGTGGCTACCTCTGTGTCGGCACTCGGCAGCCCGTCCATAATTGTATATACCACCTAACCGTGGTTTTTTTTTCTTTCTTTATACATACATACTAGTTACGAGTATACTATCTCTTTATCAACCAGTCTATATATTAGCAGCAGACACAGTACAGTGCGGTAGTTCACGGCTGTGGCTACCTCTGTGTCGGCACTCGGCAGCCCGTCCATAATTGTATATACCACCTAACCGTGGTTTTTTTTTCTTTCTTTATACATACATACTAGTTACGAGTATACTATCTCTTTATCAACCAGTCTATATATTAGCAGCAGACACAGTACAGTGCGGTAGTTCACGGCTGTGGCTACCTCTGTGTCGGCACTCGGCAGCCCGTCCATAATTGTATACTAGTATCCAATCCATCCATCTCCATTGTTTACCTGAGGTGCCTTTTAGTTGTGCCTATTAAAATATGGAGAACAAAAATGTTGAGGTTCCAAAATTAGGGAAAGATCAAGATCCACTTCCACCTCGTGCTGAAGCTGCTGCCACTAGTCATGGCCGAGACGATGAAATGCCAGCAACGTCGTCTGCCAAGGCCGATGCCCAATGGCATAGTACAGAGCATGTCAAAACCAAAACACCAAATATCAGTAAAAAAAGGACTCCAAAACCTAAAATAAAATTGTCGGAGGAGAAGCGTAAACTTGCCAATATGCCATTTACCACACGGAGTGGCAAGGAACGGCTGAGGCCCTGGCCTATGTTCATGGCTAGTGGTTCAGCTTCACATGAGGATGGAAGCACTCAGCCTCTCGCTAGAAAACTGAAAAGACTCAAGCTGGCAAAAGCACCGCAAAGAACTGTGCGTTCTTTGAAATCCCAAATCCACAAGGAGAGTCCAATTGTGTCGGTTGCGATGCCTGACCTTCCCAACACTGGACGTGAAGAGCATGCGCCTTCCACCATTTGCACGCCCCCTGCAAGTGCTGGAAGGAGCACCCGCAGTCCAGTTCCTGATAGTCAGATTGAAGATGTCAGTGTTGAAGTACACCAGGATGAGGAGGATATGGGTGTTGCTGGCGCTGGGGAGGAAATTGACCAGGAGGATTCTGATGGTGAGGTGGTTTGTTTAAGTCAGGCACCCGGGGAGACACCTGTTGTCCGTGGGAGGAATATGGCCGTTGACATGCCAGGTGAAAATACCAAAAAAATCAGCTCTTCGGTGTGGAGGTATTTCACCAGAAATGCGGACAACAGGTGTCAAGCCGTGTGTTCCCTTTGTCAAGCTGTAATAAGTAGGGGTAAGGACGTTAACCACCTCGGAACATCCTCCCTTATACGACACCTGCAGCGCATTCATAATAAGTCAGTGACAAGTTCAAAAACTTTGGGTGACAGCGGAAGCAGTCCACTGACCAGTAAATCCCTTCCTCTTGTAACCAAGCTCACGCAAACCACCCCACCAACTCCCTCAGTGTCAATTTCCTCCTTCCCCAGGAATGCCAATAGTCCTGCAGGCCATGTCACTGGCAATTCTGACGAGTCCTCTCCTGCCTGGGATTCCTCCGATGCATCCTTGCGTGTAACGCCTACTGCTGCTGGCGCTGCTGTTGTTGCCGCTGGGAGTCGATGGTCATCCCAGAGGGGAAGTCGTAAGCCCACTTGTACTACTTCCAGTAAGCAATTGACTGTTCAACAGTCCTTTGCGAGGAAGATGAAATATCACAGCAGTCATCCTACTGCAAAGCGGATAACTGAGTCCTTGACAACTATGTTGGTGTTAGACGTGCGTCCGGTATCCGCCGTTAGTTCACAGGGAACTAGACAATTTATTGAGGCAGTGTGCCCCCGTTACCAAATACCATCTAGGTTCCACTTCTCTAGGCAGGCGATACCGAGAATGTACACGGACGTCAGAAAAAGACTCACCAGTGTCCTAAAAAATGCAGTTGTACCCAATGTCCACTTAACCACGGACATGTGGACAAGTGGAGCAGGGCAGGGTCAGGACTATATGACTGTGACAGCCCACTGGGTAGATGTATGGACTCCCGCCGCAAGAACAGCAGCGGCGGCACCAGTAGCAGCATCTCGCAAACGCCAACTCTTTCCTAGGCAGGCTACGCTTTGTATCACCGCTTTCCAGAATACGCACACAGCTGAAAACCTCTTACGGCAACTGAGGAAGATCATCGCGGAATGGCTTACCCCAATTGGACTCTCCTGTGGATTTGTGGCATCGGACAACGCCAGCAATATTGTGTGTGCATTAAATATGGGCAAATTCCAGCACGTCCCATGTTTTGCACATACCTTGAATTTGGTGGTGCAGAATTTTTTAAAAAACGACAGGGGCGTGCAAGAGATGCTGTCGGTGGCCAGAAAAATTGCGGGACACTTTCGGCGTACAGGCACCACGTACAGAAGACTGGAGCACCACCAAAATCTACTGAACCTGCCCTGCCATCATCTGAAGCAAGAAGTGGTAACGAGGTGGAATTCAACCCTCTATATGCTTCAGAGGTTGGAGGAGCAGCAAAAGGCCATTCAAGCCTATACAATTGAGCACGATATAGGAGATGGAATGCACCTGTCTCAAGTGCAGTGGAGAATGATTTCAACGTTGTGCAAGGTTCTGATGCCCTTTGAACTTGCCACACGTGAAGTCAGTTCAGACACTGCCAGCCTGAGTCAGGTCATTCCCCTCATCAGGCTTTTGCAGAAGAAGCTGGAGGCATTGAAGAAGGAGCTAAAAGGGAGCGATTCCGCTAGGCATGTGGGACTTGTGGATGCAGCCCTTAATTCGCTTAACAAGGATTCACGGGTGGTCAATCTGTTGAAATCAGAGCACTACATTTTGGCCACCGTGCTCGATCCTAGATTTAAAGCCTACCTTGGATCTCTCTTTCCGGCAGACACAAGTCTGCTGGGGTTGAAAGACCTGCTGGTGACAAAATTGTCAAGTCAAGCGGAACGCGACCTGTCAACATCTCCTCCTTCACATTCTCCCGCAACTGGGGGTGCGAGGAAAAGGCTCAGAATTCCGAGCCCACCCGCTGGCGGTGATGCAGGGCAGTCTGGAGCGACTGCTGATGCTGACATCTGGTCCGGACTGAAGGACCTGACAACGATTACGGACATGTCGTCTACTGTCACTGCATATGATTCTCTCAACATTGATAGAATGGTGGAGGATTATATGAGTGACCGCATCCAAGTAGGCACGTCACACAGTCCGTACTTATACTGGCAGGAAAAAGAGGCAATTTGGAGGCCCTTGCACAAACTGGCTTTATTCTACCTAAGTTGTCCTCCCACAAGTGTGTACTCCGAAAGAGTGTTTAGTGCCGCCGCTCACCTTGTCAGCAATCGGCGTACGAGGTTACATCCAGAAAATGTGGAGAAGATGATGTTCATTAAAATGAATTATAATCAATTCCTCCGCGGAGACATTGACCAGCAGCAATTGCCTCCACAAAGTACACAGGGAGCTGAGATGGTGGATTCCAGTGGGGACGAATTGATAATCTGTGAGGAGGGGGATGTACACGGTGATATATCGGAGGGTGAAGATGAGGTGGACATCTTGCCTCTGTAGAGCCAGTTTGTGCAAGGAGAGATTAATTGCTTCTTTTTTTGGGGGGGTCCAAACCAACCCGTCATATCAGTCACAGTCGTGTGGCAGACCCTGTCACTGAAATGATGGGTTGGTTAAAGTGTGCATGTCCTGTTTTGTTTATACAACATAAGGGTGGGTGGGAGGGCCCAAGGACAATTCCATCTTGCACCTCTTTTTTCTTTTCTTTTTCTTTGCATCATGTGCTGATTGGGGAGGGTTTTTTTGGAAGGGACATCCTGCGTGACACTGCAGTGCCACTCCTAGATGGGCCCGGTGTTTGTGTCGGCCACTAGGGTCGCTAATCTTACTCACACAGTCAGCTACCTCATTGCGCCTCTTTTTTTCTTTGCGTCATGTGCTGTTTGGGGAGGGTTTTTTGGAAGGGACATCCTGCGTGACACTGCAGTGCCACTCCTAGATGGGCCCGGTGTTTGTGTCGGCCACTAGGGTCGCTAATCTTACTCACACAGCTACCTCATTGCGCCTCTTTTTTTCTTTGCGTCATGTGCTGTTTGGGGAGGGTTTTTTGGAAGGGACATCCTGCGTGACACTGCAGTGCCACTCCTAGATGGGCCCGGTGTTTGTGTCGGCCACTAGGGTCGCTAATCTTACTCACACAGCTACCTCATTGCGCCTCTTTTTTTCTTTGCGTCATGTGCTGTTTGGGGAGGGTTTTTTGGAAGGGACATCCTGCGTGACACTGCAGTGCCACTCCTAGATGGGCCCGGTGTTTGTGTCGGCCACTAGGGTCGCTAATCTTACTCACACAGCTACCTCATTGCGCCTCTTTTTTTCTTTGCGTCATGTGCTGTTTGGGGAGGGTTTTTTGGAAGGGCCATCCTGCGTGACACTGCAGTGCCACTCCTAGATGGGCCCGGTGTTTGTGTCGGCCACTAGGGTCGCTAATCTTACTCACACAGCTACCTCATTGCGCCTCTTTTTTTCTTTGCGTCATGTGCTGTTTGGGGAGGGTTTTTTGGAAGGGCCATCCTGCGTGACACTGCAGTGCCACTCCTAGATGGGCCCGGTGTTTGTGTCGGCCACTAGGGTCGCTAATCTTACTCACACAGCTACCTCATTGCGCCTCTTTTTTTCTTTGCGTCATGTGCTGTTTGGGGAGGGTTTTTTGGAAGGGACATCCTGCGTGACACTGCAGTGCCACTCCTAGATGGGCCCGGTGTTTGTGTCGGCCACTAGGGTCGCTTATCTTACTCACACAGCGACCTCGGTGCAAATTTTAGGACTAAAAATAATATTGTGAGGTGTGAGGTATTCAGAATAGACTGAAAATGAGTGTAAATTATGGTTTTTGAGGTTAATAATACTTTGGGATCAAAATGACCCCCAAATTCTATGATTTAAGCTGTTTTTTAGTGTTTTTTGAAAAAAACACCCGAATCCAAAACACACCCGAATCCGACAAAAAAAATTCGGTGAGGTTTTGCCAAAACGCGGTCGAACCCAAAACACGGCCGCGGAACCGAACCCAAAACCAAAACACAAAACCCGAAAAATTTCAGGCGCTCATCTCTAATATATATATATATATATATACACTGTATATTCAGTATGTCAAGGTACGACAATGTTGAGGTCAACAGTCAATACAGTAGGTCAACCCCATATGGGCGACATAGGTGGACACTGACAAAAGGTCGACATGATCAAAATGTTGACATATGAAAAGTCGGCACAGGAAAAGTTCAACAGGGACGAAAGGCTGACCGGTTCAAATGGTCGACATGGCAATGTTGACATGTATAGTCCACACATGTTAATACAACTTTTTTTTTAAAATGTGCCCATTTTTTACAGTTTTTTCATACTTTACCATCCATGGGGGTAATTCCAAGTTGATCGCAGCAGGATTTTTGTTAGCAATTGGACAAAACCATGTGCAGTGCAGGGGGGGCAGATATAACATGTGCAGAGAGAGTTAGATTTGGGTGGGGTGTGTTCAATCTGCAATCTAATTTGCAGTGTAAAAATAAAGCAGCCAGTATTTACCCTGCACAGAAACAAAATAACCCACCCAAATCTAACTCTTTCTGCACATGTTATATCTGCCTCCCCTGCAGTGCACATGGTTTTGCCCAATTGCTAAAAAAAATCCTGCTGCGATCAACTTGGAATTACCCTCCATGTGGACTACGACTGGGAATAGTAACCTGTGCCGAACGCAGCAAGGCACCTTGCCACAGCATGGTGATCGAAGTGAGCCATGCAAGGGGACGTGGTGCACTGACTGGGGTTTTCTGTGCTCTGATGGGGAAAATGACACCCATTTTTTTTCTAAAGAAAGCCGCATCAACCTTTTCTGCGTTGACCATTTCCTGTGTCTACCTTTTCATGTGTCGACCTTTTGTACATGTCAACCTTTTCCTTTGTTGACCATTCATTGTAGATCTTCTATACCACTCCCGTGCAGATGGGGGAGGGGCTGCGTGGAGACTTCACACTGGCTGCCTCCTCCTGTAAACTGCCCTTGGCCTGTTTGAAGGCATTAAACCAATGCACATTGGGGGTAATTCCAAGTTGATCTCAGCAGGAAATTTTTTAGCAGTTGGGCAAAACCATGTGCACTGCAGGGGAGGCAGATATAACATGTGCAGAGAGAGTTAGATTTGGATGGGTTATTTTGTTTCTGTGCAGGGTAAATACTGGCTGCTTTATTTTTACACTGCAATTTAGATTGCAGTTTGAACACACCATACCCAAATCTATCTCTCTCTGCACATGTTATATCTGCCCCCCCTGCAGTGCACATGGTTTTGCCCAACTGCTAAAAAATTCCTGCTGCGATCAACTTGGAATTACCCCCATACTGTAGGGCCTGGTGCAGAGTTGTACGCTATGCCAATTTTTCTGCAGTTGAGCGATTAAAGGCCAACTGCACATGCTTCTGAGTTGCTCTGCGCAACTGGTTGTCAACAGTAAGGATTTATTTGCAAAGTGATTGACAGTCAGGGACCGTTTGTGAGCAGCAACGGGGGTGCAACGACTTAAACGCAGGCACGTCATGACCGTTTCCTGGGCGTTACCCCCCACCTAACTAGGGAAGTGGGTCGGATACGGGAGGTATCTTGCTCTACTTTAAGAAAACAGCCCAAAATAAGTCTCACAGACATTACGGTACAGAATTTGAGTGTTGATCAGACCATAATCATTATCTTACACATACAGGTACCTGTAGGTCTCAATCCTATTAGCCGCAATGTTCTCACGCCTGTCAGTGCAGCTATTTAGCCCTACATACAGTAAGGTACCTTTGGATTCACAGTTTTTGTTTGCATCCCCATAAGGCTACATACAAAAATCCACTAATTTGGGACAAAATAAGACAGCAAGGAGGCAATTTATGATGCCAGCATTGACATCCCGTCCTAATGGCAACCCCTCCCCGATGCATGCAGGGGCGAGTTAATTGGATTACCCCATAAAATAGATCATATTGGGGGTCATTCCAAGTTGATCGCTTGCTGCTGATTTTCGCAGTGCAGCGATCAGGTGTAAAAACGGCATTTCTGCAAATTCGTATGCCCCGCAATGCGCACGCACAACGTACGGGTACAAAGCTCTTTGTGGTTGTGCTTAGGTTATAGCAAAGTTTTTCTTCGCACTGGCGGCCGCTAGAAGATTGACAGGAAGGGGGCGTTACTGAGTGTCAACTGACCTTTTTCAGGGAGTGTTTGCAAAAACGCAGGCGTGTCTGAAAAAACGCAGGCGTGGCTGGGAATTTGCTGGGTGGGTGTATGACATCAAATCCGGACACGAATAGGCTGAAGTGATCGCAAGCGCAGAGTAGATTCAGAGCTACTCAGAAACTGTACAAACTGTTTTTGCAGAGATCGGCTGCACAGGCGTTCGCACTTCTGTTAAGCTAAAATGCACTCCCCAGTGGGCAGCGGCATAGCATTTGCACGGCTGCTAAAACTAGCTAGCGAGCGATCAACTCGGAATGACCCCCATTGGACAGAATGAAAAGACAAAAAAAAAATGGACAGCAGGACAGTCTAAGCAAGGAAATGACAGGGTGAAGTAAGGAGAAGTAAATGGAACCTGGATACAGTTTTTATATTTGTGCTTCCTAATAAAAAATAGGATTGGAGTCTATTACCTTGAAAGGCTATAATCTTTGACTGCCACTAAAAACAGTTTAAACCTTTAAATACCAAATAAACTGAAAAAACAAACAGAAAATAGTTGTAAAGGAAAGGACGTGACCTATATTTACATTTTCGTGATGACATTACTAAGTGAAAATGTGTGAATTTTATATGTTCAAGTGTGAATTGCTTTTTACAGTACCTAAGTTATTTATCCATTAGATGCAAAGGAAGTCATACATCCCTAAATGGAGAGCACAACCGTTCTACATTATTGGTGGTTCAAAAACGGATTGCTAAGAAAAGAGAAATAACTAAAAGAGTAATACTGCAAAATAAACAAAGAGAAGGGCGATACGCGAGAGAACTCACACTCAAAAGGGGAGATTCAATTGTTTGAAAAGTCAGTTAGGTGTCTGTTTTTTCCTATCTAATAGACAGGAAAAAACAGACACCCAACCAACTTTTCAAACATTTGAATTCCCCCCAAAGAATGATTATTTCACCTTTACATGTGATGGCATAAAGACAGTAGTGGGAACCAGGGACGTTGAGAGCCAGGCTGGGCCTCGGTAAAGGGGTGGGGGCGTGGATTAATAAAGTGGGCGTTACTATGCCCTTTAATATAACAGTAATTTAATAATAAATTTATTGCGTGGCTGCAATGCGGTCCTGTGTGCTCCACAAGGGGGGCACTGTTTTAACATGGGGGGCCAGGGTGGGTGCCGGGGAGAGCACCCTCTTCCTACCTTACTTGATGTGGAAGCGGGTCCCTCACCTTTGGGTCCACGGTTATCTTGACTAGTTTGCTGCACCTAGGCACAACATGGTTTATTAACATAAACCCTTCATCTACTGTTCTCAGCTGCAATACAATACAGAGAACAATACAGCAGGGGATTAAGTCATTACAGCAGGGGATTAAGTCCGACTGCCCAGTTTCAGTTAATTCTATTAAAGGTCAAGATAAACATGGACCCATCTGTAGAAAGAGTCTTTGCTTTCTATGTGCGGGGCCATCTTCCTATTGATATCACCGGGAAGCTGACTCTGCCATCGGCCGGCCCCAGCACAGGTATACTCGAGGGTGGTGGTTTTAGTCTGTGTGACTGGTATAACTACAAGGGGCTAGACTGGCAAATGTTCAGGGGCACAGAAGGTGAAGGGGGCCCACAAGTTCCAGCTTTCAAGCTCCGGCACCTGAAAAGGTCCAAGCCGCGACCTGGCTTTCCGTACTCCTGGATCACGACCAAGCCGACACTGCTGCCTGCTGGGTCCTTCAGACCCCCCTGTCTGCTGCTTACCTGATACTTCTCTGTCATTGTGGTCCGCCTGTGGAGGTTGATGTCCCCTGGGTACCCCTGCGGCTGCCTATTGGTGCGTCTATCCCCATGGCAGTGTCAGTATCAGGTGGCAGTAGCATACTGTAGTCTTACTTGCACAACCTTGCCACCGTTATATGGGAACTCATATACTATAGTTTACTGTTTCAAGGTGGCAAGAACATGGAGGAGAAAATTGTTGCTTTTTGCCAAGTGTAAAGTTGCAGTTACATGTGGCTTCTCCTAGGTCATATAAGTCATTATGAGCCCAAATTTTTTCGTTTTGGGTGGCAGCCATAACCAAAGGGATTCCATTTCACAGATTTGACACAACAAAGTGCACCTATATACAAACATCAATGTAATCAGATTAGAATGTTATTTAATGGATAAGTCTTGTTATTATTATGCAACATATATTCCACACTAACTCACAGTGACATTCAAATCATAGCATGTCTTCCGATACCTCTACAGAGCCGGTGACATGTCAGAGACCTTATTAATGCCGCTTTTGTCTCTAGATTCTGCAAATAATTTACCTGCTTTTCCTGGAGACTCATATATCCAACCAAAAAAGTCTTGCAATTCACATGCGAGAGCCACTGCTTGGGATTTCACCTCTTTACTGGCAGGCTTTGCTGCTGCAGGATCTTTATGCCATTTGACACCTATAATGAATTAAGGGGTCTATTTACGAAGCCCCGGATTGAGATCAAGTTGTTGGAGATGAAGTACCAGCCAATCGGGGGTGTAGTGTGGTATGCCGCATACCAGGATCCCGAACGCCAGCATACCGACAGCTGGGTGAGCGCAAATGAGCCCCTTGCGGGCTCGCTACGCTCGCCACGCTGAGGGCACGGTGGTGTGCTACGCGCACTACTCTATTTATTCTCCCTTTCAGGGGAGTCGTGGACCCCCAAGAGGGAGAATAGTTGTCGGTATGCCGCTGTCACGATCCGGACTACTGGACATTATTTTTTACCTTTCAGGTGTCTTCTGAGGCTGGCTCAGCATTCCAGGGCCGGGTCTCAGTCATGATGTTATGTCTTTACTTCATATTCCCTCCCTGCTAAATGGAATGGCGTTTCTGGATCACCGCGGCCTACACCGCCATACTGGACTCTCAGCTTGTGGACGGCTCTGTATTACACATCCTGTCAGTTGCGGCCTCCACCGCATGTGCTGTGCTTCTAGCGTGTGGATGGATCCGTGTGACGTCTCCTGTCAGCCGCGGCCGCTTGCCGCGATTACCCTGTTAGAATACTACGGGTATGTGCAGCGCCTCTCATCCGCCGTAACGTCTGTTGCTGGCGCTCAGGGAATGCTGTGCAGTATTATCATTCTCTGGGTCCTGTGGATGCTGCCGCCATTGCTGTGTAAGTCCATATAGAATACAAGCCAGGTTTCCCTTCAAGAATCAGTATGGGCGCAGCCATGTTGGTTCTGATCATGTGATACTGTTTCTACCAATCCACAGTCCTGCTGAGCTTACCTGATTACTGATCCAATCCCTGCACTGCTGAGGGTATAAAGGAACTGATCTTAGACCAGAAAATCGTCAGTGCTTTGGTTGTCATCACCAAGTGTATCCTGTCTCTGCTGTCTGTGACTCTAACTGTGTTCCAGGTATTCCAGCTCCTGAAGTCTCCAGTTCTACAGAGACCAGCGCCAATCATCATCCTGCGGTGCCTGCCTGACTTCCTTGTATCATCAGTGTTCTCTGCAAGTAGCAGTGATTTGTATTAACACCAGCTTCCAGCATTGTGCTCCCAGTGGTGTTCACCTATCTACCGTCATCGGTGTTCCTGATATTTACAGTACTAAGTCATCTGTTTCTCATGTCGTCGATCTCTTGCATCATTTGTGTTATTTAGTTTCATTGTCCGTTTCATCCGGACCTGCACTTCATCCACAGTTCTTCACCTTCCATTTCATCCGGCAAAACCGTCAGTCTACAGATACTCATCCTTCTGCAGTACATTCAGCCTCCGTATTCCATCTGCTGACTAGTTCCAGCTGTCACCTATTCTACAGCATCTAGGTGTTGGTAAGGACTGTCCATCTCCTTAAACTCCCAAGCTAATCTTGTGCGGATACCACACCTAAGGAAACATCACAGCTGTTGTTATTCTTGGAACCATGTAGTGTTTTTAATCACCTTTCATACCATCTTGTGCAAACTGCCGGTGTACCACCAGAACTGTGTCTAATAAACGAACATTTATTTTGATCTTTGTTGTCGTGGTCACATCTTCGGGCATTGGTGGTAGAAGTCCTCTATGTCTAGGAGTCCTATTCAGCCACCTAGATTCACCTATACACCAGCCCCTACAACTGAGGCAGCCTCACACCAACACCAGCCCTCAGTTGTGACAGCCTGGTGTCCGGATTCCAGCGCCGGTATACTGATCGCCAGGATCCCAACAGCCGGCATACTGAATACCACCCGCCAATCGGCTTCTAACTGCTATGCGACAGGCTGGGTTTGAAAAATGACAGGAGCGGATTGGCTGGTACTTTATCTCCAGCAACTTTATCTCCAACCAAGGCTTAGTAAATAGACCCCTAAAACAGCTAAACTCTGGGCTGCAGCCAGGAGGCCTCTCTGCCATGCCCCACAGGCATAGTTAACAATCCTTCTCTATCCTTTCAATTTCATCTATGGAAATCTCTATTACCGGGCTGCTGCTGGGGATGAAATACCGGCACCTGAGGTTCATTTCCACAGGGTAAGGTCTATATAAACTCCTCATAACAACACGATGCCAGTTTATTGAACCAGTGATCCTGAAAATATCTTGAGACTGTTTAGCTGTGTTTGACCTTTGACTTTGCTAAAACTACCCCTTTGACACAGGATGGCTCTCCTGCTGGGTTTTAAGCCCTGGCTACACGTTGGACCTTTGTACCGGCTGTTACACCACCAGAACCACAACAGACATTCTGATACCCAAGGTGCCAGCAATTTTATAAGTATTGTTGGAGGCTTATTAGTTACCTCTTTCCTACCAAAGTTTAATAGTAACATTTGTATATCTAAGGAACTTGTGTTTTCTCTCGCCTGCTATTGAAATATACCAGTTATAGGGATCTATTTACTAAGCCTGTATGGAGATAAAGTGGACGGAGATAAAGTACCAGCCAACCAGCTTCTAACTGTCATTTTTCAAACCCAACCTGTGACATGGCAGTTAGGAGCTGATTGGCTGGTACTTTATCTCTGTTCACTTTATCTTCATCCAAGGCTTAGTAAATAGACCCCATAGTTTTCAAGACTTAGTAGAAAGTATATGTATAAGGTCCCCTTCAATCTTGCCTCTGACCCTGGCCTAATCTTGTGACTCACCTCTGCAAAAAAGGTTAAGTGAGATGCTGATGGGACTCTTGTATTGTTGAGCACATAGAGGGCTGGATGTAATGACGCCCGGGGGATGCTGGCTGAACTTGTATGGTTTTTTTAAAGGGGTAATCACTTACAAGGCAAAACTATGCTTTATGACTAATTGTCCCTTTAAAAAAAAAATCAGAGTTCAGCCTGCATCCCGCATGGCACGGCCGCCATTACATCCCGCCCAATGTATGTAAAGAAATAGGAACGAAAAAAATAACGTAAAAGGAAAAACAAGAGTCCTTGTCTATTGAACTTGACCCCTACTGCTCAGAATCCAGCATCCAATGTCTTTCCACCACTACAAAACATTGGATTCTGTAAATTATTTAAAGGTGGAAAATTCAGGTAAAGAATCGCTCATCTGTACATTTATTGCTCAATAAATTGCAGTAATTAACTCTGTAAATCAACTATGAGCCTGTCATATTATGTATTATTAATATGTAAGACAGCACACATTATGAGGTTGGCATATTAATCAAAGCACATAAATCATATTTGACGGAAAAGCAAATGTTCATTCTTTCTGTGCAAAAGGATCAATCACATTCAGGTCAACTTCAAAACTTCATCAAGACATTGGTACAATTATTACAAACACCAGCTGAAAACGAGAAGGCTCTTCTCCCACGAGCTTTACAAATCATCCCATTGTCTACTATAGAAAATGAAAAGTTTAGTAAAAAGTTTGAACAGAAAGATATTAGAAATAAATCCACAATAAAACAATCAATAGTCATTTTCTTTCTAATCAAATGGAGATAAAGTTGAGTTTTTTTAACCGAGAACTTACATTTTGGGTTTTTTTTAAACTGTGTTCCTTAAAATTAATAAACTTTCGAGAACTTTCCAATTGTCCAGACAGAAATGTTTGGCAAATTCAAAATTGCGGGGTTCAGATATTAGGGTTAGGATATTCCTAGTGACTGAGACGTTATGCTGATTTTATTTTATTTTTAAATCAGGAAAGATTTATCATGGGGAGTGTAGCTGACATCCCGAAGGTGAGTATCGGGTTAGGGTTAGGGACCGGACCCCAGGGGAGGGATGGACGCTTTGTAAGGTATCAGGCACTAGGGGGTTAGGGTTAGGCACAGGGGGAGGGGGGGGGGGTTAGCATGACCCTCTACCCCCCTCAAGTGTTTGCCTTAGTCACCACCCCCAGAGGGTTAGGGTAGGTGACAGGGGGGATTAGAAATACTTACCCCATATAGAAATCCATCTAGACTACTAAAAGTGTTATTGGATATGGGAAAGAATTAAAGACAAATAAAACATTGTTAGTGGCCATTGCTCAGTGGGGCTTAGTAAAGTGTTAGGGGCAGGATACATTTGCTGGCCGCTGGGGTATGAGTTACACCTACTGTATGGTATTGTCCACCAATGTTTTGTCAGCATAGCACATGACTAGAATGTTGGTTCACTTCTCACAGTTTGTTCATCTTTAGAGCAGTGTTTGCCAAATCTGTCCTCAAGGACCCCCAACAGATCATGTGTTCCAGGTCACCTAGAGGTGCACGTTTTTACATTACTCACTGTCACATTTTGAAAGATCCACAGGTGAAGCAAATTATTTCACTTGTGATTCTGTGATGAGGCCTGAAAAACGTGAGGTGTTGGGGACCGAGTTTGGGAACCAGTGCTCTAGAGTAACTACAGTGGGGTAAATTTACTAAAATTCGTATTTTTCCGAATTAGGTTAAAGTTCAAACACGAATGACATTGAAAGTGTAAAATTGCAACTTTTTTAATTTATTACGACTAATTTACTAAGCTGTCGTATTCTGCATTTTCGAGTTTTCCGATGTCGATGTCATTCGTATTTTTTGGTAGTGTTTTACGGGAGTGAATTGTAAAACACTGCCGACATTAACACAATGAATCTCAGCCGGATCTGTGGGATCCATGCTGGGCTTCGTTGTGCACCTTTCGTAAAAAAAAGAACATTGTTAAAAATCCAAAAAAAATAATGCGTGGGGTCCCCCCTCCTAAACAAAACCAGCCTCGGGCTCTTTGAGCCGGTCCTGGTTCACAAAATATGGGGGGGGAAATGACTGGGGGTTCCCCCATATTTCATAAACCAGCACCGGGCTCTGCGCCTGGTCCTGGTGCAAAAAATACGGGGGACAAAAAGCGTAGGGGTCCCCTGTATTTTTTAAACCAGCACCGGGCTCCACTAGTCAGGTACATAATGCCACAGCCGGGGGACACTTTTATATTGGTCCCTGCGGCCCTGGCATTACATACCCAACTAGTCACCCCTGGCCGGGGTACCCTGGAGGAGTGGGAACCCCTTAAATCAAGGGGTCCCCCCATCAAGCCACCCAAGGGCCAGGGGTGAAGCCCGAGGCTGTCCCCCCATCCAAGGGCGGCGGATGGGGGGCTGATAGCCAAGTGTAAAAAAACAGAATATTGTTTTTAGTAGCAGTACTACAAGTCCCAGCAAGCCTCCCCTGCAAGCTGGTACTTGGAGAACCACAAGTACCAGCATGCGGTGGAAAACCAGGCCTGCTGGTGCCTGTAGTACTACTACTAAAAAAATACTCAACAAAAAACAGGACACACACACCGTGACAGTAAAAGTTTATTACATACATGCACACCTCCATACATACATACTTACCTATGTTCACATGAGGCTCGGTCATCTTCTCCATGTAGAATCCTCGGGGTACCTGTGGAAAAAATTATACTCACATAATCCAGGGTCTCTTGTTTTCTTTGTATAATCCACGTACTCGGCAAAAAAATAAAACGGAAACCCGACCACGCACTGAAAGGGGTCCCATGTTTACACATGAGACCCCTTTCCCCGACTGCCAGGACCCCCCCTGACTCCTGTCAAAGAGGGTCCTTTCAGCCAATCAGGGAGCGCCACGTCGTGGCACTCTCCTGATAGGCTGTGTGCTCCTGTAGTGTCTTTTAGGCTCCACACGGCAGAGATACAATGTAGCGCCTATGCGCTCCATTGTATCCAATGGTGGGAACTTTGCGGTCAGCGGTTGACCGAAAGTAACCTCACCTCTGACCGCAAAGTTCCCACCATTGGATGAAATGGAGCGCATAGGCGCTACATTGTATCTCTGCCGTGTGGAGCCTGAAAGACACTACAGGAGCGCACAGCCAATCAGGAGAGTGCCACTACGTGGCGCTCCCTGATTGGCTGAAGGGACCCTCTCTGACAGGAGTCAGGGGGGGTCCTGGCAGTCGAGGAAAGGGGTCCCATGTGTAAACATGGGACCCCTTTCAGTGCGTGGTCGGGTTTCCGGTTTGTTTTTTTGCCAAGTACGTGGATTATACAAAGAAAACAAGAGACCCTGGATTATGTGAGTATAATTTTTTCCACAGGTACCCCGAGGATTCTACATGGAGAAGAGGACCGAGCCTCGTGTGAACATAGGTAAGCATGTATGTATGGAGGTGTGCATGTATGTAATAAACTTTTACTGTCACGGTGTGTGTCCTGTTTTTTGTTGGGTATTTTTTTAGTAGTAGTACTACAGGTACCAGCAGGCCTGGATTTCCACTGCATGCTGGTACTTGTGGTTCTCCAAGTACCAGCTTGCGGGGGAGGCTTGCTGGGACTTGTAGTACTGCTACTAAAAACAATATTCTGTTTTTTTACACTTGGCTATCAGCCCCCCATCCGCCGCCCTTGGATGGGGGGGACAGCCTCGGGCTTCACCCCTGGCCCTTGGGTGGCTGGAGGGGGGGACCCCTTGATTTAAGGGGTTCCCACTCCTCCAGGGTACCCTGGCCAGGGGTGACTAGTTGGGGATGTAATGCCAGGGCCGCCAGGACCACAATAAAAGTGTCCCCCGGCTCTGGCATTATGTACCTGGCTAGTGGAGCCCGGTGCTGGTTCAAAAAATACGGGGGACCCCTACGCTTTTTGTCCCCCGTATTTTTTGCACCAGGACCAGGCGCAGAGCCCGGTGCTGGTTGATTAAATATGGGGGAACCCCAGTCATTTTTTTCCTCATATTTTTTCAAGCAGGACCGGCTCAAAGAGCCCGAGGCTGGTTTTGCTTAGGAGGGGGGACCCCACGCATTTTTTTTACAATTTTTTAACACTTTCCCACCCCTTACCACTGATAAACATGCACGGATCTCACGGATCCGTGCATGCCTATCAGAACACGGTAAAAAAAAAGCAGGTCTATTTGAAAACTGCTTTTTTTTACGATTTGTATTTATTCACGGCAGTGTTTGGCTATTGCCGGCAGTGTTTGTGAAATACAAATTTTAGTAAATTACCGAGTTCTAGCAAATAACAGGCGTATTTGACCGATGGTGTATTCATTCGTAATTTTTTTCTTTGACTTCAACAAAAATACGAATGCCCTCATCACTGCCGTGATTTGAGTTTAGTAAATTCCCGAGATGACACTTTGAAGAAAAAACACCATCTCGGTCAAAATCGGGAGCTTAGTAAATATACCCCAGTGTGTCCTTATACTCATCACTGAGGTGTACACACCAAACACAGAAGTGGCTGCAATAATGATCAGTGCCTTGATGGTTCTCTTGTGTTGTACATTATCAGTGATTTACATAATAATTAGTGCTACAGCTGGTGAAATAATGTGATTGTGAATACAGTTAAACGTACTACAGCTAAATTACTGGTTTATATATTGTGTTCAAGCTCTGTCTGATATGCCATGAAAGTAGTGATAGGCAACCTGATACATTTTGGGGCTACAATAGGGGACCTCTAGCCTTCAAAAGTGGAAGGCAAGCCTTCAAATGTGGGGTCGCATATGGCCCTCTGGAGGGACATATGCAGTCCCATGGTAGAATACTTAAAAAAAAATGTAAAGCTCTAGTTCTCTATTCTTGTGGAAAATAGGTAATTATACTCTAGGTTTTAATATTTATGTTTGAGCATGTTTGCGTTCTCAAATGTAACTCAGATCTTTTAGTCCATCTAAAGTTTGAGAATTTATCACAAATTTTAGACCTTTAGGGGGATATTCAAATGTTTGAAAAGTCAGTTGGGTGTCTGTTTTTTCCTATCTAATAGACAGGAAAAAACAGACACCCAACTGACTTTTCAAACATTTGAATTCCACCCTTAGAGTCTGATTCAGCAAGCAAGGCTGAGTAACATTTTATAAAATGCCCCTGCACTGAACATAAAGAAAACTGTAGGCCCTCTAGTATGCCCAATCAGGTCCATCCTTTGTAATACCAGATCTATAAGAAACAAAACTGCTACAATTGCTGACCTTATTGAATCTTTAGATCTTGCCTGTATTATAGAGATTTGCCTAGACTAAAATCAAATGTAGCATCTATCTTAGAAGCTGCCATCCCAACAAAATACTGTATCATCCATAACCTAAGACTGAACGACAGGGGAGGTGGAGTGACCATCTGCTTTAAAAAAATCACTTAACGTTATGGTCCACCCAGTGGAAATTACTCACTCACTTGAGTTAATTGCTGCATATACTGTACGCAGTGCTGAAAGTATGGTGGCATGGGGTGGTACTGCGTACCGGTAAGCAATTGGCAGCCGGTACACAGTACCGCCGGGCCACCACCTTGCAGACACTGTGTTGAGGAGAGAAGAGCGCAGCATGTGGGTCTCCTCTCCTGCCTCTCTGCTGTCCAGTCAGTCTGGTCTCTCTTCTCTTTCTTTGGCGGCAGTAGCATGTATCACAATCAAACGCCAGTGCGTGAGCCAATCAGAGCTTGTGGTATGGCAGCGGTGGCTCCTGATTGGCTGCCGGTCCACAAGCTCTGATTGGCTCACGTACCGGCATTTGATTGTGATCCAGGCTGCCGCTGCTGCCGAAGGAAGAAAAAAAGGACGGACTGACTGAGCAGGAGAAGGGCAGGATAGGGGAGCTGCATGCTGTGCTCTCCTTTCCCCGACTAAGTGACACTACAAAATCGGCCTCAGGCAGCAGCAGCAACGCTGAGTTGCACTGCTGGGGGCATATGTGTATCTGACACTACACTACTGAGGGCATATGTGTATCTGGCACTGTAAGGGCATATGTGTATATAGCACTGTGGGGCATATCTGGCACCATGGGGGAATATGTATATCTGGCACTGTGGGGTCATATGTGTATCTGGCACTGTGAGGGCTTATCTGGCACTGTGGGGGCATGTCGAACACCGTGGGGGCTATCTGGCACTGTGGAGGCATATCTGGCACCATAGGGGCATATATGTATCTGGCACTGTAGGGCATATGTGTATCTGGCACTGTGGGGGCATATCTGTCACTGTGGGGGCATATGTGTATCTGGCACTGTGGGGGCATATTTGTATCTGGCACTGTGACGGCATATCTGGCACTGTGGGGGCATATGTGTATCTGGCACTGCACTACTGGAGACATATGTGTATCTGGCACTATTGGGGCATATGTGTATCTAGCACTACACTACTGAGGGCATATGTGTATCTGGCACTGTGGGGGCATATGTGTATATAGCACTGTGGGGCATATCTAAACCATGGGGGCATATGTGTATCTGGCACTGTGTGGTCATATGTGCATCTGGCACTGTGGGGGCATGTCTGACACCGTGGGGGCTATCTGGCACTGCGGGGGTATCTGGCACCGTAGGGGCATATATGTATCTGGCACTGTGGGGGCATATCTGGCACTGTGGGGGCATATGTTTATCTGGCACTGTGGGGGCATATTTGTATCTGGCACTGTGGTGGCATATCTGGCACTGTGGGGGTATATGTGTATCTGGCACTATTGGGGGCATATGTGTATCTGACACTATTGGGGGTATACTGTATGTGTATCGGGCACTATTGGTGCATATGTGTATCTGGCACTGCACTATTGGGGGGCATATGTGTATCATGCCCCCATATATGTGTATCACGCCCCCATTTCCATTGCCAATGCCCAATGTACCATGTGATCACACCCATTTTTTGGCTCGAACGCACCTTTGGCGCACACACAGAACCACTAAGATTTTTTGCTGGTGGCACCACTGACTGTACAACCCCACATACACACTGTCAAGCTCCTTGGTTTGACAACAGTATTAGGGGTCTATTTACCAAGCCTTGGATGGAGATAAAGTCGCTGGAGATAAAGCAGCAGCCAACCGGCTCCTAACTGACATGTCACAGGCTCTGTTTTGCAAAATGACAGTTAGGAGCCGATTGGCTGGTACTTTATCTCCAGAGACTTTATCTCCATCCAAGGCTTAGTAAATAGACCCCTTAGTGAGCTCAAGAAAAGGGGTAATAGACTTGAATTATAATGGAGGAAGGCTAACCTGGTAATGGGTAAGTAAAAACTAATCATATTGAAGAATATCAATCCATAATCACCCATAAGAAAACAGTAGGACAGCTCAGATTTTTCATACACTGGAGCTACTTTGCAAACGTGGCAAGCCTGCTGTCTGATGAAACCCCCTCCCAGGCAAGATGAGTTTGCAAACTTCTTTGCAGATAAAGTATCCTCTATCCAGGCTGGAATCCCCAGAAAGCCACCAAAGGAGTGCCAAGCTACCAATCCTGCAAATGTAAACCACCTGTCCTCATGGACCAACTTTAACCCAGTGGATGTAAAAGACATTGCTGAAATTACCCAAATGTTGCGTCCCACTACCCGCGGTGTGGACCCTGCCTCAACCAAGCAAACCAAATCAAAGCAAATCAACCAAAACGTGTATGAACATAATTGGTCCTGCTCTAGCAAAATAGTTCACTACTCTGTTCAGACAGGCATTTTTCCAGAACCACTAAAGAAACCAACTGTTAGACCTCTTCTTAAAAAAAATAATTTAGATACTGATAGCATGACCAATTACAGACCGGTATCAAACCTTCCTTTTCAAGGAAAGGTTATTGAGAAGCTGGTGGCAATTCAACTAGAAACCCACCTGATATCTCATAATATTTATGATCCATTCAAGTCAGTATTCAGGAAAAGACATACAGTAGCACTGGTGTGTGAGTTTAATGACCTTCTGATGGCAAGAGACATAGGTTCAATCTTAATCCTTTTGGATCTCTCTGCTGCATTTGACAGCGTGGACCGTGGGATTTTGATTGAGCGCCTGAAAAATGTCTGTGGACTGGATGCCACAGTCCTTAGTTGGTTCAAAGCATTCCTTTCCAGCAGGTCACAGAGAGTTTCTTCTGGAGTGTCAAAGTCGGAAAAATATCATGCTACACGTTGCCATATATTCACCCCATGCGCTTGCCCGCTGCACATGCACATTCTCTCCCGTGCGTGCGCATATTCGCAGTTGCGTGACGGCGCCTCCTCGGCCATGCGCTCGAGCGCGTGGTATGTGCATTTACGGTAGAGTTTGTGTGCGTCTAGCGGGCAACTCAATCGTTACATAGTAAATTCAAATAGTATGTTTTATAGGTAATGTTCCCCTTAATAATAACTGTAAGTTTGTTTATTGTAACTGGTCGCTGGACAGAGGAATTCCTCTTTGCATGATACGAAGGGTCAGACAGGGTTTGAGCAGTGGTGTTTGGTACCTAACTAAAGAAAATTTTATTAGAAACAATCCGGTGCTGGTTAGGTAAAGATTAATTGCTCCTGCGTATAGTTATGTCTATTAGTAGTTTTTGGACATTTACTATATTTGCGGTTCATTATCCATGCGGCGGGAATCCTGAGATTCCCTCCCACCTGAGCAGTTCGATATAGTCACAGCCCACCTGTTCAAACTAACCTATGACCTTTTGTTATAATGCGGGGAGACATTCCTGTGTCCAATGAATAATGAGATTATAGGTCCCTTTGTAGTGTACTGTACGCAGTGTATATAAGGCAGCCAGTCTGGGCCAGCTAGTCTCTCTCCACAACGGTTTTCATCATTGACTAACTAGAGAGCTAGTACCAGGACTGCGCAGCGATCATTCCCAGTGTGTAAGTTCTTCTCTGTGACCAACTTGTTCTCTGTTTGTATTTTGCCACGTTCTCTCTTTTACTCTTTCTCATTGTATGTTATTGTTTGCGATTGTGACGCTATTGTATATTTATGTGTAGTTATTCTGCTTAGATATTGATGTTAGTCTGTAGTGTATGAACTGTTAACTGTTTTCCCCTTTTTACATAGCTAAATATTGTTAGTAAAGGTTTTGGAGCCTTAGCAAAGTATTGTGTGTTTATTACATTGCTGAGGGTAATCGGAGCGTCTCAATCGCTCAAGCAGCTTTTGTATTAACAAGGTTAAGCAGCGTTATATCGCTACAGTATTTCAGTAGTAAGGTTTACAGTATAAACTCAATCTTTCAGTGTGTTGCATACAAGGTTTACTGAGTGTCATCCCGTGAGCGTCTGGGCCGCTCGTGTTCCCCTTGTGGTCACAAACGTCCGCTACGCTAGTAGCGTAGCATTACGGTAGTCGGCCGCCCATAGCGTGCTCGACACCAAGCGTTAGCTGTGAGCGAGCGTGCCGCATGTGCGTCTCGACCACGGCTAAGCGTCTGCAACGCTAAGTGCGTACCCTTACTGTACCCCATACGCCAATTGCGTACTGAGTCTCTTACCCATATATAGTGTATGTTATAAGATAAATATTTAGCTTTATCAGGAGTATACTCATCGTTGCCAGTGCCACTGCTACAGTATGTGGTGTTCCACAGGGTTTTATACTATCTACCATGCCTTTTCCAGTATATATATTCTACCACTGGGTGAAATAATCATATGTCATGGCCTGGTCTACCACTGCTATGCAGATGATACACAACTGCTCCGGATACTGGGAACCCAATAAAAACCTTAAATGGCTGTCTTGTAGAGCTCCAGCAATGGATGAGTGCCAGTTTGCCGAGACAGTATCCTAATGAAACAGAAGTCCTTATGATAGATAAAGACTGCAGCATGGCCAATTAATTGTATTTACGCATGGGGGTTTTGAATTAAAAAACACTGTGTGGAATATTTCTGTTGTCCTGGATGGTGGCTTGACACTTAAACATCAGGCACCAGCCACAATCAAATCCTCATTCTTTCATCTGAGGAACATAGCTAGAGTTAAGAACTTAATTCCCTCAGAAGATCTGCCTAAAGCCATACATGCATTTGTATCATCACGCTTACACTACTGCAATGCCCTCTACCTGGGTATCCCAGCAAAAAAAAAAAACGCACAACTGGTACAAAATGCAGTTGCCAGACCCGTTCCAGCTGCATAACACCATTTCTCTACTCACTTCACTGGCTGCCTGTAAGATGGAGAATCTACAGTATTTCAAGATTGGTTTACTAACTTTCAAAGCTCTACATGACCAGGGCCTAAGGAACCTGAAGAAACATCTGATTCCTTACTGTGAAGCGCTCATTTACTGCGATCTGTAGATGAAGAACTATTAGCAGTACCTAGAATCTCTCTGAATTAATTTGGCAGTCGAGCTTTATGGAACTATATGGAACTCAGTGGCCACACAGTGCGAGAGGCTTCCACTGTAGAATCCTCCAAAAAACAGACTCAAGACATATCTGTTTACTAACGCGTTTCACTAATGTCCCTTTAGTTCCTGAAAATATACAACCCAAATGCTTAGTTCTCTTTCCTGTTATGCTAATTTTGCTCTGTAAATACAAATGTAAAGCACTTTGAGGCCTATTTATTAAAATTATTTTATTTTTATGTATTAAATGGCATTTGGAGCAGTTTTTGCAATAATTTATACATCCGTGCGATGTAATCAATTATCAGGATGGTGATAAATAGGCCCTTCTGAGTCCTATCGGGAAAAAATACTATACTTGAATTTACAGCAGGTGTGCGTTATTCCTTGTGATACACAAGTGTCCCATAAACAAAACATAATACTATTAATAATACCAATAAAACTGTGATGACATCAGAATTCACCCTTTATACAGATATTATTAGCATATAATACACATATTAGCATCACTTGTATATTTTACTGTATATTGCATTGTTTTATATACAGTAGTGTGGATTTTTATATTGCCATATTTATATACTGACAACTATATTATCTTATATTAGTGTATTCTAATATCACATTGTATAACATGTCGCTCCCAAGCTGTTAAATTATGATTCTGCCTCTGATAGTGGAGGATGAACTGTGTCGCGTGAATGATGTATGACTGTGATCGAGGTGGCTGGTGACGGGGCAGAGGTACATGTGAAAGTCATTAAGACCAAGACTTGAAGGTAATACTAATTGTCATTATTAGGAGAGGACACAGATGAGAATAGACGGCGTGATTGTGAGACGACTGATGTACTTATTGTAGGAAAAATGTCAAACAGTAATGTGCAATGTCTCATGTTGGGCGAACATGAGCCTAATGGTGATTATTCCTCAGAGAAGATTGCATTCATGAGGAAGGTTTTACCTCATCTATCCTAGGGGCATTGTTACAGTTATAATTATTTTAAAAATGTCAAGAAGTAAGAACACCACAATGCAAATTGCAGCAAAATAAATGTCGCTTTGTGGCATCATCAGGAGCGGTTCTTGGTGCGGGCAAGCAGTGCCTGCGCCAGGGGCGCTGCAGCCTGGGGGCGCCCGCTGCCTACCCGCACCCTGGCTGCAGCAGGTGTGTGGGCGTCCGCTGCAGCTGGCGGTGCACCTGTCAGACGCTACTGGACATTATTGACCTCTAGTGTCAGTGCGGCGCTGCTATGGGAGAGACATCATGACGTCTCTCCTATAGAGAGAAGCCACGGCAGCAGCAACGGTCTGGGGGCATAGCTACAGGGGGCAAATCTACTGGGGGCAAATCAACTGGGGGCAAATCTACTGGGGGCACAACTACTGGGGCCATAACTGTGGCCACACCCCTCCCCTATGAAGCCACACCCCTATTTTTTTACACTCGCCTTCGGCGCGCACTAACTGTTTTACCACTGGGGGAGGGGGGGGCGCCAGTGGAAACGTTTGCACTGGGCGCCACAAGGTGTAGAATCGGCCCTGGGCATCATACACATAGATCTGTACAGCTGCATTTAAATTAACTTCAAGGGGTGAAGATTGCAAGCTTAACAGGTTATTCCAGCTGTCCCCAGGCTTACATTTCACTGAGATGCCTTTTGCAATGAAGAAAAGAAAATGGATTAGGTCTGATTCTTTTCAGGGATAACAGAAAGCGTTTGCTTACAAACATGTTGGATCTATGCATTTTAGAACCGGCCTGTAGGGTCAATGAGACATATGGTGGGACCAGGTGCTTGAGGGGGCATGGCCGAACACAGGGGAGTGGCTGCACCCACTTGCTAAAGCTCTGATACCATGATTTGTGCTGGCGTGTGCCTAAGAGAGGGTCATTCCACCTCATACATGGCTGGCCTAGATCCTACTAGGCAGGGCCGTAACTAGGTGTAAGCGAGAGAGGGGCCTCGCACACAGCGCAGAGCCCTGGGGAGCGCACAGTCACGGCCCTGTTTAACACTGTACGGAGCATCAGAGCTCCGTACAGCTCCATTGCCCAGCCGCAGCCCGCCCCAGCCGCAATGCGCCTCAGCTCCACTGTACGGGCGGCTGGGGCATGTTGACCGATCCTCCCTGCTCTGCATCTATACACTACTCTATGCTGCAGACAGGATTTTTTTCCGTTCTGCAGCAGCCTGCCAGCGGCCATCAAGGCCCCGCCCCCTCCAGCTCAAACTACCTCCCCCTGACCCCGACTGACACCAGCACGTATGTTTTACCTATGACGGCGCTGTAGTGGAAGGCAGGCTTCCCAAGCCTTCCCTTCGCCTGTTCCGCATGGAGTGTGACGTCACGAACGCGCCGCCTGCTGCCCACACCGCACCGCACATGAAGTAACCTGGCTGGAGGCTATGTGACTCTAGACTCCACTGGCCACAGACTCCATGAGACCAGCAGCGTCAGGGTTTCTAGTCCTTCTTCCCTGATGGCTGCTTATAGCAAATACAGGTATGCAGCTGCAGGGCAGGTTGGGACTACATTATTAGCTATATAATATTCTCATTATAAATTATTCGTAGTATATACATATGTATATGTGTATAGATATGTGTGTTTATATAATATGTATCTCTATAATATGTATAGTATATACAGTGTAATGTATGTATGTATGTGTAATATATTAATATATATATATATATATATATTTTACACAGTAATGTGTAAAAAGGGGATGCTGTCTGCCATAATGTGTAAAAAGGGGACGCTGACTGCCGTAATGTGTAAAAGGGGCTCTGGTGTAGTGGCGCTACTGTGCGGTGTAATTTGAATAATGGAGACTACTGTGCACCGTAGTATGAATTGGTATTATTTTGTGGCCACACCCTTTCCCCATGAAGCCACGCCCCTAATTTTTTGAACGCGCCTAAGGCGCGCACTGCCCAGATTTTACATAAGGTGGGGGGGTGCCAATGCCGTCTCTTGCACACAGCGCTAAAATGCCTAGTTACGGCACTGCTACTAGGCCCACCAGCCAAGCCCAGGCCAGGGTAATCAGTACTCTCCCCAGCACCCTCTCAGCACCCCTGCTGGACTATCTATGTAAAAAATTTATTCTGCTGGTCTATATTTGTGTTTGTAAAAATAATATTTCATTACCATCTTTGGGGATGCACGGAGATGCTATGTCTCATACTCACATAGGAGGCCATACTTGGATGGAGAAACTGCACCTGCCATAGGGTTGGTTCAGGTTTCAATGGTGCAGCCGATGGTAGCATCTAAAGATGCAGCAAACGGTACTTCAACATCTACAGGCGCTGACTGTTGGCGACTCACTCCGAGTCCTTACACATTCGGATGAATGGATCTTCACTAGGAAAGGACTTTGTAGCGGCATTAATATAAAGACGCAGACGTGACTGCAGTAAAAGATGCAACGCATCGGCGTCCAATTCATAATCAGCCCCTTTGTGTTTAAATGCTGAATTTTCATAATGGAACTAAATACCAACAATAATGTATTATCCTTTGTCATTATGCTTTGAATTTCAATACCTGTTAATATATGACTATAAGGAAAGGCTTTTAGTGAAATCACGGTCAGTTATAAGATCTCCTGGTAGCTGTTGTGTGACACAAAGGTTCCTCTGATCATGTACCACTACCATGTATTCTTACCCAGAACCAACCAGGTATGCTGGTGCTACCATTAGGCAGCTGCCTAGGGCGCTGGCATCTGAGGGGCTTCTGCAAAGGTTGCTTAGCACAAAAACATTTGGGGAGAACAACATATGGGGTGCATATTTAACAATATCAAATACTTTTCCTTTATAAATGACAGAGTCCCCCATACATAGGATAGGTGTCATTATCAAACATTGCAGCAACTTTTTAGAGGTAAAAGTGGGTATGACGTGGCGTTCTCTCATAGGCAAAGATCAATGATTACGAGCAGGGCCGGATCTAGGCCTTGTGGCGGGTGTGGTATAAAAGATAGACAGAGCCTAGTTAGACAGTCAATAGATAGACACCATATGATAGGTAAAAGGTAGACAGTACAAAAGGTCGACAGGGTCAAAAGGTCGACATGAAAATGGTCGACATAAAAAAGGTAGACACCTGGGGCAATATTTACTAATATTCGTGTTTGAGTCGGTTTGTGTAGTGTTTAAACTCGTTTTGTATCGGGTGCATTTTCATGCAACTTTTTGAATCCATATACGCAAAGTTACGAAGTAGTCGACTTTATGGTTGTCGTGTTTTCCGATGTCGATGCCATTTTTTTGGGCACATTTACGGCCGTCATTGTCGTTTGCGTACATGTTTTTGTTGTATTTGCTGTTTTTTTTCCTAAGTTAAACGCGGCAGGGTTTTTTTTTTTCCGTGGCCGCATTTTCACTTTCAGTTTCGATTTTCATCACCGTTCATGATTGGCTGTGTTTCAGATGGTAGGAGTGTCTGTGCGCAACCATATAAATACTAGAGATGAGCGGATTCGGTTTTACTCGGTTTTACTCGGTTCTCAAAACCGAATCTTATTGGCTATCCAAAACACGTGACATCCGTGAGCCAATAAGATTCGGTTTTGAAAACCGAGTAAAACCGAGTAAAACCGAATCCGCTCATCTCTAATAAATACGCCCCAAACCGTCCGCACCTCGTGGGTTTAGTTAGTGGTGAGGAGGAGGGAGGTTGTGCTGTGGAGGTAGGTGAATTTGTGGTTTGGTGAGGAGTGTTGGTAGCGATTTCTGAGTGTGGTATTGTGTTTGAAAGTCGTCTTGTCATTCTTGTTGTCTTGTATTTTGTGGTTTTGTCTCATTTTTAGTAGAGATGAGCGGGTTCGGTTCCTCGGAAACCGAACCCGCCCGAACTTCAGTTTTTTTTACACGGGTCCGAGCGACTCGGATCTTCCCGCCTCGCTCGGTTGACCCGAGCGCGCCCGAACGTCATCATCCCGCTGTCGGATTCTCGCGAGGCTCGGATTCTATCGCGAGACTCGGATTCTATATAAGGAGGCGCGCGTTGCCGCCATTTTCACACGTGCATTGAGATTGATAGGGAGAGGACGTGGCTGGCGTCCTCTCCGTTTATAGAGAGTGAGACTACTAGAGTAGAGAGAGACACAGTATTATTTACTTTAGTAATTTTGGGGAGCATTAGGAGGAGTACTACTACTTGCTGAAGTGATAGTGTTACTGTATATCTGACTTGTGGGGGAGACAGTAAGGAGCAGTTAGAGTCTGAGAGCAGGAGTACATATTTTAACGTACAGTGCACACTTTTGCTGGCACTCTGCTGCCAGAGTGCCACACTGCCATTGTGACCACACTGACCACCAGTATATATTGTGATTGTCTGCTTAGGAGTACTACTTGCAAGTTGCTGATAGTGTGACCAGTGACCTGACCACCAGTTTAATTAATCACCACCAGTTTAATATATATATATATATATATATATAATTGTATATAATATATATATAATTGTATATGTATACCACCTAACCGTGGTTTTTTTTTTTTCTCTTTCTTCTTGATACATACTACTATAGTAGCTTACTGTAGCAGTCTGCGGTGCTGCTGAGCTGACAGTGTCCAGCAGGTCCGTCATCAGTCATTACATAATAAATATATATACCTGTCCGGCTGCAGTACTAGTGATATTATATATATATATATATATATATATATTAATTTCATCTCATTATCATCCAGTCTATATTAGCAGCAGACACAGTACGGTAGTCCACGGCTGTAGCTACCTCTGTGTCGGCAGTCGCTGGTCCATCCATAATTGTATACCACCTACCCGTGTTTTTTTTTTTTCTCTTTCTTCTTGATACATACTACTATAGTAGCTTACTGTAGCAGTCTGCGGTGCTGCTGAGCTGACAGTGTCCAGCAGGTCCGTCATCAGTCATTACATAATAAATATATATACCTGTCCGGCTGCAGTACTAGTGATATTATATATATATATATATATTAATTTCATCTCATTATCATCCAGTCTATATTAGCAGCAGACACAGTACGGTAGTCCACGGCTGTAGCTACCTCTGTGTCGGCAGTCGCTGGTCCATCCATAATTGTATACCACCTACCCGTGGTTTTTTTTTTCTCTTTCTTCTTAATACATACTACTATAGTAGCTTACTGTAGCAGTCTGCGGTGCTGCTGAGCTGACAGTGTCCAGCAGGTCCGTCATCAGTCATTACATAATAAATATATATACCTGTCCGGCTGCAGTACTAGTGATATTATATATATATATATATATATATATATATATTAATTTCATCTCATTATCATCCAGTCTATATTAGCAGCAGACACAGTATGGTAGTCCACGGCTGTAGCTACCTCTGTGTCGGCAGTCGCTGGTCCATCCATAATTGTATACCACCTACCCGTGTTTTTTTTTTTCTCTTTCTTCTTGATACATACTACTATAGTAGCTTACTGTAGCAGTCTGCGGTGCTGCTGAGCTGACAGTGTCCAGCAGGTCCGTCATCAGTCATTACATAATAAATATATATACCTGTCCGGCTGCAGTACTAGTGATATTATATATATATATATATATTAATTTCATCTCATTATCATCCAGTCTATATTAGCAGCAGACACAGTACGGTAGTCCACGGCTGTAGCTACCTCTGTGTCGGCAGTCGCTGGTCCATCCATAATTGTATACCACCTACCCGTGGTTTTTTTTTTCTCTTTCTTCTTGATACATACTACTATAGTAGCTTACTGTAGCAGTCTGCGGTGCTGCTGAGCTGACAGTGTCCAGCAGGTCCGTCATCAGTCATTACATAATAAATATATATACCTGTCCGGCTGCAGTACTAGTGATATTATATATATATATATATTAATTTCATCTCATTATCATCCAGTCTATATTAGCAGCAGACACAGTACGGTAGTCCACGGCTGTAGCTACCTCTGTGTCGGCAGTCGCTGGTCCATCCATAATTGTATACCACCTACCCGTGGTTTTTTTTTTTCTCTTTCTTCTTGATACATACTACTATAGTAGCTTACTGTAGCAGTCTGCGGTGCTGCTGAGCTGACAGTGTCCAGCAGGTCCGTCATCAGTCATTACATAATAAATATATATACCTGTCCGGCTGCAGTACTAGTGATATTATATATATATATATATATATTAATTTCATCTCATTATCATCCAGTCTATATTAGCAGCAGACACAGTACATAGTCCACGGCTGTAGCTACCTCTGTGTCGGCAGTCGCTGGTCCATCCATAATTGTATACCACCTACCCGTGGTTTTTTTTTTTCTCTTTCTTCTTGATACATACTACTATAGTAGCTTACTGTAGCAGTCTGCGGTGCTGCTGAGCTGACAGTGTCCAGCAGGTCCGTCATCAGTCATTACATAATAAATATATATACCTGTCCGGCTGCAGTACTAGTGATAATATATATATATATATATATATATATATTAATTTCATCTCATTATCATCCAGTCTATATTAGCAGCAGACACAGTACGGTAGTCCACGGCTGTAGCTACCTCTGTGTCTGCAGTCGCTGGTCCATCCATAATTGTATACCACCTACCCGTGTTTTTTTTTTTCTCTTTCTTCTTGATACATACTACTATAGTAGCTTACTGTAGCAGTCTGCGGTGCTGCTGAGCTGACAGTGTCCAGCAGGTCCGTCATCATAAATATATATACCTGTCCGGCTGCAGTACTAGTGATATTATATATATATATATATATATATATATATATATTAATTTCATCTCATTATCATCCAGTCTATATTAGCAGCAGACACAGTACGGTAGTCCACGGCTGTAGCTACCTCTGTGTCGGCAGTCGCTGGTCCATCCATAAGTATACTAGTATCCATCCATCTCCATTGTTTACCTGAGGTGCCTTTTAGTTGTGCCTATTAAAATATGGAGAACAAAAATGTTGAGGTTCCAAAATTAGGGAAAGATCAAGATCCACTTCCAACTTGTGCTGAAGCTGCTGCCACTAGTCATGGCCGAGACGATGAAATGCCATCAACGTCGTCTGCCAAGGCCGATGCCCAATGTCATAGTACAGAGCATGTAAAATCCAAAACACCAAATATCTGTAAAAAAAGGACTCCGAAATCTAAAATAAAATTGTCGGAGGAGAAGCGTAAACTTGCCAATATGCCATTTACCACACGGAGTGGCAAGGAACGGCTGAGGCCCTGGCCTATGTTCATGGCTAGTGGTTCAGCTTCACATGAGGATGGAAGCACTCAGCCTCTCGCTAGAAAAATGAAAAGACTCAAGCTGGCAAAAGCACTGCAAAGAACTGTGCGTTCTTCGAAATCCCAAATCCACAAGGAGAGTCCAATTGTGTCGGTTGCGATGCCTGACCTTCCCAACACTGGACGTGAAGAGCATGCGCCTTCCACCATTTGCACGCCCCCTGCAAGTGCTGGAAGGAGCACCCGCAGTCCAGTTCCTGATAGTCAGATTGAAGATGTCAGTGTTGAAGTACACCAGGATGAGGAGGATATGGGTGTTGCTGGCGCTGGGGAGGAAATTGACAAGGAGGATTCTGATGGTGAGGTGGTTTGTTTAAGTCAGGCACCCGGGGAGACACCTGTTGTCCGTGGGAGGAATAGGGCCGTTGACATGCCTGGTGAAAATACCAAAAAAATCAGCTCTTCGGTGTGGAAGTATTTCAACAGAAATGCGGACAACATTTGTCAAGCCGTGTGTTGCCTTTGTCAAGCTGTAATAAGTAGGGGTAAGGACGTTAACCACCTCGGAACATCCTCCCTTATACGTCACCTGCAGCGCATTCATAATAAGTCAGTGACAAGTTCAAAAACTTTGGGCGACAGCGGAAGCAGTCCACTGACCAGTAAATCCCTTCCTCTTGTAACCAAGCTCACGCAAACCACCCCACCAACTCCCTCAGTGTCAATTTCCTCCTTCCCCAGGAATGCCAATAGTCCTGCAGGCCATGTCACTGGCAATTCTGACGAGTCCTCTCCTGCCTGGGATTCCTCCGATGCATCCTTGCGTGTAACGCCTACTGCTGCTGGTGCTGCTGTTGTTGCTGCTGGGAGTCGATGGTCATCCCAGAGGGGAAGTCGTAAGCCCACTTTTACTACTTCCACCAAGCAATTGACTGTCCAACAGTCCTTTGCGAGGAAGATGAAATATCACAGCAGTCATCCTGTTGCAAAGCGGATAACTGAGGCCTTGACAACTATGTTGGTGTTAGACGTGCGTCCGGTATCCGCCGTTAGTTCACAGGGAACTAGACAATTTCTTGAGGTAGTGTGCCCCCGTTACCAAATACCATCTAGGTTCCACTTCTCTAGGCAGGCGATACCGAGAATGTACACGGACGTCAGAAAAAGACTCACCAGTGTCCTAAAAAATGCAGTTGTACCCAATGTCCACTTAACCACGGACATGTGGACAAGTGGAGCAGGGCAGGGTCAGGACTATATGACTGTGACAGCCCACTGGGTAGATGTATGGACTCCCGCCGCAAGAACAGCAGCGGCGGCACCAGTAGCAGCATCTCGCAAACGCCAACTCTTTCCTAGGCAGGCTACGCTTTGTATCACCGGTTTCCAGAATACGCACACAGCTGAAAACCTCTTACGGCAACTGAGGAAGATCATCGCGGAATGGCTTACCCCAATTGGACTCTCCTGTGGATTTGTGGCATCGGACAACGCCAGCAATATTGTGTGTGCATTAAATATGGGCAAATTCCAGCACGTCCCATGTTTTGCACATACCTTGAATTTGGTGGTGCAGAATTTTTAAAAAAACGACAGGGGCGTGCAAGAGATGCTGTCGGTGGCCAGAAGAATTGCGGGACACTTTCGGCGTACAGGCACCACGTACAGAAGACTGGAGCACCACCAAAAACGCCTGAACCTGCCCTGCCATCATCTGAAGCAAGAAGTGATAACGAGGTGGAATTCAACCCTATATATGCTTCAGAGGTTGGAGGAGCAGCAAAAGGCCATTCAAGCCTATACAATTGAGCACGCTATAGGAGGTGGAATGTACCTGTCTCAAGCGCAGTGGAGAATGATTTCAACGTTGTGCAAGGTTCTGCAACCTTTTGAACTTGCCACACGTGAAGTCAGTTCAGACACTGCCAGCCTGAGTCAGGTCATTCCCCTCATCAGGCTTTTGCAGAAGAAGCTGGAGGCATTGAAGGAGGAGCTAAAAGGGAGCGATTCCGCTAGGCATGTTGGACTTGTGTATGGAGCCCTTAATTCGCTTAACAAGGATTCACGGGTGGTCAATCTGTTGAAATCAGAGCACTACATTTTGGCCACCGTGCTCGATCCTAGATTTAAAACCTACCTTGGATCTCTCTTTCCGGCAGACACAAGTCTGCTGGGGTTCAAAGACCTGCTGGTGACAAAATTGTCAAGTCAAGCGGAACGCGACCTGTCAACATCTCCTCCTTCACATTCTCCCGCAACTGGGGGTGCGAGGAAAAGGCTCAGAATTCCGAGCCCACCCGCTGGCGGTGATGCAGGGCAGTCTGGAGCGACTGCTGATGCTGACATCTGGTCCGGACTGAAGGACCTGACAACGATTACGGACATGTCGTCTACTGTCACTGCATATGATTCTCTCCCCATTGAAAGAATGGTGGAGGATTATATGAGTGACCGCATCCAAGTAGGCACGTCAGACAGTCCGTACTTATACTGGCAGGAAAAAGAGGCAATTTGGAGGCCCTTGCACAAACTGGCTTTATTCTACCTAAGTTGCCCTCCCACAAGTGTGTACTCCGAAAGAGTGTTTAGTGCCGCCGCTCACCTTGTCAGCAATCGGCGTACGAGGTTACTTCCAGAAAATGTGGAGAAGATGATGTTCATTAAAATGAATTATAATCAATTCCTCCGTGGAGACATTGACCAGCAGCAATTGTCTCCACAAAGTACACAGGGAGCTGAGATGGTGGATTCCAGTGGGGACGAATTGATAATCTGTGAGGAGCGGGATGTACACGGTGATATATCGGAGGATGATGATGAGGTGGACATCTTGCCTCTGTAGAGCCAGTTTGTGCAAGGAGAGATTAATTGCTTCTTTTTCGGTGGGGGTCCAAACCAACCCGTCATTTCAGTCACAGTCGTGTGGCAGACCCTGTCACTGAAATGATGGGTTGGTTAAAGTATGCATGTCCTGTTTATACAACATAAGGGTGGGTGGGAGGGCCCAAGGACAATTCCATCTTGCACCTCTTTTTTCTTTCATTTTTATTTGCGTCATGTGCTGTTTGGGGAGTGTTTTTTGGAAGGGCCATCCTGCGTGACACTGCAGTGCCACTCCTAGATGGGCCAGGTGTTTGTGTCGGCCACTAGGGTCGCTTATCTTACTCACACAGCTACCTCATTGCGCCTCTTTTTTTCTTCTTTGCGTCATGTGCTGTTTGGGGAGTGTTTTTTGGAAGGGCCATCCTGCGTGACACTGCAGTGCCACTCCTAGATGGGCCAGGTGTTTGTGTCGGCCACTAGGGTCGCTTAGCTTACTCACACAGCTACCTCATTGCGCCTCTTTTTTTCTTCTTTGCGTCATGTGCTATTTGGGGAGTGTTTTTTGGAAGGGCCATCCTGCGTGACACTGCAGTGCCACTCCTAGATGGGCCAGGTGTTTGTGTCGGCCACTAGGGTCGCTTATCTTACTCACACAGCTACCTCATTGCGCCTCTTTTTTTCTTCTTTGCGTCATGTGCTGTTTGGGGAGTGTTTTTTGGAAGGGCCATCCTGCGTGACACTGCAGTGCCACTCCTAGATGGGCCAGGTATTTGTGTCGGCCACTAGGGTCGCTTAGCTCACTCACACAGCTACCTCATTGCGCCTCTTTTTTTCTTCTTTGCGTCATGTGCTGTTTGGGGAGTGTTTTTTGGAAGGGCCATCCTGCGTGACACTGCAGTGCACCTCCTAGATGGGCCAGGTGTTTGTATCGGCCACTAGGGTCGCTTATCTTACTCACACAGCTACCTCATTGCGCCTCTTTTTTTCTTCTTTGCATCATGTGCTGTTTGGGGAGTGTTTTTTGGAAGGGCCATCCTGCGTGACACTGCAGTGCCACTCCTAGATGGGCCAGGTGTTTGTGTCGGCCACTAGGGTCGCTTAGCTTACTCACACAGCTACCTCATTGCGCCTCTTTTTTTCTTCTTTGCGTCATGTGCTGTTTGGGGAGTGTTTTTTGGAAGGGCCATCCTGCGTGACACTGCAGTGCCACTCCTAGATGGGCCAGGTGTTTGTGTCGGCCACTTGGGTCGCTTATCTTACTCACACAGCTACCTCATTGCGCCTCTTTTTTTTCTTCTTTGCGTCATGTGCTGTTTGGGGAGTGTTTTTTGGAAGGGCCATCCTGCGTGACACTGCAGTGCCACTCCTAGATGGGCCAGGTGTTTGTGTTGGCCACTAGGGTCGCTTAGCTTAGTCATCCAGCGACCTCGGTGCAAATTTTAGGACTAAAAATAATATTGTGAGGTGTGAGGTATTCAGAATAGACTGAAAATGAGTGGAAATTATGGTTTTTGAGGTTAATAATACTTTGGGATCAAAATGACCCCCAAATTCTATGATTTAAGCTGTTTTTTAGTGTTTTTTGAAAAAAACACCCGAATCCAAAACACACCCGAATCCGACAAAAAAAATTCGGTGAGGTTTTGCCAAAACGCGGTCGAACCCAAAACACGGCCGCGGAACCGAACCCAAAACCAAAACACAAAACCCGAAAAATTTCAAGTGCACATCTCTAATTTTTAGTAGAGATGAGCGGGTTCGGTTCCTCGGAATCCGAACCCGCCCGAACTTCAGTTTTTTTTACATGGGGCCGAGCGACTCGGATCTTCCCGCCTTGCTCGGTTAACCCGAGCGCGCCCGAACGTCATCATCCCGCTGTCGGATTCTCGCGAGGCTCGGATTCTATCGCGAGACTCGGATTCTATATAAGGAGCCGCGCGTCGCCGCCATTTTCACACGTGCATTGAGATTGATAGGGAGAGGACGTGGCTGGCGTCCTCTCCGTTTAGAGTGACTAGTACTAGAGAGAGACACAAATTTTGGGGAGCATATAGGAGGAGTACTACTTGCTGCTGATAGTGTGACCAGTGACCAGTGCCACCAGTTTAATTAATCCGTTCTCTGCCTGAAAAAAAAACGATACACAGTGTGACACAGTCACATATACCATATCTGTGCTCAGCCCAGTGTGCTGCATCATATACTGTATATCATTATCTGACTGCTGAGTGCTCACTGCTCACACAGCTTAATTGTGGGGGAGACTGGGGAGCAGTTATAGCAGGAGTACATATTTTAAGTACAGTGCACACTTTTGCTGACAGAGTGCCACTGCCAGTGTGACTGACCAGTGACCACTGACCACCAGTATTGTGATTGTCTGCTGACCACCAGTATATTGTGATTGTCTGCCTGAAAAAGTTAAACACTCGTCGTGTGGTGTTTTTATAAACGCATTCTGCAGACAGTGTCCAGCAGGTCCGTCATTACTAATATATACCTGTCCGGCTGCAGTACTAGTGTGATATATATATATATATATTTTAATTTTATCTCATTATCATCCAGTCTATATTAGCAGCAGACACAGTACAGCAGTCCACGGCTGTAGCTACCTCTGTGTCGGCAGTCGCTCGTCCATCCATAATTGTATACCACCTACCCGTGGTTTTTTTTTTTTTTCTATCTTCTTGATACTAGTAGCTTACTTTAGGAGTCTGCAGTGCTGACAGACAGTGTCCAGCAGGTCCGTCATTACATAATATATACCTGTCCGGCTGCAGTACTAGTGTGATATATATATATATTTTAATTTTATCTCATTATCATCCAGTCTATATTAGCAGCAGACACAGTACGGTAGTCCACGGCTGTAGCTACCTCTGTGTCGGCAGTCGCTAGTCCATCCATAATTGTATACCACCTACCCGTGGTTTTTTTTTTTTCTATCTTCTTGATACTAGTAGCTTACTTTAGGAGTCTGCAGTGCTGACAGACAGTGTCCAGCAGGTCCGTCATTACATAATATATACCTGTCCGGCTGCAGTACTAGTGTGATATATATATATATTTTAATTTTATCTCATTATCATCCAGTCTATATTAGCAGCAGACACAGTACGGTAGTCCACGGCTGTAGCTACCTCTGTGTCGGCAGTCGCTCGTCCATCCATAATTGTATACCACCTACCCGTGTTTTTTTTTTTCTATCTTCTTGATACTAGTAGCTTACTTTAGGAGTCTGCAGTGCTGAGTCTGACAGACAGTGTCCAGCAGGTCCGTCATTACATAATATATACCTGTCCGGCTGCAGTACTAGTGTGATATATATATATATTTTAATTTTATCTCATTATCATCCAGTCTATATTAGCAGCAGACACAGTACGGTAGTCCACGGCTGTAGCTACCTCTGTGTCGGCAGTCGCTCGTCCATCCATAATTGTATACCACCTACCCGTGTTTTTTTTTTTCTATCTTCTTGATACTAGTAGCTTACTTTAGGAGTCTGCAGTGCTGAGTCTGACAGACAGTGTCCAGCAGGTCCGTCATTACATAATATATACCTGTCCGGCTGCAGTACTAGTGTGATATATATATATATATTTTAATTTTATCTCATTATCATCCAGTCTATATTAGCAGCAGACACAGTACGGTAGTCCACGGCTGTAGCTACCTCTGTGTCGGCAGTTGCTCGTCCATCCATAATTGTATACCACCTACCCGTGGTTTTTTTTTTTTTCTATCTTCTTGATACTAGTAGCTTACTTTAGGAGTCTGCAGTGCTGAGTCTGACAGACAGTGTCCAGCAGGTCCGTCATTACATAATATATACCTGTCCGGCTGCAGTACTAGTGTGATATATATATATTTTTTAATTTTATCTCATTATCATCCAGTCTATATTAGCAGCAGACACAGTACGGTAGTCCACGGCTGTAGCTACCTCTGTGTCGGCAGTCGCTCGTCCATCCATAATTGTATACCACCTACCCGTGGTTTTTTTTTTTCTATCTTCTTGATACTAGTAGCTTACTTTAGGAGTCTGCAGTGCTGACAGACAGTGTCCAGCAGGTCCGTCATTACATAATATATACCTGTCCGGCTGCAGTACTAGTGTGATATATATATATTTTAATTTTATCTCATTATCATCCAGTCTATATTAGCAGCAGACACAGTACGGTAGTCCACGGCTGTAGCTACCTCTGTGTCGGCAGTCGCTCGTCCATCCATAAGTATACTAGTATCCATCCATCTCCATTGTTTACCTGAGGTGCCTTTTAGTTGTGCCTATTAAAATATGGAGAACAAAAATGTTGAGGTTCCAAAATTAGGGAAAGATCAAGATCGACTTCCACCTCGTGCTGAAGCTGCTGCCACTAGTCATGGCCGAGACGATGAAATGCCAGCAACGTCGTCTGCCAAGGCCGATGCCCAATGTCATAGTACAGAGCATGTAAAATCCAAAACACCAAATATCAGTAAAAAAAGGACTCAAAAATCTAAAATAAAATTGTCGGAGGAGAAGCGTAAACTTGCCAATATGCCATTTACCACACGGAGTGGCAAGGAATGGCTGAGGCCCTGGCCTATGTTCATGGCTAGTGGTTCAGCTTCACATGAGGATGGAAGCACTCAGCCTCTCGCTAGAAAAATGAAAAGACTCAAGCTGGCAAAAGCACCGCAAAGAACTGTGCGTTCTTCGAAATCCCAAATCCACAAGGAGAGTCCAACTGTGTCGGTTGCGATGCCTGACCTTCCCAACACTGGACGTGAAGAGCATGCGCCTTCCACCATTTGCACGCCCCCTGCAAGTGCTGGAAGGATAACCCGCAGTCCAGTTCCTGATAGTCAGATTGAAGATGTCAGTGTTGAAGTACACCAGGATGAGGAGGATATGGGTGTTGCTGGCGCTGGGGAGGAAATTGACAAGGAGGATTCTGATGGTGAGGTGGCTTGTTTAAGTCAGGCACCCGGGGAGACACCTGTTGTCCGTGGGAGGAATATGGCCGTTGACATGCCTGGTGAAAATACCAAAAAAATCAGCTCTTCGGTGTGGAAGTATTTCAACAGAAATGCGGACAACATTTGTCAAGCCGTGTGTTGCCTTTGTCAAGCTGTAATAAGTAGGGGTAAGGACGTTAACCACCTCGGAACATCCTCCCTTATACGTCACCTGCAGCGCATTCATCATAAGTCAGTGACAAGTTCAAAAACTTTGGGCGACAGCGGAAGCAGTCCACTGACCAGTAAATCCCTTCCTCTTGTAACCAAGCTCACGCAAACCACCCCACCAACTCCCTCAGTGTCAATTTCCTCCTTCCCCAGGAATGCCAATCGTCCTGCAGGCCATGTCACTGGCAATTCTGACGAGTCCTCTCCTGCCTGGGATTCCTCCGATGCATCCTTGCGTGTAACGCCTACTGCTGCTGGCGCTGCTGTTGTTGCTGCTGGGAGTCGATGGTCATCCCAGAGGGGAAGTCGTAAGCCCACTTTTACTACTTCCACCAAGCAATTGACTGTCCAACAGTCCTTTGCGAGGAAGATGAAATATCACAGCAGTCATCCTGTTGCAAAGCGGATAACTGAGGCCTTGACAACTATGTTGGTGTTAGACGTGCATCCGGTATCCGCCGTTAGTTCACAGGGAACTAGACAATTTCTTGAGGTAGTGTGCCTCCGTTACCAAATACCATCTAGGTTCCACTTCTCTAGGCAGGCGATACCGAGAATGTACACGGACGTCAGAAAAAGACTCACCAGTGTCCTAAAAAATGCAGTTGTACCCAATGTCCACTTAACCACGGACATGTGGACAAGTGGAGCAGGGCAGGGTCAGGACTATATGACTGTGACAGCCCACTGGGTAGATGTATGGACTCCCGCCGCAAGAACAGCAGCGGCGGCACCAGTAGCAGCATCTCGCAAACGCCAACTCTTTCCTAGGCAGGCTACGCTTTGTATCACCGCTTTCCAGAATACGCACACAGCTGAAAACCTCTTACGGCAACTGAGGAAGATCATCGCGGAATGGCTTACCCCAATTGGACTCTCCTGTGGATTTGTGGCATCGGACAACGCCAGCAATATTGTGTGTGCATTAAATATGGGCAAATTCCAGCACGTCCCATGTTTTGCACATACCTTGAATTTGGTGGTGCAGAATTTTTAAAAAAACGACAGGGGCGTGCAAGAGATGCTGTCGGTGGCCAGAAGAATTGCGGGACACTTTCGGCGTACAGGCACCACGTACAGAAGACTGGAGCAACACCAAAAACGCCTGAACCTGCCCTGCCATCATCTGAAGCAAGAAGTGGTAACGAGGTGGAATTCAACCCTATATATGCTTCAGAGGTTGGAGGAGCAGCAAAAGGCCATTCAAGCCTATACAATTCAGCACAATATAGGAGGTGGAATGCACCTGTCTCAAGCGCAGTGGAGAATGATTTCAACGTTGTGCAAGGTTCTGCTGCCCTTTGAACTTGCCACACGTGTAGTCAGTTCAGACACTGCCAGCCTGAGTCAGGTCATTCCCCTCATCAGGCTTTTGCAGAAGAAGCTGGAGACATTGAAGGAGGAGCTAACACGGAGCGATTCCGCTAGGCATGTGGGACTTGTGGATGGAGCCCTTAATTCGCTTAACAAGGATTCACGGGTGGTCAATCTGTTGAAATCAGAGCACTACATTTTGGCCACCGTGCTCGATCCTAGATTTAAAACCTACCTTGGATCTCTCTTTCCGGCAGACACAAGTCTGCTGGGGTTCAAAGACCTGCTGGTGACAAAATTGTCAAGTCAAGCGGAACGCGACCTGTCAACATCTCCTCCTTCACATTCTCCCGCAACTGGGGGTGCGAGGAAAAGGCTCAGAATTCCGAGCCCACCCGCTGGCGGTGATGCAGGGCAGTCTGGAGCGACTGCTGATGCTGACATCTGGTCCGGACTGAAGGACCTGACAACGATTACGGACATGTCGTCTACTGTCACTGCATATGATTCTCTCCCCATTGAAAGAATGGTGGAGGATTATATGAGTGACCGCATCCAAGTAGGCACGTCAGACAGTCCGTACTTATACTGGCAGGAAAAAGAGGCAATTTGGAGGCCCTTGCACAAACTGGCTTTATTCTACCTAAGTTGCCCTCCCACAAGTGTGTACTCCGAAAGAGTGTTTAGTGCCGCCGCTCACCTTGTCAGCAATCGGCGTACGAGGTTACTTCCAGAAAATGTGGAGAAGATGATGTTCATTAAAATGAATTATAATCAATTCCTCCGTGGAGACATTGACCAGCAGCAATTGCCTCCACAAAGTACACAGGGAGCTGAGATGGTGGATTCCAGTGGGGACGAATTGATAATCTGTGAGGAGGGGGATGTACACGGTGATATATCGGAGGATGATGATGAGGTGGACATCTTGCCTCTGTAGAGCCAGTTTGTGCAAGGAGAGATTAATTGCTTCTTTTTTGGTGGGGGTCCAAACCAACCCGTCATTTCAGTCACAGTCGTGTGGCAGACCCTGTCACTGAAATGATGGGTTGGTTAAAGTGTGCATGTCCTGTTTATACAACATAAGGGTGGGTGGGAGGGCCCAAGGACAATTCCATCTTGCACCTCTTTTTCTTTAATTTTTCTTTGCATCATGTGCTGTTTGGGGAGTATTTTTTTGAAGGGCCATCCTGCGTGACACTGCAGTGCCACTCCTAGATGGGCCAGGTGTTTGTGTCGGCCAATAGGGTCGCTTATCTTACTCACACAGCTACCTCATTGCACCTCTTTTTTTCTTTGCGTCATGTGCTGTTTGGGGAGTGTTTTTTGGAAGGGCCATCCTGCGTGACACTGCAGTGCCACTCCTAGATGGGCCAGGTGTTTGTGTCGGCCACTAGGGTCGCTTATCTTACTCACACAGCTACCTCATTGCGCCTCTTTTTTTCTTTGCGTCATGTGCTGTTTGGGGAGTGTTTTTTGGAAGGGCCATCCTGCGTGACACTGCAGTGACACTCCTAGATGGGCCAGGTGTTTGTGTCGGCCACTAGGGTCGCTTAGCTTACTCACACAGCTACCTCATTGCGCCTCTTTTTTTCTTTGCGTCATGTGCTGTTTGGGGAGTGTTTTTTGGAAGGGCCATCCTGCGTGACACTGCAGTGCCACTCCTAGATGGGCCAGGTGTTTGTGTCGGCCACTAGGGTCGCTTAGCTTACTCACACAGCTACCTCATTGCGCCTCTTTTTTTCTTTGCGTCATGTGCTGTTTGGGGAGTGTTTTTTGGAAGGGCCATCCTGCGTGACACTGCAGTGCCACTCCTAGATGGGCCAGGTGTTTGTGTCGGCCACTAGGGTCGCTTATCTTACTCACACAGCTACCTCATTGCGCCTCTTTTTTTCTTTGCGTCATGTGCTGTTTGGTGAGTGTTTTTTGGAAGGGCCATCCTGCGTGACACTGCAGTGCCACTCCTAGATGGGCCAGGTGTTTGTGTCGGCCACTAGGGTCGCTTAGCTTACTCACACAGCTACCTCATTGCGCCTCTTTTTTTCTTTGCGTCATGTGCTGTTTGGGGAGTGTTTTTTGGAAGGGCCATCCTGCGTGACACTGCAGTGCCACTCCTAGATGGGCCAGGTGTTTGTGTCGGCCACTAGGGTCGCTTAGCTTACTCACACAGCTACCTCATTGCGCCTCTTTTTTTCTTTACGTCATGTGCTGTTTGGGAAGTGTTTTTTGGAAGGGCCATCCTGCGTGACACTGCAGTGCCACTCCTAGATGGGCCAGGTGTTTGTGTCGGCCACTAGGGTCGCTTAGCTTACTCACACAGCTACCTCATTGCGCCTCTTTTTTTCTTTGCGTCATGTGCTGTTTGGGGAGTGTTTTTTGGAAGGGCCATCCTGCGTGACACTGCAGTGCCACTCCTAGATGGGCCAGGTGTTTGTGTCGGCCACTAGGGTCGCTTAGCTTACTCACACAGCTACCTCATTGCGCCTCTTTTTTTCTTTGCGTCATGTGCTGTTTGGGGAGTGTTTTTTGGAAGGGCCATCCTGCGTGACACTGCAGTGCCACTCCTAGATGGGCCAGGTGTTTGTGTCGGCCACTAGGGTCGCTTAGCTTACTCACACAGCTACCTCATTGCGCCTCTTTTTTTCTTTGCGTCATGTGCTGTTTGGGGAGTGTTTTTTGGAAGGGCCATCCTGCGTGACACTGCAGTGCCACTCCTAGATGGGCCAGGTGTTTGTGTCGGCCACTAGGGTCGCTTATCTTACTCACACAGCTACCTCATTGCGCCTCTTTTTTTCTTTGCGTCATGTGCTGTTTGGTGAGTGTTTTTTGGAAGGGCCATCCTGCGTGACACTGCAGTGCCACTCCTAGATGGGCCAGGTGTTTGTGTCGGCCACTAGGGTCGCTTAGCTTACTCACACAGCTACCTCATTGCGCCTCTTTTTTTCTTTGCGTCATGTGCTGTTTGGGGAGTGTTTTTTGGAAGGGCCATCCTGCGTGACACTGCAGTGCCACTCCTAGATGGGCCAGGTGTTTGTGTCGGCCACTAGGGTCGCTTAGCTTACTCACACAGCTACCTCATTGCGCCTCTTTTTTTCTTTACGTCATGTGCTGTTTGGGAAGTGTTTTTTGGAAGGACCATCCTGCGTGACACTGCAGTGCCACTCCTAGATGGGCCAGGTGTTTGTGTCGGCCACTAGGGTCGCTTAGCTTACTCACACAGCTACCTCATTGCGCCTCTTTTTTTCTTTGCGTCATGTGCTGTTTGGGGAGTGTTTTTTGGAAGGGCCATCCTGCGTGACACTGCAGTGCCACTCCTAGATGGGCCAGGTGTTTGTGTCGGCCACTAGGGTCGCTTAGCTTACTCACACAGCTACCTCATTGCGCCTCTTTTTTTCTTTGCGTCATGTGCTGTTTGGGGAGTGTTTTTTGGAAGGGCCATCCTGCGTGACACTGCAGTGCCACTCCTAGATGGGCCAGGTGTTTGTGTCGGCCACTAGGGTCGCTTAGCTTACTCACACAGCTACCTCATTGCGCCTCTTTTTTTCTTTGCGTCATGTGCTGTTTGGGGAGTGTTTTTTGGAAGGGCCATCCTGCGTGACACTGCAGTGACACTCCTAGATGGGCCAGGTGTTTGTGTCGGCCACTAGGGTCGCTTAGCTTACTCACACAGCTACCTCATTGCGCCTCTTTTTTTCTTTGCGTCATGTGCTGTTTGGGGAGTGTTTTTTGGAAGGGCCATCCTGCGTGACACTGCAGTGCCACTCCTAGATGGGCCAGGTGTTTGTGTCGGCCACTAGGGTCGCTTAGCTTACTCACACAGCTACCTCATTGCGCCTCTTTTTTTCTTTGCGTCATGTGCTGTTTGGGGAGTGTTTTTTGGAAGGGCCATCCTGCGTGACACTGCAGTGCCACTCCTAGATGGGCCAGGTGTTTGTGTCGGCCACTAGGGTCGCTTATCTTACTCACACAGCTACCTCATTGCGCCTCTTTTTTTCTTTGCGTCATGTGCTGTTTGGGGAGTGTTTTTTGGAAGGGCCATCCTGCGTGACACTGCAGTGCCACTCCTAGATGGACCAGGTGTTTGTGTCGGCCACTAGGGTCGCTTAGCTTACTCACACAGCTACCTCATTGCGCCTCTTTTTTTCTTTGCGTCATGTGCTGTTTGGGGAGTGTTTTTTTGGAAGGGCCATCCTGCGTGACACTGCAGTGCCACTCCTAGATGGGCCAGGTGTTTGTGTCGGCCACTAGGGTCGCTTAGCTTACTCACACAGCTACCTCATTGCGCCTCTTTTTTTCTTTGCATCATGTGCTGTTTGGGGAGTGTTTTTTGGAAGGGCCATCCTGCGTGACACTGCAGTGCCACTCCTAGATGGGCCAGGTGTTTGTGTCGGCCACTAGGGTCGCTTAGCTTAGTCATCCAGCGACCTCGGTGCAAATTTTAGGACTAAAAATAATATTGTGAGGTGTGAGGTATTCAGAATAGACTGAAAATGAGTGGAAATTATGGTTTTTGAGGTTAATAATACTTTGGGATCAAAATGACCCCCAAATTCTATGATTTAAGCTGTTTTTTAGTGTTTTTTGAAAAAAACACCCGAATCCAAAACACACCCGAATCCGACAAAAAAAATTCGATGAGGTTTTGCCAAAACGCGGTCGAACCCAAAACACGGCCGCGGAACCGAACCCAAAACCAAAACACAAAACCCGAAAAATTTCAAGTGCACATCTCTAATTTTTAGTCCAAGTTATTTTTCTTTATAGTCCCTTGTCAGTGTTTGTGTGTGTTTTTGTGTGTGTTTTTGTGTGTGTGTGTGTGTGTGTGTGTGTGTGTGTGTGTGTGTGTGTGTGTGTGTGTGTGTGTGTGTGTGTGTTTGAGTTGTGTAGTGGTAGTGGAGGAGTGTGTTGTTTGGGTTTTTTTTTTCTGTGTTAACTGTTTAGACACACAATTATGTGTGACTCAGAGGTGGGTGAGGTGGAGGGTGTGAGTAAGGGGGAGGAGGTCGGTCAGGTGGAGGAGGTGAGTGTTACTGAGGTTAGTGAGGTGGAGGAGGTGGGTGAGGTTGCTGCAGCAGCCTCAAGTAATAGTGACAGTCAGAGTGCTCCGCAGCCACGCACCACTACTAAGACTGGGCGGAATGTTAAGTTTAGTTTTGCTGAAAATGTGGCATTGGTGCATGAGCTGATGAAATATCAGAGGCAGCTATTTGGCCCTGAGTCCGCCAAGGTGCCAACACGGAGGAAGACGGTGTTGTGGGTGAAAGTTGTTGCTGCTGTCAATAGTGAGGGGGTGGTCAAGCGGACGGAGGACACGTGCCGCAAACGGTACTATGACATAAAGCGACGTGTCAAGTCCAAAATGGCCAAGGAGGCCAAGGAGGCTCGGAAAACCGGTGGTGGGCAGCCCTATATTGCAAGATATCTGGTGTATGAGGAGCCCATGCGGAGTGTAATACCTCCTGAAGTTGTCTCTGCAACCCATGTCAGGGATTCAGATCGGCCCATGAAGAATGGTGAGCATGTGTATTTGCATTTACATTCTATGTTTGTTTTGTTTGTTTTTTGTTTTTTTAAAATGTGTGTCATGTGACGTTGCATATTACTCCCATCTTCAAGTGTGTGTCAGCCAATACATTGTTTTGGTTAATGTTTTATACAAAAGCCAATGTAACATCTTACTTTATTGTATGTCATGTGTTTTTCTGAAAGATATTTTGCATGTGTAGTTTGGACTTGGTGTGTCTCTGAATTGTCCTGCAATAACGTTTTCCTTTTGGGCGTTTTTTAAATAAAAATTGTGACTATGTTTTATATTTAAGTGATCCATGTGCAATGTTTAAAAAACAGTGGTTGTCATGTTAGAGGCTGGAGTAGTGGAAAGTGGTTTGGAAACCACTTACATGTGTAATGTCATTATTAGATAATGTTAAATTTTTAATCAAAATAACACTATTTCTTTGATATTTTTTTGCTTGTATTTGTACCGTGACACCACACTGCAGTGTAATTCTTAAAAAATTGCTACATTTTGTTTTGGCTCATATAGTGGTAATGTGTCTTTGGAGTGCCACATCACAGAGCAATTTATATATTACATCTGTAATATTTTTCCTTTCAATACAAAATGAAGATGTGTGTGTTTTTGGTTTTTGGTTTTTTTTACTTGTGGCCTATGTCAGTGTCCTGTACATGTTTTCCTGTGTTGATTTTGCCATAGTGCATATGTCTATTGGACAATGTTTATTGTTTTATGTTTTTTATTTTTGTTTTTCCGGTCCTTATAAAAAACAAACCAAGCATTTCTAAAATAATAAATGTTTATAAGCATAATGGGTGGATGTATACACAATAGCATGAACATTTTTTATTTTTTTATTTTATACAGTGTTGGAAAAAAGCAGTACTACTTGTCGGCCAGTAACTCCTATCACATCTGATGATGATGAAGCTGCGGAAGCAGGTAAAGTGTCCATTGTAGTATACGGTATGCTTGTAAAGGAATGGCCATAACAAAATTGCACTTTCATTAAAAGGTCCATCAAAAGAAGTATGGAGCAGCAGAAGTGGCACTTCTGTAAGACATCACCACAAAAAACCTGTGGCCAAAAAGAAAGCAAGGTCGTATGTCCCGGCCCAAACACAGCAGGCTACCCCGCCACGAAGATTATCGTCCGTATGTTCTGTCCCCCCACTCCAAATTTTGGACACACCTCCAATACGTCATCCACACTACCCTCATCTTGATTGTGAGTATCAAACTGAAATAAATGAGAAAAATTTCAGAACGTAATCAAAATATTTCATAACCGCATTAAGTCAAAACACATCAAAAACTTAAATACTTACCGCAGTGAGTAAAAGATGAAATGGAATCCAAGCTAAATGGCCTTGTCCACATCCAGTAAAGATATGTATGTCCACTTGAGCCATACAGTATGGCATTGTGTGTAAGATGCTGCAACAAAAAAGCATGTTTTTTTATTGAAAAAAGTAAGGTTGTTTTTCCAAATTTCACATGTGTGTTTGAGGTAACATTGCAAAATACATATAAAAACATTACTATGTTTGTTTGATCAAAGCTATAAGGTAACACATTATGTAGTCCAATGTGTTTTTATGGTGGAGTATGTGTGAGCTACAATAAAACTAAAGTGTTTGCTTTCAAATTAAGTAACCAGACACATTTGCCACAAACAGGCATATGTATGTATTTAAGCTATGAGTGATGATGTTGCTAGGCAGAATAGTTGAAAGCAACAGTGAATGACATGTGTTCCATGTGTAGTGATTTGTTTACATTTCTCAAACATATGGATAGCTAAAGGAGATTTGTTTAACATTTCAGCTTCTAGTCCCGGGAACAGCATCCCTCCGCAACAACAGCAACACAGTGACATGGAGGAGACAAACATCTTATAAATGCAGCCATTAAGGCAAGGAATGAGCCCCCCAGCACCTGTGAGTACACCACCACAGCAAAGCACACCACCACCACAACACAGCCCAACAACACCAGGAACACAAGGCCCTGATCAGGTGTTTTGGTCCATTTGGGCTAGACAGCAGGCCACTAATGAAGATTGCCTGCGTAGGCAGACACAAATGTTTGCAAGCCTACCATCTCACCTCAGAACAATATCAAGAAATTTGAGTAGACAAAATGAATAAACAACCAGAATAGGCAATACCATGGAACTCATGCGTACAGACATTACACAGGTCATGGGCAACTTACAGCGCATAATGGAAGAACAGCACAGACTAATGGAAGAACAGCACAGACTAATGGTAGAACAGCACAGACAACAGCAAAGTTATATGAACATTTTTCAAAACAATCAAAAGATTAATGAAAGTTTATTCCGAATAGTAGACAATCAAAATGCTGCTACATGTGATCTCAATGCCACCCTCACTAACCTGAATGAAACACTCAGATGCATGCACCAACAGCAAACATGCAGCAGCTCTGGTACGACTACTCCAAATATCACGCCAGTCTCATCACCACCAAGACGCTCCACCAGAGCACGACAACATGACAGTGCTAAAGGCAAAGGGCAGGACAAGCAGCCACCAAAAAAAAAGTGAAAAAAAAATACAAGTTAGACATTTGTGATAAGTAACTCAAAAATAGTTAGTAAGTGTATGTTTGGCAAAAAATTTATAACAATTAGCTCTTTGTCAATATTGACAACATGATTAATTAGAAGTGGTACAAACAACAACATAAAATTTGTACGCATATTTATTCTTTACCATTTTTTTTTTGTATTGGAGGAGCCGCACATACATGTTAGCAGGAAGTATATTGACCACTTGATTTTTTTCTAATCATTACTCTTTCTAGATTTCAATCATTCTCTTTTCCTGCAGACACAATAATTGGCAGCCAGGCAGAATGTCTTTAGCAGGAAATAAACTGACCACTTGATTTTTTTCTAATCATTACTCTTTCTAGATTTCAATCATTCTCTTTTCCTGCAGACAATCCAAATTACAATGTTATTGATACATATTTTACCTTTCTTCTCTATACAACATTACAAGAAGAACACAATTGAGTTGCGTAAAAAGCTTTAAATATGTTGGCTTTGAATTTTTTATAAAACATTGACAAAATGAATGTCAGTATTGTTGGTACATGTTTGTGTGTGTTAAAAATTAGTAAGAATGTTATTACATATGATGCTGAAACAAACAAATATGTACTTTTTAAACAAAAATCAAAGAATGTGTATAATAATGTATATATGTGGCAAACTGTATTTTCTTACACATCATCAAGTTTACTGCATCAAACATTAGAAAATAAATTATTCCTGATTACAGTAAGTTTGTGTGTCTTAAATATGATGGTGCATCACACATAGGGACACATGTATTCCTCAAGGCTAACATATTATATGTTGAGGAGTGTTTTTTGGGAACACAGGTTCTCAAACTCGGCCCTCAGGAACCCACACAGTGCATGTTTTGCAGGTCTCCTCACAGAATCACAAGTGACATAATTAGCTCCACCTGTGAACCTTTTAACATATGTCTGTGAGTAATTCATACACCTGTGCTTCTACTGGGTTACGTGAAAAACATGCACTGTGTGTGGTCCTGAGGGCCGAGTTTGTGAACCTGTGCATTAGGACGTTACACACAATGATAAAGTGAAATACTAAATGGATTATGTGGGCTTGTAAGAAACTAGCACTGCAAGTTTACGATCACTTATCCAGACTTAATGCATGACACTCATAATCTGTTGTTTTGAGTTTAAAAATACACACAATACACATGCGACATTTGTTTTTCATAAAGCGAGGGTATGTTTGTATGTGTCAAGGAGACAGACACATTCTGAGTAATGGTTTTGGAAATCAAAATGGCAAAACAACTATTTATGATTACACAACAAATGAAATAAGCAAACCAAACTTACCTTAGAAATAGCGAGTGATGATCTCTTGCCTAACCGGCCTCCATACATCTGTACTCCAAGTATCACCAGATGTCTCTAATTCCTCTGCTTGCTGGCTGCTTTCTTCCTCCTCCTCCTCCTCCTCCTCCTCCTCCTCCTCAACATGTGGCAGATGTTGTTGCAAACACATGTTATGAAGAAAGCAGCAGCAGAACACAATTTGAGTCACCTTGGAGGGACTAAACAACAAAAGGCCACCAGACTTATCCAGACACCGAAACCTAGATTTCAGCATACCAAAAAATCTTTCTATCACATCCCGCGTGGACTTATGTGCATGATTGTAATTGTGTTCAGCAGGGGTATCAGGTCGGGACAATGGAGTTAGAAGCCAAGAGAAACAGCCATATCCTCCATCACCTAAAAGACAGATATAGTAACGTGATTCATGTTAAGATACAGCAACACATAAGTAACACACTGTGGGGCAGATGTATTAACCTGTAGAAGGCATAAGGAAGTGAAAAACCAGTGATATGTGCAAGGTAATAAAGGCAGCAAACAATCTGTACCTAAATGTTCATTTACATATTGGAGCTGATTGGCTGGTGCCTTTATCACCTTGCACAGATCACTGGTTTCTCACTTCCTTATGCCTTCTACAGGTTAATACATCTGCACCTGTATTTGGACAAAGTATACGCAGGCCTACACATATCAAATTATATACCCAGCAGCCATCCATCAGGCATTTGTCCGTCCTCAAACTTATCAAAGAGGGATGACTGACTGAGGATGAAGGAGTCATGGCAGCCCCCAGGGTAACCAGCAACAACACTCATTATTTTGAGATTTGCATCACAAACCACCTGCACATTTGTGGAGTGTTCGAAATGGCGATTCGTATATATGTGCTGCCTGCCCCTAGGGGGTCTCAGCTGAATGTGTGTGCAATCTATGGCTCCAAGCACATTGGGCATGCCAGCCAGCTCATAGAAATCTATCCTGACGGCATGCCACTGAGACTCCTGGCTAGGGAAGCAGATTGAGGCCTCGATGTGGGGCTGCAAAACAGCCAACACCTGTGTGTATATTTTAAAGTACAATAAACATGAGATTTTAGGACAGAACTGGCCACCGAGAAATTAAAACAAACACAAAACAGAAGAGGTAGTTAGGTATACACCACCTGTGTTAAGATTCTGGAAAATGAGGGCTGTGAGAATCCTATGACATCCCCAGACACAGCCTGAAAGCTGCCAGTAGCCATAAAGTGCAACACAGCCAGGAGTTTGTGCAGGCCTGAGACAGAGCGAGAGCGTGCTGTCTCAGGGTCTAGGCCCAGTTTGACAAGGTCATACAGACGGAAAATGTTGTTACAATTTAGACGGAACATCTGTATGACCTTATCATCGGACAATGCGTTCAAGTTTAAACGCCCCCTAAAAAAACGAGGCCTCCGCGGAACCTGTACAACCTGCTGACCATGTTCAGTTTCTTGGCCCTGGGTACTTACAGGCTGATGTCTGAGTCTGAGGAATCCCACAGCACACAAAAGATCACTGGCCCACAGTCCTGCTGCCATTTCTGAGTGTAGGTGTATTGAAATGGGCCTAACATCCTTTTTGATTGATTTTTGAGTTGCAACACATGTAAACACGATTGAAAAAAGCAGGTCTATTTTTTTGCCGCTTTTTTTACCGATTCGCAAAAAAATACGACCGCAATTGAGCACTAAGAAACTAACACCCAAATACGAATGAATAGTGAATTCCCGTATTGTATGAAATAACAGCCGCGTTTGACCGATGGTCTATTCATTCGTATTTCGGAACTTTGCAAATCAAACCATTACGAATAGTCCAAACACTGCCGAGATTGGTGCTTAGTGAATTCCCGGATTGGGACTTAGAAAAAAAAAACACAAAACGGACAAACTCGAATTCTTAGTAAATATTGGCCCATGTTTTTTGCATTTTTGTGGTTTGTGTGGATAGTTTTGTCATCTGGGACCCCCAATTGTAGAAAGGCATACCCTTGCGGGGCTCGCTTTGCTCGCCACAAGGTTTATAACCAACTCTCTGCCGACATGGATAGAGAAGGTATGAAATAGTTCAAAAACATGTTAAATTAAAAAAAAACATGTCTCTTTTTTTGTCGACCATTTTCATGTCGACCTTTTGATCCTGCCGACATTTTGACCCTGTCGACCTTTTGGCCCTGTTGACCTAATGTCTTTCTAACATATGGTGTCTGTCTATTGACTGTCTAACTAGACACTGTCTATCTATCAACCGGATACCCTTGGGGCGCCCAGGGCGGGGAAAATGGGGGCGTGGCCTCAGAGAATGGGCGTGTTCAGTAATATTAAAAAGGCCTCACAACCCACGCACTATCAGAGCACTTTAGGGTTCACCATAATAGTAATGTAACAGGGATCAAGCGTTTTTGTGGAATTAAACACATTAAAAATCATTGGAGAAAGAAAGATCTGGCGAGTCAGCTTGCCAAGGCAGAAATGCAAGCAATTTATGACTTTGGAACATTAATACCAGGCGGCATGAATGCCGATTTCGAGTTAAAATGGTTCTTAAATTAAAGGGTTTTCTTTGTTCTTATTATCTACCTGTTTTTAAAAACTCTTTTTATGAATATTTTTAGATTACATCTCTGTTGTCGTGACCATCGGGCAGTATGCCCTGAGAAATTCCTTTGGATTTGACACCGTGCTTGTGACTGTTATTAATAAACTGACTATGCTTTTTGACACTCGGTATTGCCATGACAACTGGCGATACCGGAAGTGATGCAACGGGACTACAACTACCTATACACTGTAACAACGAGACCAATGACCACAGCCACCTATGGTCCTGCAAGATGTTCCTCCAATGAGGTATAGGAGAGCGGGCATGTGACTACGTGCAGAAGAAGATTCTACGTCGCCGCGGTAACCCGTGATACCGGAAGTGACGTTACGGGAGCTCCCTGTGCGACGCTGGGACTTGTAGGACATAGACGCGAGTATGTGATTACATACAGAAGAGATCACCGACGTCTCCATGACAAACCGTGATACCGGAAGTGACCTGGCGGGGCCTCGTGCGCGGCCGGAGGATGCTGGGACTTGTAGGATTTCATTGTCTAGATCACAGACAGCTGTGCATGGGGGCACCTTATTGGTCACTTCTCATTTAAATAGGAACAGATGTATGGCATATGGACACCTTGAAAAAGACCCCAGTTGAGGGGAGGAAACGCGTTGGTGGAGGAGGTATTCCAGTGCTGGCTCTGTTGGAGATCAAACCTGCTGAATTCGGCGTTAAGGGTGAATGTGAGTGCTGTTCCCAGGATCGCCACTTCATTACTTAAGCTGATTTGAACTGTCTTAAAAAAACAGTTCCACCTGATTTGGTAAACCTCCATTTTATAAGTCAATTGGAATACCTACCCTGTTAAAATCTATGCCATTTGCACAAACCTTGGATTTTATATGTTTTTTATGCTGTTTATATAAATTAAAAAATTGTGTTACACTATGCTTTCTATCCCATTTTTATGTTTTATACACATATGATGGGGATGATCTGATGAAAATCAAGTGAATTATTGATTGAACAGAAGCGCCAGTTAAGTGGTCATTTCCATTATTCTTGTTTATATTTGCACCACTGGTGAAGGGTTTAGGATACCTTCTGGATTTTATCACTGACCGGCTGCTCGTGCGCACGGAGAATTTCTTTACCTCTTGTCTGTAGTACTTATTTTTATCCTTTTTAAGAAATTATTTGTGCTGCAGGATGTTCAAAATAAGGGAAAATAGAAAATCAAAATTCGATTACGTGTTTAGAGAAGAAGGAGATTCTATCGTATTAATTGATGAGAATTTGGAAAGTCTAATGAAAAGATTGGAGGTGGTCCTATTAAAGGAAAACAGAATCTGGTGGGAGATGGTAACATTGGAGAAGTACCTCTCCCACCAGATTATACCAAAGGGACACCTCATTAATAAAGCAGCCACATTCTCATCAGCAAGTGAGGAGTTTAAATCAGATTGGGAAAGAACACTGACTGTGTGTTCCACATCCCTGATGAAATTGATTATACACGATAGAAAACAGGAGCTAGAACGCCTGGAGGGGGAGATCACAAATTTTAAATCATTGATCCACCCCTTCACAGATCTACAGGAATTCAAAGATCTAGAAAAAAGAACTGAGTTTGCTTTAAAAAAGAATGAAAAGGCTCTCATCGAACGTAAAGTACGTAAATTTAATAGAGATAGAAAAAGGGAAATTGGAGAGGAAGGATTAGCTCAGGAAGTAATAGAGGAAGAGGAAAATACTGATTATTCCCCTTCACCTGTCCCTATATCACCCAAGAAGAAAAACAACTATAATTTGATTCCACTACAAAAGAGGAATCAAAGGAAAAGGAGGGACAAAGGAAATAACAATAAGGTCTCACCTGTGAGGGATTACACGGATCCGATATTAAGACCACTCACAAGAAAACATCTAGAGAAAACCCATCATGCGGAAAATAGACATAGATGGACAAGATTTGAGGAGGGTGAACAAAAAAGTAGAGACATTAGATCTAGATCACCCCCAAGAAACAGACACCGGAGAGGAGACTCCCATCCGATCACCCCACACCGAAGGACCTACAATGACTTTGAAGACCGAGAGAATGAAAACAATCCCTCTTCGTCTCCTTTTTTATCCCGAAGGAAGGGGCAATATCCCAGAAGATAAGATATAGAGGATGCAGAGGGGGGAAAAAGAAAAAACGGGTCAGAAAGAGAAGGAAAAAGGGTACGAATGAACCCCCTAGGGAAAAAGAAGGCTCAGACATAAGGACAATTGCAACTACGAGTACTAACGGTCAGGGAAAGATTAAAATCTTTAACCTGACCAATCATCTACTAGCCAAAGAGGAAGTATCACTACTTGAAAAAGGATTGAAGTTTGCCCCATCCGTACCCCTAAACAAATTTAGCACTTTTGTTGATCTGCAAAAGTTTATAAGAAAGTTGAGTCTTAAGAAATTCTTTCTCACCAAAGAGAATCCTGACCCAGGGGAAATGGAGGTGACTCCATTTAGGCCGAGGTCAGTTTTCAATCCAACCTTTATAAGGGGAAACTTCCTGGAGACATTCTCAAGACTCGTCGCAGACGATATTAGAGAAATGGAAAATAAAGTACCCCATTCGAACCTGACCTATAAAGAACGCGAAGCCCTTAAAAGACTACGAGAACAAGAGGACCTGGTTATAAAACCTTCAGATAAGGGTGGAGGAATTGTCCTTATGACTAGGGAGAACTACAATAAGGAGGTCCTCCGTCAACTTAATGATGGATTTACGTATCATAAATTGAGATCAGACCCGACTGAAAACATCTTAAGTAAACTTGAAGTACTGACGGAGGAATATGTTCTGAATGAAACCCTCACAGAAAAAGAGAAGAAATTTCTGATAAAAGAGGAACCGGTAATACCCGTCCTGTATGTCCTTCCTAAGATCCATAAGGATTTAGAGAATCCCCCAGGGAGACCAATAATCTCCGGGATTGGATCCGTTACCTCAAATCTTTTGGAATTCTTGGATTATCACCTGCAACCCCTGGTTGGTAAATATCCTTCGCATCTTAAAGACACTCGGGATTTCCTGAAAATATTGGAAACCATCCAATGGGAAGATGATTACATTATGGTAGGGGCGGATGTACGTTCATTGTACTCTATTATTGAACATCGCAAGGGACTCGAAGCTGTAACTAAGGCCTTACAGGGCAGTGAGCTAAACGTTCTTCTACAGGAATTCATAAAAAAGGGGGTTCTGTTCATATTGGAAAATAACTATTTTTCTTTTGATGGTATTTTCTACCTCCAAGACGTCGGCACCGCCATGGGCACCAGGTTCGCTCCGAGTTATGCTAACATCTTTATGGGGCAGTGGGAGGACCGAACCATCTGGAACCATTGCCCCTTCGGGGCGAACCTGGTGTCATGGAAGAGGTACATAGACGACGTCTTTTTCATTTGGAAGGGAAATGAGGAAACACTGGAACAATTTTTTTCATATCTCAATTCGAACACTGAGAATATATTTTTCACTTTTGACAGTAGTAAGGAAACCCTTAATTTTTTGGATATCACTATTTACATTGAAAATAATATGATACGAACCAAGACGTTTGTGAAGCCCACCGATTCAAGTGCCTACATTAGTGCCACTAGTTGCCATCATCCGAACTGGCTCAACTCCATTCCTGATAGCCAGTTTGTACGTTTAAAACGGAATTGTACCGACCATGAGTTTTACGAGGTCCAAGCGGAAGAGTTGGAATCAAGATTTAAGGCCTCTGGATATCCGGCAGAAAAAATAACAAACTCTAAAATGAAGGTGGCAAAACTTGATCGTAAAGAGTTACTACAACCCAAAAAGAAGAAAGTCAATTATGAGGGGTCTCAATATGATTGGGCGTTCATTACTACATTCAATAGTCAACATAGGATCCTGGAGAAGTCCCTTAACAGGCATTGGGGAATTCTAAAAAAAGATTCTATTATTGGCAAATTATTGCCAGTTAAACCCAAGTGCATATATAGGCGAGCCCCAAATCTAAGAACAAACCTGGTTAAAAGTGCACTACCTGCAAAGAAATCGATGTGCACGGTAAAATCAAAAGGTTTCTTTCGATGTGGGTTATGTATTGGATGTAGGAACACCCCAAGTAGTGGCGGAAAAACTGTGGAAGTGGTAATTAATAACAAGAACTTTAAAATTAAGGATTTTATAACATGCAATACCGCTAGTGTGATCTATGCGATTGAATGTACATGCAATCTATGGTATATAGGCCGCACCTCAAGATCGCTTAAAATTAGAATTAGCGAACATTTGCGTAATATTAAAAAAGGCCTCACAACCCACGCACTATCAGAGCACTTTAGGGTTCACCATAATAGTAATGTAACAGGGATCAAGCGTTTTTGTGGAATTAAACACATTAAAAATCATTGGAGAAAGAAAGATCTGGCGAGTCAGCTTGCCAAGGCAGAAATGCAAGCAATTTATGACTTTGGAACATTAATACCAGGCGGCATGAATGCCGATTTCGAGTTAAAATGGTTCTTAAATTAAAGGGTTTTCTTTGTTCTTATTATCTACCTGTTTTTAAAAACTTTTTTTATGAATATTTTTAGATTACATCTCTGTTGTCGTGACCATCGGGCAGTATGCCCTGAGAAATTCCTTTGGATTTGACACCGTGCTTGTGACTGTTATTAATAAACTGACTATGCTTTTTGACACTCGGTATTGCCATGACAACTGGCGATACCGGAAGTGATGCAACGGGACTACAACTACCTATACACTGTAACAACGAGACCAATGACCACAGCCACCTATGGTCCTGCAAGATGTTCCTCCAATGAGGTATAGGAGAGCGGGCATGTGACTACGTGCAGAAGAAGATTCTACGTCGCCGCGGTAACCCGTGATACCGGAAGTGACGTTACGGGAGCTCCCTGTGCGACGCTGGGACTTGTAGGACATAGACGCGAGTATGTGATTACATACAGAAGAGATCACCGACGTCTCCATGACAAACCGTGATACCGGAAGTGACCTGGCGGGGCCTCGTGCGCGGCCGGAGGATGCTGGGACTTGTAGGATTTCATTGTCTAGATCACAGACAGCTGTGCATGGGGGCACCTTATTGGTCACTTCTCATTTAAATAGGAACAGATGTATGGCATATGGACACCTTGAAAAAGACCCCAGTTGAGGGGAGGAAACGCGTTGGTGGAGGAGGTATTCCAGTGCTGGCTCTGTTGGAGATCAAACCTGCTGAATTCGGCGTTAAGGGTGAATGTGAGTGCTGTTCCCGGGATCGCCACTTCATTACTTAAGCTGATTTGAACTGTCTTAAAAAAACAGTTCCACCTGATTTGGTAAACCTCCATTTTATAAGTCAATTGGAATACCTACCCTGTTAAAATCTATGCCATTTGCACAAACCTTGGATTTTATATGTTTTTTATGCTGTTTATATAAATTAAAAAATTGTGTTACACTATGCTTTCTATCCCATTTTTATGTTTTATACACATATGATGGGGATGATCTGATGAAAATCAAGTGAATTATTGATTGAACAGAAGCGCCAGTTAAGTGGTCATTTCCATTATTCGTGTTCAGTTATGTCCCCTGTAGCTGTGCCCTCAGCAGTTGTTCCCCTAGTACTGTGCCCCCAATACTGTGGCCCCAGTAGCGCCGATCACCCAAAAAAAAAAAAAATACTCACCATCCCCGCTCCTGTTTCCCGACCGCTGCTGTCCTCCGTCTCCGGCCGCTGGCGCCGCTCCTCTGATCTATGGGAGAGACGTTATGATGTCTCTCCTGTAGCACAGCATAGACACTAGAGGTCAATTATGACCCCTAGCATCTATGTGCCGTTCCCACAATGCCACGTGGTGCGCGATGCAGTAATTGCGTGCCGCACAGCACCAAGGGGCACCACCAGTAGCAGATCTTGCCACGGTGACGGCGACCTCCGGACAGCGGTGGCGCCCCGGGAAAAAATCCTGTGTTCCCGTAGCAAGATCTGCTACTGATTACGAGCCTTCTGACATCTCTCCACTTCTGCTGACTCTAGTTCACTGAGTGAGTATATGATTATTATTTTTTTAACAGATTACAATCCTTGTATATTGCTAACATTTAAATGGTTTAAAATAAAAAAAATAACATGGGGTGCATGCTATCACATGTAAATAAGCCACACCCACTGAGGAACAATCCTTTAAAAAAAAAAAACCTGCATGGTACATTAAAGATTTTCAGTTTTGATTCATCAATCCGTAGGACCTTGTTCCAGTCCTCAGTAGTCCACTGGTGGTGCATTGCTGCAAGACAGGAGGAATTTATAAACCCATTACTTGGTCACTGAAAACCTATGAAATGTACATTATTTTTCAGTTTTTGCTAACCTAAAAAATGTTTGCAACAATTTTCTTGCAATTAACCATTTACTTTTGTACCATTTCACGTTATTCGCTGCACTTGAATTACTTAAAGTTCAATTTAAAAAAAAACTGGAAAAATGGGGGTGTTCTAATTCTTTTGGCCAGTAGCGTACATTCTATTGAGCATCCAGAGTAGAAATGGTAACTCTTTGAAAAACAAACTCAATGTAGTTTGCTCTTTATTTTTAACGAAAATAATTGTGTGGAATAATGTGATATATTGCTCACCTTTTATGTGATGAGAGTGTAGTGCAGCATTAAGGCTATCCTCTTGTGGTGGATCATTGCCAGACCGTTTTAGAAGAGACAGGTAATAAAAATAACCATAGTGCAGCATCATCATAAGTAGAATAGTATAAGGCGCCAACTGCACACTCACTAATATAACTCTGAGAGAAGTAGCTTCTTGTACCATAATAAAAGAAATGCAACTTCAAGGCACAGGTTGTTGCAATGTACCTCTACTGCAATAAACCACATTGACCTAACATGTCTCCTGATAGGCTTATCACTTTGGGGGTCATTCCAACCCGATCACACGCTGCACTTCTTCGCAGCGGTGCGATCGGGTCAGAACTGCGCATGCGCGGCGTGCACATTGCGCACGCATGTCATTGCCCGACGACGGCTGTCGCCGGGAACGAGGAAAGCGGACGCAGTGGCGACCGCAAGAAGATTGACAGGAGGAAGGCATGTTGGGGCGTCAACTGACCGTTTTTCGGGAGTTGTCCAGCGAACGCAGGCATGTCCAGGCATTTTGAGGGAGGATGTCTGACGTGAAATCCGGGACCTGCATCGCTGGATCCGTCGCAAATGGTAAGTAGGTCTAGGGCTGGTCTTGTTTTACGTGAAACTTTTTTAGCTTAGCAGGGCTGCACAAGTGTTCGCAGCCCTGTTATGCTAAAATATACTCCCCCATAAGCGGCGTCAGGTTGATTGCACGAGCAGCAAAAAGTTGGTATGTGCGATCAACTCGGAATGACCCCCTTTATCCGGAGTATAGGACACATGCTTTATTATTCCCAAGATATTGCAAATGGGATGCAGTCAGGATGCCAGCGCTTGAAATACCGGTGCTCAGTGGTCGAAGTGGAAATTTTGAAGTGGGGGTATGGAAAAGTGAAGGTTGCAAAAGGGAGCGTGTCCTTCAGTGTAGTTTACCACACCATCAGTAGCGGATCTTGATACGGGCACACGGGACTTTTGCCAGGGGCGTCGGCGCCATCTGGAGGATGGATCCGCTACTGCTTGGCAGTGCCCCCAGCTGTGCCCCCCTCTGTGAAGGGAACTAGACGGTGTGCGATGATGTCATCACGCACAGCACAGCATTGTGGGATTGGCACAGACGCTGGGGTTCATAATTGACCTCTAGTGTATATCTATGCTGTGCTATGGGAGAGACGTCATGACATCTCTCCCATAGATCCGAGGAGCAGCGCCGGTGGAGGTCAGCAGCGGAGGTCAGCAGCGGTCGGGAATCAGGAGCGGGGATAGTATTAATTTTTTTCTTTATTTTTTATGTAAGCGGCGCTACTATACAGGGGCACAACTCTACAGAGGGTGCAAATGGGGGCACAACTCTACAGGGGGCACAACTCTACAGGGGGTGTAACCGATCACGCCCCTGTATGAAGCTACGTCCGTATTTTCGCCCGGGGTGCCACAAGGGCTAGAACCGGCCCTGCACACCATATACCCCTTATACACATTATGCATCACAATAGTAGGACCCCTTATACTATCTAGTACTGGTGGGCACATTATAGCACACAGTATGAGCCGAAATTCACATTATAGCACATGGTATGAGCCGAAATTCACATTATAGCACACAGAATGAGGCGAAATTCACATGATTGCACATGAAATGAGCCGAAATTTACATTATAGCACACAGTATGAGCCAAAATTCACATTATATCATACAGAATGAGCCAAAATTCACATTATAGCACATGGTATGAGCCGAAATTCACATTATAGCACACGGTATGAGGCGAAATTCACATTATACCACACAGAATGAGCCGAAATTCACATTATGCCACATAGAATGAGACAAAATTCAGGGAGAGTGACAGCAGGGACAGGGAGAGTGACAGAGGGACAGGGAAAGTGACAGCAAGGGCATAGGGACAGGGAGAGTGACAGAGGGACAGGGAAAGTGACAACAGGGACATAGGGACAGGAAGAGTGACAGAGAGAGGGACAGCAAGGGCATACAGTAGGGACTAGGGAGAGAGAAAGGCAGCAGGGTAATATTACCTATTTAGCAGCGGTGGTGCTGAGGAAGCTGTGGTCTGTGGTGCGGTGGATGAGGAGGCTGTGGTCAGCATGGTGCGGAGGAGGCGGAGGTGCAGAGAAGGACTGAGAGCGCGATGGGGAGGCTGAGGGAGGCGGAGCGGCTGAGGGTGGCAGCGGTGTAGTGGAGGAGGAGGCAGAGGGTGGTGGCGGTGCAAGAAGGAGGAGGCTGTGGTCGGCGGCACTGCGGCTCCTAAGACAGCGGCACTACTATTTCAAATCTGCCGTGGACTGACATCCAATCAGCTCCTGATTGTCTGATGGTCCACATCAGATTTTAAACAGTAGCGTCGTGATCATAGGAGTGAGAGATCAATGCAGTGGAGGGGGACTTCAGCGGTCAGCGCTCGAAGGAGTGTCGGTATGCCATACCGTTGTATACTGGCCCACTTCGAGCACCACCGGTGCTGGAATCCCAACACAAGGCCAAAATACTGGTGCTGGAACGCCGACATCATATTGAATGCCGATGCCGGAATTCCAACAGCGTCATTGGAACATAGGTATGCTGGGGTCTCCTAGATTTTGCCCTTGGGAAGGTTAGGTTTAGGCTGCAGGGAGAGTGTTAGGTTTAGGCTGAGTGAAAGGGAGTGTTAGGATTAGGCTGCAGGGAGGGCGGGTTACGGTTAGGCACCCCCGGGGATTGTTTGGCTGCAGGGAAGGGAGGGTTAGGGGGTTTAGGGTTAGGCTGAGTAAAGGGAGGATTAGGGTAAGAGGGAGAGGGTAAGCATACTTACTCGACCCCTGTCATCGGGAATCCAGTGTCGGTCTTATGACCATCTGCATCCTAAACACTGGCATCCCGTATCACACCCTTGCAAACTGTTGTAAGAATCTGCAAATAGACAGGATATAACAATTAGAGATGTGCAGTTCGGTTCTTTTAAAGTCCAAACCCACCTGGATTTTGCACTTCTGAACCGAGTTTAAGTATCTTGAGTAGATCCGATCTAAACTGGGTCCCAGTTCGGATTTTCCTGTGGTTCAGAATTTGGATTTTAAAACAATTTCCAGTTTTGGATTGCAAAAGTTACATGATTTTAGCTGTTTTTATCTATTTTCAAGAAATCCAAGACCCAAGATTCGTATTTTAATTCCGAACCAAAACACTTGAGGGTGGTTTTGCAAAACCAAAATACGACCATGAAATTAGAACCAAAACCAAAACACGAGATTCTGCACACATCTGTAATTACAATATGATTAACACTTTAGGGCCTATCTTTTTAAAAAAAAAGGCCAAAGGCCACATTGGCCAAGAAATTGGATGTAACACATTAAGGTGGGTTATCTTTAACAACTTTGGCCTTCACCAACTTACAGTCAGGCAGATAGAGTACAAACGATAGAACTGAACACAGCTTCTCCAGAAGAGTTGTCCAACAAACATAAGTCACATTACACATCCCTAATCCCTGATGGGTAGTCTCACGCTGTATCCCTGTACAGACCTTCTAGCTGGAGCAGATGCATACAGGCCCTGCTCCTACCACCTTTCTACACTTCATTGATTCCAAATTGCATTTAATGGTTAAATGTGAAAGGGAAAATGGCTGGGAATTCCCCTTTGAAAATGGTACCACAGTTTAATCATGTGTTCCTAAGTGGGTTTCTTGGAGACTCATAAATGTCCATCAGAGGTTTAAGTGGTTGCGATGCCTCAGGAATTACATGGCCTATTTAGTTTGATTGACCCATGGCTGCATGTTTCTGAACTAAGGAGACCGACTAAAATCAATGTTGTTTTGCAACTCAATCTCGTTAAGTTCCCTAACACAATGTTGTTGGGCGACCATGTCCCCAGGGCAGATGTTCAGGCTAACCATTGATTCATTTCACTTGTACAGCAGCTAAGACATGCCTGGCTTCTCAATGGCACACATCCAGCCTCTCAATTACAGCTGTCAAATACAGATTCTCATACATTATAAATAATTAAAAGATTATAGCCGTTGTGAACGACAGGTGCCAGATTTGTGACTGAGTCTGGGAATATTGGATAACCGCCCAATCTGCATCTTGTTTAGAAGAGTGCTTATTCTGAAAACTACATAATTGTACCGCTTTATTGACATGATAGCTTGATGAATATTACCTCACGGTCTCACTCCACACACACCCTTTTTTCAGTTTTCCCCGTAACCCTCTCATATGTCTGTAGTGCACGATAGTAAAGTAAACATTTAAATAAAAAAGGAAACTGGCATCAAATAAAACATGGTGCATATTATTTTTCAAGAACTGATTCACAAGGTTTCTGCTTATTTTAACATTTTACTTAAAGGGTCATGAAAAGACCCTGGAACTTGGTGCTGTTGATATGTATATATACTATTTTTGGTGGAATCCAGGTTATAATAGTAGACAGTACACCAGTGGAATTCTGAAGCAGCAGAAATCCCAAGTACTTAACCAGGTGTTTGGTTTATTGTAGTGTATTGGTAGTACAGTATTTGTACAGCCGTACTCACTGTTACACACTCAATGGATCTTGATGCAAGGGGGCTTGAGTGGAACATAGGTTCAGCCAATCATTCATGGAGTTAAGCGCAATATATTTGCAGGATGCTCACAGGATTCTAGTAGGGTCTCTGAAGCTAAGTGGAACACAGTGACAAGATGGCACCGGAGATGTGCAGAAGACCAAAACGGTGGCCATCTTGGTAAAGGAGAATGCTTCACTAATAGAGCATTCAATAAGATAGCACTTTAGCGCACACCCTACTTCAACAGGTTTTGGGCCCCCGAAACATAAATTAAATGCCTCAAATATCCTGCCTGGATACCTACCAGATTGATGCATCAATACATCAATTCCATATTTATCTGATTAATTTTGATTGTTTGCTTAGCTTATAGCAACCAGAGGGGGGCCTGGGGTACAGTATGCTCTGCCCCCCCCCCCTCCCCCCATTAATCTGGCTATGGGTAGAAGGCAAATTCCATAGGAGAGAAGATAGTGGTCAGACAGAGAGGAGCATTGTGAGGTCACAGATGTCACAATGGTGAGAGACAACTAAGTTAAGCGAGTTCCCTGATGGGGGAGGATGTCCATTGTATGAGGTCAAGGGAGGAGGTCAAGGGGAGAAGCTTGGAAAGCTGTCTCTCTGAGTGATACAAAAATGAAATACTATTTTTTTATTTTATTTTTTAAAGCTAAACTGAATAAAATGGATTGGAAATAAAATGCATTTATTGAGATGGATACAGTTCACCTAGGCAATCTTATTATCACAGAGTGAGCCATAAGTGGCAAAATCAGCCCCCAAAGGAACCAGAGTATTATAGGAAATAGCCTGTGAGTACTATGTGCAGATCAAAATGTTAAATTGTTAGCTGAGCATGAATAAATGAAAGTATAAGAAAAAGTGTGGATTGCGAAGAGAATGAAAGTGTAGCAATAACCTTACAGAAATAATGTAAGTAGGATGGGATGAAGAAAATGATAATCGGAGATTCTCATCATTATTTTTAAGCTCCAAAAATTGTCTAGTCCTTGACATTGTTTGGTAAATCTGTCACGAGTGTACCCAGCTTATATCCTGTTGTTCCCAATTGTTGCTTTCTATGACAATTTGTCTAATATTACTAATCATATTCCACACAAAGGTAATCTCATTGCTGCCCAAATGAGGCACACTGGTCACCTACTCACCTCACCTGATTTCTCTACAGTGCCTTCTGTCCTGAACAAAACCTGCCATTTTATACAAAAAACCCATGTGCCTCGGAGGAAATTCCAGCCTATATGCACATATTGAGGCACATGATTGTTCCAAAGCTTATTTCCTACTGAGCAGCGGACTGTGTGTTCTTACTATACAGCGTGAAGATTTTGGAAAATCGTTGGTACATCATGACTGAGAGTCCAAATAAAAGTAGGAAGGACAATCATTTTATATGCACGCTGGGATTTAAACCCATAGTCTCAGTCTGTCTCCTTTGTTTTAGCAAGAATTAACAAATTGAATGGTGTGTGCTGTGTATGGCCAGCTCGGAAGTTAACCTATGATGTTTTAGGGTTGGGCCTAAGCAATGGTGAAAGTAGAAAAAATGTCTTAGCGGTGCTGTGCTGCCGCACACCAAAAAATAGGCATGGCCACAAATGCGAGACACCTGTAACACCTTCTACCCCTTGCGTCTCCCAGCCACACCATGATCTTCCCTCTGCATCTCTCAGTCACACCACTTTCTTCTCCCCTGTTTCTCCCAGCCACTCCACCATCTCCCCCCTGTGTCTCTAAGCCACACCATCATCTCTCCCCTGTGTCTCTCAGCCACACCATCATCTTCCCCCTGGGTTTCTCAGTCACATCCATCATCTTCTCCCCTTTGTCTACCAGCCACACCATCATCTCCTCCCTGCGTCTCTCATCCACAGCATCATCTCCCCGCGTCTCTCATCCAGACTATCATCTCCACCCTGGGTTTCTCAGCCACACCATCATCTTCCCCCTGTGTCTCTAAGCAACACCATCATCTTCCCATCTGAGTTTATCAACCACACCATCATCTCCCCCCTGTGTCTCTCAGCAACACCATCATCTTCCCCCCTGAGTTTCTCAGCCACACCATCATCTTTCCCCTGTATCTCTCAACATATCACCTTCTTCCACCTTGCGTTTCTCAGCCACACCATCATCTTCTCCCCTCGTCTCCCAGCCACACCGTCATCTCCCCCTGCTACTCTCAGCCACACCATCTTCTCCTGCCTGCATATCTCAGCCACACCATCATCTACCCCCTGTATCTCTCAGCAACACCATCATCTTCCCCCCCCTGAGTTTCTTAATCATACCATCATCTCCCCCCTGTGTCTCCCAGCAACACCATCATCTTCCCCCCTGAGTTTCTCAGCCACACCATCATCTCTCCTTCATCCACCTTGCATTTCTCAGCTAAACAATCATCTTCTCCCCGGTGTCTCCCAGCCACACCATCATCCCCCCCCCCCCTGCTACTCTCAGCCACACCATCTTCTTTTGCCCTGTATCTCTCAGCCACACCATCTTCTCCCACCTGCATCTCTCAGCCACACCATCATCTCTCCCCTGCGTCTCTCAGCCATACCGTCATCTCCCCCCGTGTCTCTCCTCAACTCCCCCACTACTCTCAGCCTGCTCTCTTTAATTTTGTGTCTCTCAGCCTGCCCCTCTTCACTCTGTGTCTCTCAGCCTGCCCCCTTCCCCCTTTCATCTGTGTCTCTCAAGTCTAGAAGGCATATTTAGTCTAGTATCAAAGACTAAATATGCCTTCTAGACTTGAGAATTCACTCTACTATATAGAGGAAAGGCCTTTTCATCACCTTTTATTACAGACAACTTGAGGAGAGAAATATTGTTAAAATCCTGTCCTGGTCTTTTAGCTCGTCTTACATATCCAAATTATTGAATATCACAGATATAACTGTGCAGTTCATATTAGAGGTGTTATAAACATATAATAAATGGGTGCTGAAGGCTCACTTGTTTATTGAACTACTCCTGTACATTCTTAGTAGTTGCAATAAAGAAGTGAGTGTCCACAAGTCTTGCATAACAGTGGACCCTCAGCTGGGGAGGGGTTGGGTACGGGTGTCCGGTGGTCGGGATCCTGGCAGTCAGGATACCGACGCTGGGATCCTGGCCGCCAGAATGCCGACAGGGGGGTGAGCACAACAAAGGCCCTTGCAGGGTCACTGTGGGCTTGGTGTTGGTATGAGTGTCGTTAACACCCAGTAGGGGGAATAGTCCTGGGCCCCTGTCGGCATTCTGGCATCCGGGATCCCAGCCTCAGTATACTGCCTGCCGGGATCCTCACCACTGGGATAATAACTATATCCCCTGGGGAGGGTTACTCTTTTTCTGACGTTTATACTTCTCAGGTCTCTCCACTTGTCCCTGGTCTTACACAGGAATGTCACCCGGCTCACTCAGTTACAAGAAGTCAGCAGTGATAGGCACACATACTGACCACTTTCTCTGAGTGTCAGGCAGACACCCTGAAACAATGATGATCTTTCTGATTACCTAAAGACTCGAGTCTAGTAATCTAGTATGTCTAGTAGTCTACTAATCTCAAGTCAGAAAAGATGCGGGAACTGTTACTGCACCAATGCCGCCTAGCCCCCTGGTTTCTATGCGCACCAATCGTGGGAGCGTGATGACGTCACCTTCACACTCCCAGCAGCGCTGGGAAAGTAGGAGGTGCCACCGAGCAAGACCTGGGTGCTCGGCAGGGGAGTTTTACAGTGGTGGCCGCTAATGGCGGCTATAAAGTGAGCGAGCGTACTGCAACACCTGTAGGACTGGGCCTAAGGGTGTTTGCTTTGGATTTATCTAATCAGTATTGGGAGTTGGAAGGTCTCTTGCTTCTCAGATTTTCCCACCCTCACTCCCTATTGTTGGTATTGTCTCCTTTTTTTTTCTTGCAGGTAAGAACAGTAGCGGTTCCTGTCTACATTTAGGTCTTGAGGTGCTCTCCCTACGAATACACAGGTTAGGTTTCAATCCTACTGGGTCAAACGGGGCCACCGGAACAGCTCGTTCTTGCTGTATGTCATTGGGAGGGAAGTTTGGATACCACGAGTGTTGCGGGATGACCTGGCAGTTGGCCCCAATCTAGGCCTGTTGTGTTGGGCTGTTCTTTTTTCTCCAATCTACCTTCCTTCTTTCTAACGTCCTTCTCTAATAAACCAAATTAAATAAAGCTGACCCCTTTCCCCACCAAATACACTTCTGTATCTTTATTTTATAGATAGGTTTGTTACTGGTTATGTGCATATAAAATGACATCTGATGAAAGGGAATTAAGTAACACTGAATAATGAAGAACACCAATTATCCAAACTAATTGGGGCCGAAGGTAGTTCAGGTAATCACTTTGCTCAGATAATTGGACATTCATGAAATTATGGCATGTACTGTACCGTATTACATAAGTTTTAAAATTGTGCTTTTATGAGTAAAACATACCTTTAGTCTAGAAAATAAGGAAACAAAATAACATGTCTAAAAGATATTCCTGGTTCCGGTAGATACAGTAGTGCTTGGATAATTGGAATTTCGGATAATTGCCATTAGAATAATCGACATTCTATTGAACTGTAATGATCTCAATGTTATAATTGAGCTATCTTTAATTTTAATTTTCTCTGCAGGGCTACAAATCATGATCAAAATATGAGGAACCGAATGACGGTCAAAACTTTGTAGAGAAAATAAAGAGCCGCGCAGGTATTTTCTAATTCATATAGAAATATCTTACATAAGCAATGAGCCACCTGAGAATCGCGGGACAGTAAGTGACAGTTTAGTTTAACAAATGGATGAAAAGCGGCCATACTGCATAATTAATTTGAATGAAAATGACACATGGGGGTACTGCAGCCAATGCCACAGAAGGTCAAAATCATTAAAGGTGAGGCATTATGAACAGGATTCCCTCTGGTGAGGAGGGAAAGATAATATGAGAATGAATGGAAAAATGTGCATGATTTCACTGAGAACAGACCCAACCTTCAGAAGGTCACATCCTACAGGAGTCAGGTACCGTATATTCAGGCAGCAGGAAGATGAGGAAGACTTTTTCACTTATTCCAAGCAACATCTCTCATATCACAGTATATAAATAATTGTGTATCATGACAGTTTGAGAAAATACTCGAAACGTGCTCTTGCCATGCTTCAGATGCAATTGGCACCCACTAACATGAATAACAAAACTCTTAAGGGCCCTACACACTGGCGGATTTCCCACTAGGCACATGAGGCATGTTCCTAGGTGCAGCACTTATTGGGGGGTGGCACACCAGGCTGATAAGAGCCAGGTGATTCTTTTTCTTCGTCCTTACAACTTATTTTTTTTACATTTATTTAGCAAATGATGGGGGATGGGATAGTGGGCAGCAAATTGTGGTCCAGGAATGGTAGAAGTGAGTCTGGGGCTGCTTTTGTGGTCTTGAGGCATCTGGACTGGCACCCAAAATGCAGGGGGCAATGACGTGATTACTGGCCTAGGGGCAGCCTGACCCCTAAATCCGCCACCAGCCTACACACTGTTCGATTTGGGCAATGATATGAACAATGAACGATTTTTCTGTAACGATTTTTTGCATACACACTGAAAGATTTGTATGAACGATTTGAAATTGCAAACATCGATATCGTCCAAATTGGCTTGCAGTGATAAACGATGATAGACTAACGATGAACGGCTGCGGGGACGCACATCGTTCATCGTCAGTTCCTCCACACTGAACAATATGAATGATACAGTATATCGTTAATTTTTGAACTACATCGTCCATATCGTTATTAAAAATCTACCAGTGTGTAGGGCCCTTTAGTGGGGTGTAGTATGGCTGACCGGCGGTCTCCTGACCGCCGGTCAGCTTACCGACGCCGGGATCCCGGCGGGGAGGGGCGAGTGCAGCAAGCCCCTTGCGGGCTCGCTGCGCTCGCCACGCTGCGGGCTCGGTGGCCACGGGTTCTATTCCCACTCTATGGGTGTCGTGGACACCCACGAGTGGAAATAGTCCCTGTTGGTCGGCATGCCGACCATCGGGATAGTGGGTGTCGGGAAGCTGCAGGAGGTCATGTGACCGTCGGTCTCCCGACCGTCGGTCACATGAATACCACCCCTTTAGTGTACTGCAAACTTATCAATAGACTTTTTTCAGTTATTTAATCATTCATTCAAAAGATTTTTTTTCTCTCTGAGGGTGACATTTACTAAGCAGTGATAAGAGCGGAGAAGTGAGCCAGTGGAGAAGTGCCCATGGCAACCAATCAGCACTGAAGTAACATCTATAATTTGCATACTATATAATTATACAGAGCTGCTGATTGGTTGTTGGGGCATCTTCTCCACTGGCTCGGTTCTCCGCTCTTATCACTGCTTAGTAAATGTCCCCCTTAGAATGAAATACAGCAAGCTAAAAATTAAAAAACTAGAGAATTCTGAAGCTTCAGTTTCACAATGTTTACATAAGAAAGAATTAAAGAGAATACTTTCTAAATTTCTATTTATTATTTATGAATGCACCAAGGGCCTTATTCAGCTTCAGATGCAAAATTGCAAATTGGCCGATTATCAGACGACTGTGCATTCACTGCGACCACATCGTGCATGCACGAATGCCAAAATGTGTTTGCAATGCGATCGCAGGTCCAGCAATGTTCGATCGCATAACGACTGCCAGGAAGTGGTCGTTTGTGGGAGGTTACATGGCATTTGTGGGGAGTGGTTGGGGAAACGCAGGCGTCTCATGGTTGTTTTTGGGGCGTGCATCTGACATAAGCTGCGATTGCTGCGATTAAAGGCATGGCACCACTGCGACTGCGGCCGTGTAAATCCTGCATATGCATGGGTCAACCAGAATTGTCGATAGTACATTGCAATTATGCGAATGCATACGCAAATTTTCTTATGCATCAGTGGGCGTCTTATACCTTTCTGGGCGGCTCTTCACATGCATTTTTAGCAGAAGCTGTTCTGAGAAAATCTCAATAGCAATCCATGCTGAATAAGGCCCATAATGTGGTAATATTGTTTTAAATGGGTATGGGGGTTATTCAGGGTTGTCACCAAACGAAAAAGGCTAGCAGTTGGTCAAAACCATGCTGCACTGTAGGTGTGGCAGATGTAACATGTGCAGAGAGAGTTAGATTTGGGTGGGTTATATTTAGGGAAGCCAATCCTGGGCCATTTTTTTCAATCCCGGGTATCGGGATTGAAAAATGGCCAACCCCCGGGAATCCCGGGATTGGTTTTAAGTCCGCCCCCTCACACCGCCCCTTCCCCGCACACATAACTAACCGTATACCGAGGGGGGGCGGGTGTGAATCTCCACACTGACTCTCTCCCCCAGCGGTGACGGTGCAGTGTGACCTCATGCTGCGCTGGGGAGCCAGAAGAAAGAAGCCGGGCAGCGTCTGAGCGTTCTGTGGACGCTCAACGCTGATCCCTCAATACCCGGGATTGAATCCCACCGTTTTTGGCCCTAAATCCCGGGATCCCGCCGATCCCAGGTTTGGTCACCAAAGTTATACTGTTTCTGTGCAGGGTAAATACTGGCTGCTTTATTTTTACACTGCAATTTAGATTTCAGTTTGAACATACCCCACCCAAATCTAACTCTCTCTGCACATGTTATATCTGCCCCACCTGCAGTGCAGCATGGTTTTGCCCAATTGCTAACCTTTTTTGGTTTGCTAACAAACCTGAATAACCCCAATGTCTTTATGGAATCTTTGTCTATGACAAAATACCTAATTGGGTCTATTTTCTAATTAGAATGCCTCGCTGTAATCACATGTTAGGTGCACTCTCTAACAAAGTGCATCTGACAGGAACAGAACCATGCTAAGTGTGTATCTAGACCCACCATCTCATAGTCTGCCCAACATCAACGGCTTTGAATTACTGTATCTGGGGGAGATGTTTTAAACCTTGGAAAATAGAGTGGAGAGAGATAAAAGGGAACATGTAAGAAGCGGTGTTAGCGGTATTTCCAGTAACTGCACGTTATGTGCTGCAGAAAGCAGGGGCAAAAGTTCATCACTGTCACCCAGAGGCAAGTTGGAGTTTGGTGACCCCCCTTAAAAAAAAAAATGGAAAACAAATATGCGGCGGGATGTAAGGCTGCCCGAGTCCGGCAGCTGTGTGCGGGATGGCGTCCGGACTCGGACGATTTTTTAAAGGGGCAATCACTCAAGGCATGGTTTTGCAAGTGTGTGTGTGTGTGTGTGTGTGTGTGTGTGTGTGTGTATTTAACACACAGAACTTTAAGAATTATATAGATAGCGCTCTCAGGGCCTAATTCAGTATGAGACACATCAGTGATGCGTTTGCATACTGAAGACCAAGTGCAGTGTGCACATGCGCAGGAGCAGCACTAAGTGTGCACACACAGGGGGTAATTCAGAGTTGATTGCAGCAGCAAATTTGTTAGCAGATGGGCAAAACCATGTGCACTGCAGGGGGGGCAGATATAACATTTGCAGAGAGAGTTAGGTTTGGGTGGGTTATATTGTTTCTGTGCAGGGTAAATACTGGCTGCTTTATTTTTACACTGCAATTTAGGCTTCTGTTTGTACACACCCACCCAAATCTAACTCTCTCTGCACATGTTACATCTGCCCCACCTGCAGTGCACATGGTTTAACTTTTGCCCAACTGCTAACAAATTTGCTGCTACGATCAGGTCTGAATTAGGCCCACAGTGAGATTTATCTCACTTATGCGAATGCCTCTGCCTGATTCACAGACAGTGGTGTTCGCGGGTGGGTGGGGGGCGTCGACGTGGCATTTTGTGGGCGTCAACACAGCATTGGGGGGAACGGTCTGGACAACGGAGGCGGGCCGCATCAGCTGCGTGATGTTACACGCAGCTGCTGCGACCCAAAACATGGCAGCCCGGTAACTGCCTTTGCAGCTAGGCTGCGGAGACAGAGGCTACCCTTAAGATGCGAGTGCATCGCTGTGTAGTGATGCACTCACATTTCAGCGGGGGAGGAAAACACGGCATGCGGAGCAGCCTTGCACTGTGCTGGGCGGCACCCCTGCATGCTAGAGAAAGGAGTTGTAGTTTTGTGATTTTTCGCAAAACTACAACTCATGCTGAATTAGGCCCTCAGAGTGCTACAGTATCTACCAGAGCCCGCAGTGAATTGGCAGGGCCCCAGCTATGCTGTATGACAACGGGCGATGGTTCAGGGTCAGACTCACATGATTCAGCCGTCTGCAGCATTCAGAATTAGCGTTCACCAGTGGGTCCCATCTCACTGTCTAGTTGCAGGTGCCCCGTCGCTTGCTGCAGTGCAGGCTGAGCGGTACCAGGTGGGAGCAGCCATCCTGTCTTTTATTGCAGGTGTTAGCAGGGCTCCTGAGTTTGTGGCAAGTTTAAATAAAGTGCCGTAAACAGGAAAGAGACCAAGTTTGTTCAATTGAAAGACCCTCTTTGTTAAGTGAGCTGAATCTATTGAGAGACACAACCATCCCTTCAATAGCTACATTCTTTTTGCATGGAACTGTGAACATTTGTCTCCGTTACCATCCAAGATTTCCCCTTTCATTTGTGTGCCAATCCCCCACTGACATATTGTGGCACTGCAGAAATTATATCAGAGCTCCAACGTTTAATGCCAGTGAAGATTATAATACATTGGCTAGGGAAAGCTAGAAAGTTAGTGTTTGCTATTACTGATTGTGTTTTTCATTACTTTACTCATCACCACATTATAGACTGTGGTGGATATTTACTAAGCTGTTTTTCCCGGTTGACTACACAAATACGAATGAATTAGAGATGAGCGGGTTCGGTTCCTACCAAACTTCACGTCCCGAGCCCAGATCCGAGTCCGGCTCGGGTTTTCCGCCTGACTCGGAAACCAGAATGAGGCAAAACGTCATCATGTCGGATTCTTGCGGGGTATGGATACCATATAAGGAGCAGCGCGTCGCCGCCATTTTCACTCCAGTCCTGGAGAGTATAGTGAGAGGACATTTCTCAGTGTGAGGGTGGGAAAGTGGGGTGGCAATTATAGTGCTGTCTTAGCTGCATCAGTCAGTCCAGTCACAGTGGTAGTGTCCTCTGCTGCCATGTCCAGTGCTGCTGTATAAGTCCCTTACAGTGTTGCTGTGTTGTCCTGCATCAGACCAGTGGTAGTGTCCTCTGCTGCCATATGTCCAGTGCTGCTGTATAATAAGTCCCTTACAGTGTCGCTGTGTTGTCCTGCTTCAGACCAGTGCTAGTGTCCTGTGCTGTATATTATTTACTCCAAATAAAGGGGTTATTAACATTTAATCCAAATATAATTTTTACAGGGTTTGCCCTGTGTGGTGTAGGGGTAAGCTCGCCTGTGCTGCATATTATTATAATAGCTCCAAATAAAAGGGTTATTATTATCCAAAATAATTTTACAGGCTTTGCCGTGTGTGTGTGTGTGTGTGTGTGTGTGTGTGTGTGTGTGTGTGTGTGTGTGTGTGTGTGTGTGTGTGTGGTTTAGGGGTACGCTCTCCTGTGCCACCAATATTGTGCATGTATTAATCTGGGCAAATTCCAGCACATCCCATGTTGTTTGTGCCGATTAGCTTAGTCATACAGCTACCTCATTGCACCTCTTTTTCTTCTTTGCATGATTTGCTGTTTGGGGCCTAGTTATTTTAAGTGCCATCCTGTCTGCAACCGCAGTGCCACTCCTAGATGGGCCAGGTGTTTGTGCCGCACACTTGTGTCGTTTAGCGTAGTCATACAGCTACCTCATTGCACCTCTGTTACTTCTTTGCATGATGTGCTGTTTGGGGCCTAGTTTTTTTTAAGTGCCATCCTGTCTACAACTGCAGTGCCACTCCTAGATGGGCCAGGTGTTTGTGCCGCACACTTATGTCGTTTAGCGTAGTCATACAGCTACCTCATTGCACCTCTGTTACTTCTTTGCATCATGTGCTGTTTGGGGCCTAGTTTTTTTTTAAGTGCTATCCTGTCTACAACTGCAGTGCCACTCCTAGATGGGCCAGGTGTTTGTGACGGCCACTTGTGTCGCTTAGATTAGTCATACAGCCACCTCGGTGCAACCTTTTGGCCTAAAATCAATATTGTGAGGTGTTCAGAATATACTGTAAATGAGTGGAAATGAATGCTATTGAGGTTAATAATAACATAGGATCAAAATTACCCCCAAATTCTGTGATTTTAGCTGTTTTTATGTTGGGTTTTTTAAAATCATCCAGATCCAAAACCAAAACACAAAAGAGTAGTTTTGGCAAAACCAATCCGGAACCAAAACACGAGGATGGAACCAGAACCACAACACAAAACACGAAAAGTTCCCGCCGCACATCTCTAGAATAAATAGGCCATCGGTCAAATGCGGCTGTTACCAAGGATTCGTATTTGTAAACTCACACGGGAGACCTTAATTGCGGCCGCAAAATAACTTGAATAGGTAAATAAATGGTGCTTTCAAATAGAACTGCTTTGGGCAGGCGTGTTTACATGTGTTTCAACTTACCCATTAATCACACGAGAATTTGGTTGCCTTTAAAAGAGGCCTAAGCACATTATTCTCAACCCAAACTCAGAAATGGCTTCTGTGTTGTGCTGCAGTGATGTGCTGGGTGCTGTGGGAGTCCTGAGACTGTGCCATCAGTCTGGAACAAACCAGGGGCAGGAAACTGAACATGGTCAGCAGGTTGTAGAGGTGCCGCGGAGGCTGAGCAGGCCTCGTTTATTTATGGGGAGTTTGAACTTAACCGAATTCAGGCAGTTATTGGGATCCCACAGCTCACCTTTTCAAAAATTCTAAACCAGGTGATGTATACCTTACATACTCATATATTTGTAATTTGTGTTTTGGGTAATGTTAGCTTACACAGTGTTTATGTTAGTTATAGTGATCTCACTCCCCACATTTTACCAAATTTTCACACAGGTGTTGGGTGCTTTGCAAACCCATATACATGTCTCTATCTGCTTCCCTACCCAGGAGTCTTAGTGGCATGCAGTCAGGGTAGCTTTCTATCACCTTGCTAGCATGTCCAATGTGCTAGGTGCGAAAGATTGCACATACGTTCAGCTGAGACCACCTAGGGGCAGGCAGTACATTTACACCAATAGACATCTTGACCAGTCTATTAATGTACAGGTGGTTTGTGATAAAAAAACTAGAAGTAATGGAGCTAATTCAGAGTTGATCGCAGCAGCAAATTTGTTAGCAGTTGGGCAAAACCATGTGCACTGCAGGGGAGGCAGATATAACATCTGCAGAGAGAGTTAGATTTGGGTTGGGTGTGTTCAAACTGAAATCTAAATTGCATTGTAAAAATAAAGCAGTCAGCATTTACGCTGCACAGAAACAAAATAACTGACCCAAATCTAACTCTCTCTGCAAATGTTGTATCTGCCCCCCCCCCCTGCAGTCCACATGGTTTTGCCCAACTGCTAACAAATTTGCTGCTGCGATCAACTCTGAATTACCCCAATGAGTGTTGTTGCTGGTTACCCATGCAGCTGTCATGACACCTTCATCCTCAGTCAGTCATCCCTCTGACAAATTTGAGGTCGTACAAATGCCAGATAGATGGCTGCTGGGTATGTAACTAGATATATATTTAAATGTTAGCAGAAACAAATGTCCCACTATGTAACCAAGCTGTTGCTGTATGCATACGTTACAGTCTATACTATATATGTCTTTCAGGTGATAGGGGATATGGCTGTTTCTCTTGGCTTCTGACTCCATTGTCGTGCCTGATTCCCCTGCTGAACACAATTACAATCATGCACATAAGGCCACTCGGAATGTGATAGAAAGATGTTTTGGGGTGCTGAAATCTAGGTTTTGGTGTCTCTATGAATCTGCTGGCCTTTTGTTGTATAGTCCCTTAAAGGGTGACTAGGATTGTGTTCTGCTGTTTTCTTCATAACATGTGTTTGCAACTACATCTGCCACATGTTGATGAGGAGGATGTGGAGGAGGAGGATGAAGAAAACAGTCAGCAAATAGAGGAGTTAGAACCATCTGACGACACTTGGAGTACAGATGTAGGGAGGTAGGTAAGGCAGGAACTCATTGAACATCATTTTTCGGGCAAGTATATTTTTGTTACTATATATTTTCTGTGGTTTTGTTTTTAAATTTAAAAACACATATGTATTTACTAAATAACACTGCATTTGGTAAATACAATTGCTGCATGTGTAATATATGTTGCCTATATTTACTATTATGTGTGTTGGGAATGGATGAATAATGTAGAAAACCAACATATATGCAACAAAAAAAATCATTTATTAGTCTGTTTTGTTTTGTAAACCCAGCATGATTTTTGGGGCAAACCACATAATAAGAAAACTAGCCATTTACTCTCTTATTTGTATTTATGCTTGGTAAGAAACAACATAATGTTGCAGCAAAACCACATAACGAGAAAACATTACATTGACATAATGTGAAAACATGGCATTGTTATAATGAAAAACATGGCCTTAATGATTAAACATGGCATTGTATTAAAGAGAAAACATCTCATTGCTATAATGATAAAACATGGCCTTGTATTAATGAGAATGTTGTTATTGTAAAAAAGAGTAAATATGGCCTTGTCTTAATGAGAAAAATGTCTTACTGTAAAAAAGAATAAACATGGTCTTGTATTAATGAAAATTGTTATTGTAAAAAAGAGTAAATATGGCCTTGTCTTAATGAGAACAGGTCTTACTGTAAAAAAGAGTTAACATGGCCTTGTATTAGTGAGAATTGTTGTTCTTGTCAAATAAAGTAAATATGGCCTTGTCATAATGAGAATTGGTCTTACTATAAAAAAGAGTAGATTGCATTGTATTAATGAGAAATGTTGTTATTGTAAAAAAGAGGAAGCATTGCACTGTAAAAATGAACAATCTTGGCCTAGTAATTAAGACTAAACATGGCATTGTAATAATGAGAAAACATGGCAATTACTCTGTCCTTGATAGAGTTAAATTTAACATGTTTTTCTTTATCCAACAGAATGAACTCCCACACAGCAGTTTATTTATTTTTTTTGCTCCTTTTGAGGAAGCTGCGGCTTTTCCAGTGACGTTTGGCCATGTACAGGTGGAGCGCCTTGGTGGGGAGGTAACTGGGGAAATTAATGGAGTTGGTGTCCCTGAGCTGTTGCTTGGTTGTTCACCATGTTGTGTTGTGAGGTGCTGGCTTAGGTTATCCAGTGTAGCATTGAGGTCTCAGTGTGACTCTCCGTAATGCAGCTGATGCTCTGGAGTAACATTTGGTTGCTATCCAAAATGTGGAGGTAGTTTTGGTGCTGTCTCTGTTGTTCATCCATTATTTTCTGGAATGTGTCCATCATATGTGTGTTGACTGCTCACATTAATTCAAGTGTGTTAGCAATTCTAGTGACTTCAACATTTTCTCTGCTTATATTGTGACTAATTCTGGGTAGATGATGGGCCGGACTTTCTATAAGTTCAGTCTGTCTACGCAGACAATCCAGGCTATTTGCCTGCTGTGTTGTGAAAGTGCTCCAAAATAACTGATCCTGTGTCTGGACTTGTGGTGATGGTGGACTGATTTGTGGTACAGGTGTGGTTTGTCTTGGAGGCATACTAACATGTGGTAGTGGTATTATTGGTGGATCGATTGCCTCTAAATTCAAAACAAATATATCCTCCATTTTTAAATCTGCTCATTGTGATTCTGATTTGTTGGGTCTGTAATTTAAGAACATTTTATTTATTTTTGTTTTTAATGTTATAATGTATGGTTCACAAATTAAAGACACAATACATTTTAATGATGAATATAAAAGGTGTTGGTGGCAAGAACAGACAGTCATAAAAATAGCACATTTACATGATGGCCTTGCTTCTGTAGTATATTGTCATGCTTTAATAGGATTTGATTACCTACTGGTAAATCCTTTTCTCATAGTCCGTAGAGGATGCTGGGGTCCACATTAGTACCATGGGGTATAGACAGGTCCACTAGGAGCCATTGGCACTTAACAGTGTGGGCTGGCTACTCCCTCTATGCCCCTCCTACCAGTTTCAGTCTAGAAACTGTGCCCGAGGAGACGGACAACTTCGAGAGAAGGATTTTACACAGATAGTGTTGAGAGTCATACCAGCTCACACATACCCGAAAAACCAAGCTAACAAGCTTGAAAATTCAGCAAAGGCTGAGCAAATTACCTAACCAAGTAACAAAACAGTACTTAACCAAGAACCAAGCAGTACTGAACTAAGTAACCACTGCAGGATCACTAAGCACTGGGCGGGCGCTCAGCATCCCCTACGGACTACGAGAAAAGGATTTACTGGTAGGTAATTAAAATCCTATTTTCTCTTACGTCCTAGAGGATGCTGGGGTCCACATTAGTACCATGGGGATGTACCAAAGCTCTCAGATCAGGAGGGAGAGTGCGGAGGCTCCTGCAGAACTGATTGACCAAATTTTAGGTCCTCAGAGGCCAAAGTATCGAACTTGTAGAATTTAGCAAACGTGTTCGACCCAGACCAAGTAGCCGCTCGGCAAAGCTGTAAAACTGAGACACCCCGGGCAGCTGCCCAGGAAGAACCCACTTTACTAGTAGAGTGGGCTTTAATAGATTTAGGACATGGCAATCCTGCCGTATACGCATGCTGGATAGTGAACCTGATCCAGCGAGAGATCGTCTGTTTAGAAGCTGGACACACAAATTTCTAGGGATCATAAAGGACAGAGAGTCTGAATTTCTGTGACGAGCAGTCCTCTTTACATAAATTTTCAGAACCCTTACAACATCCAAGGACTTTGATTGAATTGAGGAGTCAGTAGCAACTGGTACCACAATAGGTTGATTGATATGAAAAGCCGACACAACCTTTGGAAGAAACTGATGACGTTTCCGGAGCTCAGCTCTATCCTCATGGAAGATCAAGTAGGGGCTTTTACAAGACAAAGCCCCAAACTCTGACACATCTAGCAGAAGCTAAGGCCAACAAAGCGACAGCCTTCCACGTGAGAAACTTGACCTCAACCTCCTGTAGAGGCTCGAACCAATCCGACTGGAGGAACTGCAACACCACGTTAAGATCCCAGGGTGCCGTAGGCGACACAAAGGGAGGTTGGATGTGCGGAACCCCTTTCAAGAAAGTCTGAACCTCAGGGAGGGAAGCCAGCTGTTTCTGGAATAAAATGGATAAGGCCAAAATCTGGACCTTTACGGATCCCAATCTCAGGCCCATATCCACACCTGCTTGTAGAAGAGGAGAAACCGTCCCAGTTGAAACTCCACCGTAGGAAACTTCTTGGATTCACACCAAGATACATACTTTTTCCAAATGCGATGGTAATGTTTAGACGTTACTTCTTTCCTAGCCTGTAGCAGGGTAGGAATAACCTTGTGGAATGCCCTTCCGAGCTAATATCTGTTGCTCAACCTCTATGCCATAAAACGTAACCATGGCAAGTCTTGATCGGCAAACGGCCCCTGTTGCAGAAGGTCCTCTCGAAGAGGAAAAGGCCTCAGATCTTCCAGCAGTAACTCCAGAAGATCCGCATACCAAGCACTTCTTGGCCAGTCCAGAGCAATGAGGATTGCCTGAACTTTTGTTCTCTTTATGATTTTTAGAATCCTTGGAATGAGTGGAAGTGGATGAAACACGTACACTGACTGGAACACCCACGGAGTCACCAGGGCGTCCACCACCACTGCTTGCGGGTCTCTCGACCTGGAACAATACCACCAAAGCTTCTTGTTGAGACGTGATGCCATCATGTCTATTCTGAGGTACACCCCAAAGATTTGTCACCTCCGTGAACACCTCAGGATGGAGGCCCCACTCTCCTGGATGGAGATTGTGTCTGCTGAGGAAGTCCGCTTCCCAGTTGTCTACTCCCGGAATGAAGATTGCTGACAGCGCCAATGCGTGCCTTTCTGCCCATAGGAGGATCCTTTTTACCTCTGACGTTGCAGCTCTGCTCTTCGTTCAGCCCTGTCGGTTTATGTAGGCCACCGTCGTTACATTGTCCGACTGTACCTGAATGGCACGATCTCGCAGAAGATGTGCCGCTTGGAGAAGACCGTTGTACACGGCTCTTAGTTCCAGAATGTTTATTGGAAGACTGGATTCCAGGCTTGACCACCTTCCTTGGAAGGCTTACCCTTAAGTGACTGCGCCCCAACCCCGGAGACTTGCGTCCATGGTTAGAAGGACCCAGTCCTGAATCCCAAACCTGCGGCCCTCCAGAAGGTGAGACATTTGCAGCCACCAGAGGAGTGAAATCCTTGCTTCCGGCAACAGACGTATACTCAGGTGCATATGTAGATGAGACCCCAACCACTTGTCTAGGAGATCCAGTTGGAAGGATCGAGCATGAAATCTTCCGTACTGTAGAGCCTTGTAGGAGGCAACCATCTTCCCCAGAAGGCGAATGCACTGATGAACCGATACCAGGGCTGGCTTCAGGACATCCCGGACCATTGTTTTAATCACCAATGCTTTCTCCTTCAGTAGAAACACCCTCTGCACTTCCATGTCGAGGATCATCCCCAGGAAAGACAATCTCCTTGTCAGCTCCAAATGTGACTTTGGAAGGTTCAGGATCCAACCATGTTCCCTGAGCAGACGAGTCGTGTGAGCAATGGACTGCAACAAGGCCTCCTTGGTCGACGCCTTTATCAGCTGATTGTCCAGATACAGAATTATGTTCACTCCCTGTCTGCGGAGGAGAACCATCATCTCTGCCATCACCTTGGGGAACACCCTCGGTGTCGTGGAGAGACCGAATGGCAGTGCCTGAAACTGATAGTGACTAACAGTGCAAACCTGAGCTAAGCCTGGTGTGGCACCCTAATCGGAATGTGGAGGTAGGCATCCTTGATATCCATGGATACCAGAAACTTCCCCTCCTCTATACCTGAGATCACTGCTCTCAGAGACTCCATTTTGAATTTGAACTCCCTCAGATAAGGAATTAATGATTTCAAGTTAAAAATCGGTCTGACCGAACCACCACGAAAAGGTTTTGCATATGCGGTAGAACTGTAACAATGACCGCTGACCTTCAAATTTTTGAATGGCTTCCTAGAGGACAGCCCTGTCTGCCAGTATAGCTGGAAAGCCTGATTTGAAGAATCGGTGAGGCGGGAGTTCTTGAAACTCCAGACTGTACCCCTGGGACACAATATCCTGTACCCAGGGGTCCAGGCCAGATGACACCCAGACGTGGCTGAAATGTCTGAGCCTCGCACCCACCAGACCGTCCTCCTGGCTGTGTGGTTCACCATCATGCTGAGGATTTTGAGGAACCAGAAGCAGGCTTCTGGTCCTGGGAGCCTGCAGGAGCAGGCTTTTTGGATTTTGCACACCCACCTCTAAAGAAAGTGGTAGGGGGCTTGGACTTTTTTGTCTTAGCGGTCCGTAAAGACTGCGATGCGGATGAAGAAAAGGGTTTCTTCGTAGAAGGCTTAGCTGAGGGAAGAACCGGTGACTTACCCGCGGCTGCCGTGGAAATCCACACATCCAGCGCTTCCCCAAACACAGCCTGACGTGTGTATGGTAGGTTCTCCACACTTCTCCTGGATTTCTGCGTCTGCCGACCAATGGCATACCCAGAGTCCCCTGCGAGCTGAGACAGACATGGGAGATATCCGTGCATTCGGCATACCCAGGTCCTTCACTGATTCCACCATGAACCCAGCAGAATCCTGTATGTTACGTAAAAACAGTTCAATGTCACTTCTATCCATTGTATCCAAGTCTTCTAGTAACGTGCCTGACTACTTTACTATAGCTTTTGAGATTCATGCACAAGCAATAGTAGGCCTTAGTGCCACCCCTGAAGCAGTGTATATGGATTTAAGCGTAGTGTCAATCTTACTATCAGCCGGTTCTTTTAACGCAGTAGATCCAGGAACAGGTAAAACCATCTTTTTTGACAATCTGGACACAGATGCGTCACCTATGGGTGGGTTTTCCCATTTTTTCCTATCCTCCTCAGGGAAGGGAAAAGTAACCAGAACCCCTTTGGGGATCTGATTTTTTTTCTCCGGGGTTTCCCAGGCTTTTCTAAATAAAGCGTTTAATTCTTTTGACGCAGGGAAGGTTAGCGAGGCTTTCTTATTATCTGTGAAGTAAGCCTCCTCAACCTGCTCAGGTGGTGTGTCTGCAATGTTTAACACATCTCTCATGACCTTAATCATGAGCTGCACCCCCTTTGCCAGGGATGCCGCCTCCTCAGCACATCCCCATCACCATCTACTGTGTCAGAGTCGGTATCCATGTCATCTTGCATAATCTGGGCAAGAGCACGTTTCTGTGGGCATATGTTAGAGGATTTTGAAGAAATAGGAACAGAACCTGACCAAACAGCCATAGAATTCTTTAAAACCTGAGTTTCAGTCTCAGTATGAGCTACCATAGTAGATATCTGAGAGATCATTCCCTTAATAGAAGTTAGCCATTCCAGCTCAGTAATGGAAATCTGAGATAAGACATTACAATCCTTTGTACATGGAATTGATTCCTCTGGAGAGGAAATGTCCTCTGCACCATACGACACCGAATCCCTTGACATGGCTATGTGAGAAAACATACACCCACACACACAGGAAAATGTCAGACACAGTTTCCCCCCAAGAATGCCATAGAGAAACACAGAGCTTGGAGCCAGCACACACACAGCGCTTCCCTAGGTAGATATAATACCACTACCTGGCGCTGACTGTGTATCTTATTAGACTACACAGGAATTACACAGCCTCCGCCCTTCTACAACCCCCTGGTACCGCACAGTATAGCTGGAGTTGCGTGGAGGGATAGCATTCCCTGTCAGCATCTCTGTAGTTGGATCTGCAGGCAGAAAAATGGTGCTGAATGCTGCTGGGTCCGCTCTGAGGAGAAGCTCCGCCCCTGAACATGGCGCTGCTTCCCGCACTTCACATCTTTACACTGGCCTAAGGAATGATGCTGGCAGCGTTACTGAGGTCTCTGACAGCCTTGGTGACCAGTTTAGGGTTAAGGCACTGGCTCAGGGCGCCCCTCATAACGCCACACTGTGTACTGCTGAGCCTCCGGAGCGCAGTTAGTATTGCACTCCCACCCTGTTGCCGCCATCTTCACACCGGTTCTCCGCTTGCTGAGGCGCCGGTGACTCACTCACCACTGGAATCTCCTGGCTCTGTTAGGGGGTGGCAGCATGCTGCGGGAGTGAGCGGTCGCCTGGGGCGGCTAACAATCATCACCCTCAGGAGCTCAGTGTCCTGTCAGCGGAGATAGTGGCCATTAACCTCACAGGGTTGGAATGGACACTACTCCCCCCTAAGTCCCACGAAGCAGGGAGGCTGTTGCCAGCAGCCTCCCTGTGCCAAACTCTAATTAAAAACAACAAAACTATAAAAACTCCAATCGAGCTCCCCTAGCTGTGACCGGCTTAATGTAGCTTTACATGGGTGTGTTGAGAACTAACCATACACATATTTTTTTGTGGTAATGTTCCAACATTAATAAAAAAATACACACCATCATCACACCCAGAATGTTGGAAGCGTACTCTTTGGTAAGATAACCCTTGTGTTTTGGGTGCAGCCCATACAGGTTAATATGCTACTCTATGGCTGTAGTCGCCACCCACACATTTTTGAGACACCTGTGAGTCTATAATAGTTTTTGGATCATTGTTTTTTTTTGGTGTTCTGGCGTAGAGATGAGCGGGTTCGGTTTCTCTGAATCCGAACCCGCCCGAACTTCATGGTTTTTTTCACGGGTCCGAGCAGACTCGGATCCTCCCGCCTTGCTCGGTTAACCCGAGCGCGCCCGAACGTCATCATGACGCTGTCGGATTCTCGCGAGACTCGGATTCTATATAAGGAGCCGCGCGTCGCCGCCATTTTCACACGTGCATTGAGATTGATAGTGAGAGGACGTGGCTGGCGTCCTCTCCATTTAGATTATAAGAGAGAGAGATTTACTGGAGTTTAGGACTAGGAGGAGTACTGTAGAAGTGTAGAGAGTGCAGAGAGTTTACTAGTGAGTGACCACCAGACAGTGCAGTTTATTTAATATATCCGTTCTCTGCCTGAAAAAAGCGATACACACAGTGACTCAGTCACATACCATATCTGTGTGCACTGCTCAGGCTCAGCCCAGTGTGCTGCATCATCTATATATATTATATATCTGTCTGACTGCTCAGCTCACACAGCTTATAATTGTGGGGGAGACTGGGGAGCACTGCAGTGCCAGTTATAGGTTATAGCAGGAGCCAGGAGTACATAATATTATATAGTGAGTGACCACCAGACAGTGCAGTTTATTTAATATATCCGTTCTCTGCCTGAAAAAAGCGATACACACAGTGACTCAAGGGGACATTTACTAAGCAGTGATAAGAGCAGAGAAGTGAGCCAGTGGAGAAGTTGCCCATGGCAACCAATCAGCACTGAAGTAACATCTATCATTTGCATATTATAAAATGATACAGAGCTGCTGATTGGTTGATGGGGCCACTTCTCCATTGGCTCACTTCTCCATTCTTTTCACTGCTTAGTAAATTTCCCTCTAAGTCACATACCATATCTGTGTGCACTGCTCAGGCTCAGCCCAGTGTGCTGCATCATCTATATATATTATATATCTGTCTGACTGCTCAGCTCACACAGCTTATAATTGTGGGGGAGACTGGGGAGCACTGCAGTGCCAGTTATAGGTTATAGCAGGAGCCAGGAGTACATAATATTATATTAAAATTAAACAGTGCACACTTTTGCTGCAGGAGTGCCACTGCCAGTGTGACTGACCAGTGACCTGACCACACTGACCACCAGTATAGTTAGTAGTATACTTATATTGTGATTGCCTGAAAAAGTTAAACACTCGTCGTGTGACTTCACTTGTGTGTTGTTGTTTTTTTTATTCTATAAAAATAAAACTCATTCTGCTGACAGACAGTGTCCAGCAGGTCCGTCATTATATAATATATAATATATACCTGTCCGGCTGCAGTAGTGATATATATATATTTTTTATATCATTTATCATCCAGTCGCAGCAGACACAGTACGGTAGTTCACGGCTGTGGCTACCTCTGTGTCTGCACTCGGCAGGCAGTCCGTCCATAATTGTATACCACCTAACCGTGGTTTTTTTTTCTTCTTTATACATACATACTACTACGACATCTCTTTATCAACCAGTCTATATTAGCAGCAGACACAGTACAGTACGGTAGTTCACGGCTGTGGCTACCTCTGTGTCTGCACTCGGCAGGCAGTCCGTCCATAATTGTATACCACCTAACCGTGGTTTTTTTTTCTTTCTTCTTTATACATACATAGTTACATAGACATCTCTTTATCAACCAGTCTATATTAGCAGCAGACACAGTACAGTACGGTAGTTCACAGCTGTGGCTACCTCTGTGTCTGCACTCGGCAGGCAGTCCGTCCATAATTGTATACCACCTAACCGTGGTTTTTTTTTCTTTCTTCTTTATACATACATAGTTACATAGACATCTCTTTATCAACCAGTCTATATTAGCAGCAGACACAGTACAGTACGGTAGTTCACGGCTGTGGCTACCACTGTGTCTGCACTCGGCAGGCAGTCCGTCCATAATTGTATACCACCTAACCGTGGTTTTTTTTTCTTTCTTCTTTATACATACATAGTTACATAGACATCTCTTTATCAACCAGTCTATATTAGCAGCAGACACAGTACAGTACGGTAGTTCACGGCTGTGGCTACCTCTGTGTCTGCACTCGGCAGGCAGTCCGTCCATAATTGTATACCACCTAACCGTGGTTTTTTTTTCTTTCTTCTTTATACATACATAGTTACATAGACATCTCTTTATCAACCAGTCTATATTAGCAGCAGACACAGTACAGTACGGTAGTTCACGGCTGTGGCTACCTCTGTGTCTGCACTCGGCAGGCAGTCCGTCCATAATTGTATACCACCTAACCGTGGTTTTTTTTTCTTTCTTCTTTATACATACATAGTTACATAGACATCTCTTTATCAACCAGTCTATATTAGCAGCAGACACAGTACAGTACGGTAGTTCACGGCTGTGGCTACCTCTGTGTCTGCACTCGGCAGGCAGTCCGTCCATAATTGTATACCACCTAACCGTGGTTTTTTTTTCTTTCTTCTTTATACATACATACTACTACGACATCTCTTTATCAACCAGTCTATATTATTAGCAGCAGACACAGTACAGTACTGTAGTTCACGGCTGTGGCTACCTCTGTGTCTGCACTCGGCAGGCAGTCCGTCCATAATTGTATACCACCTAACCGTGGTTTTTTTTTCTTTCTTCTTTATACATACATACTACTACGACATCTCTTTATCAACCAGTCTATATTATTAGCAGCAGACACAGTACAGTACGGTAGTTCACGGCTGTGGCTACCTCTGTGTCTGCACTCGGCAGGCAGTCCGTCCATAATTGTATACCACCTAACCGTGGTTTTTTTTTCTTTCTTCTTTATACATACATAGTTACATAGACATCTCTTTATCAACCAGTCTATATTAGCAGCAGACACAGTACAGTACGGTAGTTCACGGCTGTGGCTACCTCTGTGTCTGCACTCGGCAGGCAGTCCGTCCATAATTGTATACCACCTAACCGTGGTTTTTTTTTCTTTCTTCTTTATACATACATACTACTACGACATCTCTTTATCAACCAGTCTATATTATTAGCAGCAGACACAGTACAGTACGGTAGTTCACGGCTGTGGCTACCTCTGTGTCTGCACTCGGCAGGCAGTCCATCCATAATTGTATACCACCTAACCGTGGTTTTTTTTTCTTTCTTCTTTATACATACATAGTTACATAGACATCTCTTTATCAACCAGTCTATATTAGCAGCAGACACAGTACAGTACGGTAGTTCACGGCTGTGGCTACCTCTGTGTCTGCACTCGGCAGGCAGTCCATAATTGTATACTAGTATCCATCTCCATTGTTTACCTGAGGTGCCTTTTAGTTGTGCCTATTAAAATATGGAGAACAAAAATGTTGAGGTTCCAAAATTAGGGAAAGATCAAGATCCACTTCCACCTCGTGCTGAAGCTGCTGCCACTAGTCATGGCCGAGACGATGAAATGCCAGCAACGTCGTCTGCCAAGGCCGATGCCCAATGTCATAGTACAGAGCATGTCAAATCCAAAACATCAAATATCAGAAAAAAAAGGACTCCAAAACCTAAAATAAAATTGTCGGAGGAGAAGCGTAAACTTGCCAATATGCCATTTACGACACGGAGTGGCAAGGAACGGCTGAGGCCCTGGCCTATGTTCATGGCTAGTGGTTCAGCTTCACATGAGGATGGAAGCACTCAGCCTCTCGCTAGAAAAATGAAAAGACTCAAGCTGGCAAAAGCAGCACAGCAAAGAACTGTGCATTCTTCGAAATCCCAAATCCACAAGGAGAGTCCAATTGTGTCGGTTGCGATGCCTGACCTTCCCAACACTGGACGTGAAGAGCATGCGCCTTCCACCATTTGCACGCCCCCTGCAAGTGCTGGAAGGAGCACCCGCAGTCCAGTTCCTGATAGTCAGATTGAAGATGTCAGTGTTGAAGTACACCAGGATGAGGAGGATATGGGTGTTGCTGGCGCTGGGGAGGAAATTGACCAGGAGGATTCTGATGGTGAGGTGGTTTGTTTAAGTCAGGCACCCGGGGAGACACCTGTTGTCCGTGGGAGGAATATGGCCGTTGACATGCCAGGTGAAAATACCAAAAAAATCAGCTCTTCGGTGTGGAGGTATTTCACCAGAAATGCGGACAACAGGTGTCAAGCCGTGTGTTCCCTTTGTCAAGCTGTAATAAGTAGGGGTAAGGACGTTAACCACCTCGGAACATCCTCCCTTATACGTCACCTGCAGCGCATTCATAATAAGTCAGTGACAAGTTCAAAAACTTTGGGTGACAGCGGAAGCAGTCCACTGACCAGTAAATCCCTTCCTCTTGTAACCAAGCTCACGCAAACCACCCCACCAACTCCCTCAGTGTCAATTTCCTCCTTCCCCAGGAATGCCAATAGTCCTGCAGGCCATGTCACTGGCAATTCTGACGATTCCTCTCCTGCCTGGGATTCCTCCGATGCATCCTTGCGTGTAACGCCTACTGCTGCTGGCGCTGCTGTTGTTGCTGCTGGGAGTCGATGGTCATCCCAGAGGGGAAGTCGTAAGCCCACTTGTACTACTTCCAGTAAGCAATTGACTGTTCAACAGTCCTTTGCGAGGAAGATGAAATATCACAGCAGTCATCCTGCTGCAAAGCGGATAACTGAGGCCTTGACAACTATGTTGGTGTTAGACGTGCGTCCGGTATCCGCCGTTAGTTCACAGGGAACTAGACAATTTATTGAGGCAGTGTGCCCCCGTTACCAAATACCATCTAGGTTCCACTTCTCTAGGCAGGCGATACCGAGAATGTACACGGACGTCAGAAAAAGACTCACCAGTGTCCTAAAAAATGCAGTTGTACCCAATGTCCACTTAACCACGGACATGTGGACAAGTGGAGCAGGGCAGGGTCAGGACTATATGACTGTGACAGCCCACTGGGTAGATGTATGGACTCCCGCCGCAAGCACAGCAGCGGCGGCACCAGTAGCAGCATCTCGCAAACGCCAACTCTTTCCTAGGCAGGCTACGCTTTGTATCACCGCTTTCCAGAATACGCACACAGCTGAAAACCTCTTACGGCAACTGAGGAAGATCATCGCGGAATGGCTTACCCCAATTGGACTCTCCTGTGGATTTGTGGCATCGGACAACGCCAGCAATATTGTGTGTGCATTAAATATGGGCAAATTCCAGCACGTCCCATGTTTTGCACATACCTTGAATTTGGTGGTGCAGAATTTTTTTAAAAACGACAGGGGCGTGCAAGAGATGCTGTCGGTGGCCAGAAGAATTGCGGGACACTTTCGGCGTACAGGCACCACGTACAGAAGACTGGAGCACCACCAAAAACTACTGAACCTGCCCTGCCATCATCTGAAGCAAGAAGTGGTAACGAGGTGGAATTCAACCCTCTATATGCTTCAGAGGTTGGAGGAGCAGCAAAAGGCCATTCAAGCCTATACAATTGAGCACGATATAGTAGGTGGAATGCACCTGTCTCAAGCGCAGTGGAGAATGATTTCAACGTTGTGCAAGGTTCTGATGCCCTTTGAACTTGCCACACGTGAAGTCAGTTCAGACACTGCCAGCCTGAGTCAGGTCATTCCCCTCATCAGGCTTTTGCAGAAGAAGCTGGAGACATTGAAGGAGGAGCTAACACGGAGCGATTCCGCTAGGCATGTGGGACTTGTGGATGGAGCCCTTAATTCGCTTAACAAGGATTCACGGGTGGTCAATCTGTTGAAATCAGAGCACTACATTTTGGCCACCGTGCTCGATCCTAGATTTAAAGCCTACCTTAGATCTCTCTTTCCGGCAGACACAAGTCTGCTGGGGTTGAAAGACCTGCTGGTGACAAAATTGTCAAGTCAAGCGGAACGCGACCTGTCAACATCTCCTCCTTCACATTCTCCCGCAACTGGGGGTGCGAGGAAAAGGCTCAGAATTCCGAGCCCACCCGCTGGCGGTGATGCAGGGCAGTCTGGAGCGACTGCTGATGCTGACATCTGGTCCGGACTGAAGGACCTGACAACGATTACGGACATGTCGTCTACTGTCACTGCATATGATTCTCTCAACATTGATAGAATGGTGGAGGATTATATGAGTGACCGCATCCAAGTAGGCACGTCACACAGTCCGTACTTATACTGGCAGGAAAAAGAGGCAATTTGGAGGCCCTTGCACAAACTGGCTTTATTCTACCTAAGTTGCCCTCCCACAAGTGTGTACTCCGAAAGAGTGTTTAGTGCCGCCGCTCACCTTGTCAGCAATCGGCGTACGAGGTTACATCCAGAAAATGTGGAGAAGATGATGTTCATTAAAATGAATTATAATCAATTCCTCCGCGGAGACATTGACCAGCAGCAATTGCCTCCACAAAGTACACAGGGAGCTGAGATGGTGGATTCCAGTGGGGACGAATTGATAATCTGTGAGGAGGGGGATGTACACGGTGATATATCGGAGGGTGATGATGAGGTGGACATCTTGCCTCTGTAGAGCCAGTTTGTGCAAGGAGAGATTAATTGCTTCTTTTTTTGGGGGGGTCCAAACCAACCCGTCATATCAGTCACAGTCGTGTGGCAGACCCTGTCACTGAAATGATGGGTTGGTTAAAGTGTGCATGTCCTGTTTTGTTTATACAACATAAGGGTGGGTGGGAGGGCCCAAGGACAATTCCATCTTGCACCTCTTTTTTCTTTTCTTTTTCTTTACATCATGTGCTGATTGGGGAGGGTTTTTTGGAAGGGACATCCTGCGTGACACTGCAGTGCCACTCCTAAATGGGCCCAGTGTTTGTGTCGGCCAATAGGGTCGCTAATCTTACTCACACAGTCAGCTACCTCATTGCGCCTCTTTTTTTCTTTGCGTCATGTGCTGTTTGGGGAGGGTTTTTTGGAAGGGACATCCTGCGTGACACTGCAGTGCCACTCCTAGATGGGCCCGGTGTTTGTGTCGGCCACTAGGGTCGCTAATCTTACTCACACAGCTACCTCATTGCGCCTCTTTTTTTCTTTGCGTCATGTGCTGTTTGGGGAGGGTTTTTTGGAAGGGCCATCCTGCGTGACACTGCAGTGCCACTCCTAGATGGGCCCGGTGTTTGTGTCGGCCACTAGGGTCGCTAATCTTACTCACACAGCTACCTCATTGCGCCTCTTTTTTTCTTTGCGTCATGTGCTGTTTGGGGAGGGTTTTTTGGAAGGGACATCCTGCGTGACACTGCAGTGCCACTCCTAGATGGGCCCGGTGTTTGTGTCGGCCACTAGGGTCGCTTATCTTACTCACACAGCGACCTCGGTGCAAATTTTAGGACTAAAAATAATATTGTGAGGTGTGAGGTATTCAGAATAGACTGAAAATGAGTGTAAATTATGGTTTTTGAGGTTAATAATACTTTGGGATCAAAATGACCCCCAAATTCTATGATTTAAGCTGTTTTTTAGTGTTTTTGGAAAAAAACACCCGAATCCAAAACACACCCGAATCCGACAAAAAAAATTCGGTGAGGTTTTGCCAAAACGCGTTCGAACCCAAAACACGGCCGCGGAACCGAACCCAAAACCAAAACACAAAACCCGAAAAATTTCAGGCGCTCATCTCTATGGCGTACATATGGTATTCACTGCTATCCTTACAGCCTGCATAATCCATATCTGCCCTGTGTAAGTATGTGTCCTAAAGTTGTGTGTTTTTTAACTCAGACAGCTGTGGGGAATGTGGTGATCTTGATGGAGGGCTATCCAATAGCTGTAGTGGTGGCCTAGATGACACATCGTAAATGCGCCGTTGTGGTGGTGAAACGTGTGGCCTGGTGTGCACATCCTGGCTGTGTTTCTTGTGGCGCATGTGTGTTGGCCTGGTCAAAACATCTGGATGCCGCTTTCTGGGAGGAGAACCTTGTGTGGATGGCCCTAAACAAAAACCACCAATTAATATCATGCAAGACATTTGCTTATTTAAAAAAAAAAAATAATAATAATTACCAGCTTCCCATCATCCTCATCTTCTGGCTGAGTAGGGAAAGGCCGCACTGTTGCGGTCTTTTTGGCCACTGGAAAATAATATGGTACATGTTTTTAAAATCTCCAAGTTGCCATGTTAATAATTATGCATCATCTGTGTTATTGTTTCAATAAATACACACATTGTTAAAATGAAAAATAAACCATTCCTTTGTTTAAGTGTATATTGGGGGTCATTCCGACACGTTCGCATGCAGCGGTTTATCGCTGCGGTGCAAATGGGTACGGAATGCGCATGCGCAGCGGGCGCAGTGCGCATGCATGACATTGCCTTCGCCGGGTTACGTTGCGACTTACAAAGGAAGCGGTCGCAGAGCCGACCGCAAAGAAGATTGACAGGAAGGAGGCGTGTCAGGGCGCATCCGGACCGTTTGGAGCCATTTTCGGGGAGTGGTGAGTATAACACAGGCGTGTCCAGCAGAACGGAGGGCGGAGGAGTGACGTCAAAGCCGGGCCCATCATCGCTGGATCCATTGCACAGGGTATGTAGGTATAGGCCTAGTCTACTTCTGCTTGAATTTTTTTTAGCTTAGCAGGGCTTTATGAAAAAACAAAATACTAATAAATACACACATAATTGAACAATAGGGGTCATTCATACCTGATCGCTTGCTAGTGTTTTTTGCAGCACTGCAGTCAGGTCTAAATGACCCCCTATGTGCTTAGTTTGATGGGCAAACCACAAAATAGCAACCACAAAATGAATCGACTACTCAACAAGACACAACACTACAAATTATTATTATTATTATTATTATTATTATATTTTATTTATAAGGCGTCACATGTGTTTCGCAGCGCCGTACAAAGGACAGTACAGGGAGACAAAACTTAGCATTACAGTAAATAAATAACAGAAATAGAGTACAGGTAAAAAAGAGCACCACAATTCTCAAAACATAATATAGCTTAGATGTAAGTAGCAAGGGAGTAATCATCGTACTACTTGGGGCTGGCCGCCATAGATAGAGATGAGCGTTTACTTGCAGGGTAAAGATGGTCTTTGAGTAGGGGAGAGCTGCGAGTGAAATGTGTCAAGACGAGGGCTTAGATAACAAGAGGAAAGAGGGCCCTGCTCTGAAGAGCTAACAATCTAGTGGGGAGGGGCGACAGACAGATAACAAGAGGTGCAGGCAAGCGGGAGTTAGCCTGATGGAAGTATGCAAGCAAAGCTGAGATGTTCACGGCATGAGGCAGGGGGGTTGAGGCGCGGCTTCAGGACTGGGTTATGCATCGGGAGGGTGTGCTTTGATGAATAGGTGGGTTTTTAGTAGGGATGTGCACTTGCAATTTTTCGGGTTTTGTGTTTTGGTTTTGGGTTCGATTCCGCGGCCGTGTTTTGGGTTCGACCGCGTTTTGGCAAAACCTCACCGAATTTTTTTTGTCGGATTCGGGTGTGTTTTGGATTCGGGTGTTTTTTTCAAAAAACCCTAAAAAACAGCTTAAATCATAGAATTTGGGGGTCATTTTGATCCCAAAGTATTATTAACCTCAAAAACCATAATTTCCACTCATTTTCAGTCTATTCTGAATACCTCACACCTCACAATATTATTTTGAGTCCTAAAATTTGCACCGAGGTCGCTGGATGACTAAGCTAAGCGGCCCTAGTGGCCGACACAAACACCTGGCCCATCTAGGAGTGTCACTGCAGTGTCACGCAGGATGGCCCTTCCAAAAAACACTCCCCAAACAGCACATGACGCAAAGAAGAAAAAAAGAGGCGCAATGAGGTAGCTGTGTGAGTAAGCTAAGCGACCCTAGTGGCCGACACAAACACCTGGCCCATCTAGGAGTGGCACTGCAGTGTCACGCAGGATGGCCCTTCCAAAAAACACTCCCCAAACAGCACATGACGCAAAGAAGAAAAAAAGAGGCGCAATGAGGTAGCTGTGTGAGTAAGATAAGCGACCCTAGTGGCCGACACAAACACCTGGCCCATCTAGGAGTGGCACTGCAGTGTCACGCAGGATGGCCCTTCCAAAAAACACTCCCCAAACAGCACATGACGCAAAGAAGAAAAAAAGAGGCGCAATGAGGTAGCTGTGTGAGTAAGCTAAGCGACCCTAGTGGCCGACACAAACACCTGGCCCATCTAGGAGTGGCACTGCAGTGTCACGCAGGATGGCCCTTCCAAAAAACACTCCCCAAACAGCACATGACGCAAAGAAGAAAAAAAGAGGCGCAATGAGGTAGCTGTGTGAGTAAGATAAGCGACCCTAGTGGCCGACACAAACACCTGGCCCATCTAGGAGTGGCACTGCAGTGTCACGCAGGATGGCCCTTCCAAAAAACACTCCCCAAACAGCACATGACGCAAATAAAAATGAAAGAAAAAAGAGGTGCAAGATGGAATTGTCCTTGGGCCCTCCCACCCACCCTTATGTTGTATAAACAGGACATGCACACTTTAACCAACCCATCATTTCAGTGACAGGGTCTGCCACACGACTGTGACTGAAATGACGGGTTGGTTTGGACCCCCACCGAAAAAGAAGCAATTAATCTCTCCTTGCACAAACTGGCTCTACAGAGGCAAGATGTCCACCTCATCATCATCCTCCGATATATCACCGTGTACATCCCGCTCCTCACAGATTATCAATTCGTCCCCACTGGAATCCACCATCTCAGCTCCCTGTGTACTTTGTGGAGTCAATTGCTGCTGGTCAATGTCTCCACGGAGGAATTGATTATAATTCATTTTAATGAACATCATCTTCTCCACATTTTCTGGAAGTAACCTCGTACGCAGATTGCTGACAAGGTGAGCGGCGGCACTAAACACTCTTTCAGAGTACACACTTGTGGGAGGGCAACTTAGGTAGAATAAAGCCAGTTTGTGCAAGGGCCTCCAAATTGCCTCTTTTTCCTGCCAGTATAAGTACGGACTGTCTGACGTGCCTACTTGGATGCGGTCACTCATATAATCCTCCACCATTCTTTCAATGGTGAGAGAATCATATGCAGTGACAGTAGACGACATGTCCGTAATCGTTGTCAGGTCCTTCAGTCCGGACCAGATGTCAGCATCAGCAGTCGCTCCAGACTGCCCTGCATCACCGCCAGCGGGTGGGCTCGGAATTCTGAGCCTTTTCCTCGCACCCCCAGTTGCGGGAGAATGTGAAGGAGGAGATGTTGACAGGTCGCGTTCCGCTTGACTTGACAATTTTGTCACCAGCAGGTCTTTGAACCCCAGCAGACTTGTGTCTGCCGGAAAGAGAGATCCAAGGAAGTTTTTAAATCTAGGATCGAGCACGGTGGCCAAAATGTAGTGCTCTGATTTCAACAGATTGACCACCCGTGAATCCTTGTTAAGCGAATTAAGGGCTCCATCCACAAGTCCCACATGCCTAGCGGAATCGCTCCCTTTTAGCTCCTCCTTCAATGCCTCCAGCTTCTTCTGCAAAAGCCTGATGAGGGGAATGACCTGACTCAGGCTGGCAGTGTCTGAACTGACTTCACGTGTGGCAAGTTCAAAAGGTTGCAGAACCTTGCACAACGTTGAAATCATTCTCCACTGCACTTGAGACAGGTACATTCCACCTCCTATATCGTGCTCAATTGTATAGGCTTGAATGGCCTTTTGCTGCTCCTCCAACCTCTGAAGCATATAGAGGGTTGAATTCCACCTCGTTACCACTTCTTGCTTCAGATGATGGCAGGGCAGGTTCAGGTGTTTTTGGTGGTGCTCCAGTCTTCTGTACGTGGTGCCTGTACGCCGAAAGTGTCCCGCAATTCATCTGGCCACCGACAGCATCTCTTGCACGCCCCTGTCGTTTTTTAAAAAATTCTGCACCACCAAATTCAAGGTATGTGCAAAACATGGGACGTGCTGGAATTTGCCCATATTTAATGCACACACAATATTGCTGGCGTTGTCCGATGCCACAAATCCACAGGAGAGTCCAATTGGGGTAAGCCATTCCGCGATGATCTTCCTCAGTTGCCGTAAGAGGTTTTCAGCTGTGTGCGTATTCTGGAAAGCGGTGATACAAAGCGTAGCCTGCCTAGGAAAGAGTTGGCGTTTGCGAGATGCTGCTACTGGTGCCGCCGCTGCTGTTCTTGCGGCGGGAGTCCATACATCTACCCAGTGGGCTGTCACAGTCATATAGTCCTGACCCTGCCCTGCTCCACTTGTCCACATGTCCGTGGTTAAGTGGACATTGGGTACAACTGCATTTTTTAGGACACTGGTGAGTCTTTTTCTGACGTCCGTGTACATTCTCGGTATCGCCTGCCTAGAGAAGTGGAACCTAGATGGTATTTGGTAACGGGGGCACACTGCCTCAAGAAATTGTCTAGTTCCCTGTGAACTAACGGCGGATACCGGACGCACGTCTAACACCAACATAGTTGTCAAGGCCTCAGTTATCCGCTTTGCAACAGGATGACTGCTGTGATATTTCATCTTCCTCGCAAAGGACTGTTGGACAGTCAATTGCTTGGTGGAAGTAATAAAAGTGGGCTTACGACTTCCCCTCTGGGATGACCATCGACTCCCAGCAGCAACAACAGCAGCGCCAGCAGCAGTAGGCGTTACACGCAAAAATGCATCGGAGGAATCCCAGGCAGGAGAGGACTCGTCAGAATTGCCAGTGACATGGCATGCAGGACTATTGGCATTCCTGGGGAAGGAGGAAATTGACACTGAGGGAGTTGGTGGGGTGGTTTGCGTGAGCTTGGTTACAAGAGGAAGGGATTTACTGGTCAGTGGACTGCTTCCGCTGTCGCCCAAAGTTTTTGAACTTGTCACTGACTTATTATGAATGCGCTGCAGGTGACGTATAAGGGAGGATGTTCCGAGGTGGTTAACGTCCTTACCCCTACTTATTACAGCTTGACAAAGGCAACACATGGCTTGACAAATGTTGTCCGCATTTCTGGTGAAATACTTCCACACCGAAGAGCTGATTCTTTTGGTATTTTCACCAGTCATGTCAACGGCCCTATTCCTCCCACGGACAACAGGTGTCTCCCCGGGTGCCTGACTTAAACAAACCACCTCACCATCAGAATCCTCCTTGTCAATTTCCTCCCCAGCGCCAGCAACACCCATATCCTCCTCATCCTGGTGTACTTCAACACTGACATCTTCAATCTGACTATCAGGAACTGGACTGCAGGTGCTCCTTCCAGCACTTGCAGGGGGCGTGCAAATGGTGGAAGGCGCATGCTCTTCACGTCCAGTGTTGGGAAGGTCAGGCATCGCAACCGACACAATTGGACTCTCCTTGTGGATTTGGGATTTCGAAGAACGCACAGTTCTTTGCGGTGCTTTTGCCAGCTTGAGTCTTTTCAGTTTTCTAGCGAGAGGCTGAGTGCTTCCATCCTCATGTGAAGCTGAACCACTAGCCATGAACATAGGCCAGGGCCTCAGCCGTTCCTTGCCACTCCGTGTGGTAAATGGCATATTGGCAAGTTTACGCTTCTCCTCCGACAATTTTATTTTAGATTTTGGAGTCCTTTTTTTACTGATATTTGGTGTTTTGGATTTTACATGCTCTGTACTATGACATTGGGCATCGGCCTTGGCAGACGACGTTGCTGGCATTTCATCGTCTCGGCCATGACTAGTGGCAGCAGCTTCAGCACGAGGTGGAAGTGGATCTTGATCTTTCCCTAATTTTGGAACCTCAACATTTTTGTTCTCCATATTTTAATAGGCACAACTAAAAGGCACCTCAGGTAAACAATGGAGATGGATGGATACTAGTATACTTATGGATGGACGAGCGACTGCCGACACAGAGGTAGCTACAGCCGTGGACTACCGTACTGTGTCTGCTGCTAATATAGACTGGATGATAATGAGATGAAATCAATATATATATATAATATCACTAGTACTGCAGCCGGACAGGTATATATATTTATTATGTAATGACTGATGACGGACCTGCTGGACACTGTCAGCTCAGCAGCACCGCAGACTGCTACAGTAAGCTACTATAGTAGTATGTATAAAGAAGAAGAAAGAAAAGAAAAAAACCACGGGTAGGTGGTATACAATTATGGATGGACCAGCGACTGCCGACACAGAGGTAGCTACAGCCGTGGACTACCGTACTGTGTCTGCTGCTAATATAGACTGGATGATAATGAGATGAAATCAATATATATATATATAATATCACTAGTACTGCAGCCGGACAGGTATATATATTTATTATGTAATGACTGATGACGGACCTGCTGGACACTGTCAGCTCAGCAGCACCGCAGACGCTACAGTAAGCTACTATAGTAGTATGTATAAAGAAGAAAGAAAAAGAAAAAACCACGGGTAGGTGGTATACAATTATGGATGGACCAGCGACTGCCGACACAGAGGTAGCTACAGCCGTGTACTACCGTACTGTGTCTGCTGCTAATATAGACTGGATGATAATGAGATGAAATCAATATATATATATATATAATATCACTAGTACTGCAGCCGGACAGGTATATATATTTATTATGTAATGACTGATGACGGACCTGCTGGACACTGTCAGCTCAGCAGCACCGCAGACTGCTACAGTAAGCTACTATAGTAGTATGTATAAAGAAGAAGAAAGAAAAAAAAAAACCACAGGTAGGTGGTATACAATTATGGATGGACCAGCGACTGCCGACACAGAGGTAGCTACAGCCGTGGACTACCGTACTGTGTCTGCTGCTAATATAGACTGGATGATAATGAGATGAAATCAATATATATATATATATATATAATATCACTAGTACTGCAGCCGGACAGGTATATATATTTATTATGTAATGACTGATGACGGACCTGCTGGACACTGTCAGCTCAGCAGCACCGCAGACTGCTACAGTAAGCTACTATAGTAGTATGTATAAAGAAGAAGAAAGAAAAAAAAAACACGGGTAGGTGGTATACAATTATGGATGGACCAGCGACTGCCGACACAGAGGTAGCTACAGCCGTGGACTACCGTACTGTGTCTGCTGCTAATATAGACTGGATGATAATGAGATGAAATCAATATATATATATATATATAATATCACTAGTACTGCAGCCGGACAGGTATATATATTTATTATGTAATGACTGATGACGGACCTGCTGGACACTGTCAGCTCAGCAGCACCGCAGACTGCTACAGTAAGCTACTATAGTAGTATGTATAAAGAAGAAGAAAGAAAAAAAAAACACGGGTAGGTGGTATACAATTATGGATGGACCAGCGACTGCCGACACAGAGGTAGCTACAGCCGTGGACTACCGTACTGTGTCTGCTGCTAATATAGACTGGATGATAATGAGATGAAATCAATATATATATATATATATATAATATCACTAGTACTGCAGCCGGACAGGTATATATATTTATTATGTAATGACTGATGACGGACCTGCTGGACACTGTCAGCTCAGCAGCACCGCAGACTGCTACAGTAAGCTACTATAGTAGTATGTATAAAGAAGAAAAAAAAAAAAAAACCACGGGTAGGTGGTATACAATTATGGATGGACCAGCGACTGCCGACACAGAGGTAGCTACAGCCGTGGACTACCGTACTGTGTCTGCTGCTAATATAGACTGGATGATAATGAGATGAAATCAATATATATATATATAATATCACTAGTACTGCAGCCAGACAGGTATATATATTTATTATGTAATGACTGATGACGGACCTGCTGGACACAGTCAGCTCAGCAGCACCGCAGACTGCTACAGTAAGCTACTATAGTAGTATGTATAAAGAAGAAAGAAAAAAAAAACCACGGGTAGGTGGTATACAATATTATATATATATTATATACAATTATATATATATATATATATATATATATATATATATATATATGAAACGAAATAGAGGAGATGGCGCCAAGGGAGTTATATCAACGCCCTACCTAAAAACGGACCCTTACAGTACTCTCCGGATAAATTACGTCAGATAACAAATACTAACATAAAAATGTATTAAAACAACATATAAACCCGACACAAATGTTCATAAGTATACAGAGTTGATACATTTACATTTGTCGCACAATTTGAACAATCAGTTTGTAGTGATGAGGAAAAAGCGTAGATATATCACTACGATTTCCTCCTTCTCCTTATTGTAGATTCGGAGGTAACATCAGATAATAGATAGATAAATAACCCAACGCGTTTCGTCTTGTTCCAAGACTTCATCAGGGGTAAAATCTCTTCATTTCAGAACATATTGTCAGCACATAAAAGGTCATTCAAAGATGTATGAACAACGTTTCAATATTTCAATGGGACTTGATTGATACAGCGAGGACCATACCTCATATATCATCAGCTTGAGTCTGACATTCAGATATTCGAATATGGGGAAGATTCATATGTGTATAGAATCTAACTGGTTCGCAAGCATAAGGAACCTCGTCGGTCAGCAGCTTGAACCTGACACTCAGAGACTCAGGAGTGAAGGCAATTCAAATGGGTATAATGTCTAACCAATTTAGAACACGTGGTAGACCCTCCAGTGGTGCAGTGCTGACAGCCAAGTCTCTGTATAATAGATTATACAGAGACTTGGCTGTCAGCACTGCACCACTGGAGGGTCTACCACGTGTTCTAAATTGGTTAGACATTATACCCATTTGAATTGCCTTCACTCCTGAGTCTCTGAGTGTCAGGTTCAAGCTGCTGACCGACGAGGTTCCTTATGCTTGCGAACCAGTTAGATTCTATACACATATGAATCTTCCCCATATTCGAATATCTGAATGTCAGACTCAAGCTGATGATATATGAGGTATGGTCCTCGCTGTATCAATCAAGTCCCATTGAAATATTGAAACGTTGTTCATACATCTTTGAATGACCTTTTATGTGCTGACAATATGTTCTGAAATGAAGAGATTTTACCCCTGATGAAGTCTTGGAACAAGACGAAACGCGTTGGGTTATTTATCTATCTATTATCTGATGTTACCTCCGAATCTACAATAAGGAGAAGGAGGAAATCGTAGTGATATATCTACGCTTTTTCCTCATCACTACAAACTGATTGTTCAAATTGTGCGACAAATGTAAATGTATCAACTCTGTATACTTATGAACATTTGTGTCGGGTTTATATGTTGTTTTAATACATTTTTATGTTAGTATTTGTTATCTGACGTAATTTATCCGGAGAGTACTGTAAGGGTCCGTTTTTAGGTAGGGCGTTGATATAACTCCCTTGGCGCCATCTCCTCTATTTCGTTTCATATTTTCACACATTTAGTTCCTCCTAACAGGGAACTTAGAGGATACAGGCAGCCATATAATTAATTAATTTTAGTGTTTTATTTGAAATAGCGCAGTGGGAGAGTAATTCTTGTCATATATATATATATATTAAACTGGTGGTGACTGGTGGTCAGGTCACTGGTCACACTATCAGCAACTTGCAAGTAGTACTCCTAAGCAGACAATCACAATATATATTATACTGGTGGTCAGTGTGGTCACAATGGCAGTGTGGCACTCTGGCAGCAAAAGTGTGCACTGTACGTTATATGTACTCCTGAGTCCTGCTCTCAGACTCTAACTGCTCCCCACTGTCAGTGTCTCCCCCACAAGTCAGATAATATACAGTCACACTATCTATCACTTCAGCAAGTAACTAGTACTCCTCCTAATGCTCCCCAAAATTACTACTGTGTCTCTCTCTACTGTCTCACTCTCTTCTCTATAAACGGAGAGGACGCCAGCCACGTCCTCTCCCTATGAATCTCAATGCACGTGTGAAAATGGCGGCGACGCGCGGCTCCTTATATAGAATCCGAGTCTCGCGATAGAATCCGAGCCTCGCGAGAATCCGACAGCGGGATGATGACGTTCGGGCGCGCTCGGGTTAACCGAGCAAGGCGGGAAGATCAGAGTCGCTCGGCCCCGTGTAAAAAAACATGAAGTTCGGGCGGGTTCGGATTCCGAGGAACCGAACCCGCTCATCCCTAGTTTTTAGTGCCCGTTTGAAGCTTTGCAAGGTCGGGGAGAGTCTAATGGAGCGGGGGAGTGCATTCCACTGAAGGGGAGCAGCACGGGCATAGTCTTGAACACGAGCATGGGAAGCAGTGACCAGGGCGGTGGAGAAGCGACGGTCATTGGTCGACCGTAGGGGGCGGGAGGGAGTGTGAAGGGAGAGGAGGTTGGAGATGTAGGGAGCAGTGGAATTAGAGATGGCCTTGTATGTGAGGGTGAGGAGTTTGAAGAGGATTCTGTAGGGGAATGGGAGCCAGTATAGATTTTGACGAAAGGGGAGTGGCAGATGTGGTGCGGCGGGAGAGGAAGATGAGCCTAGCTGCAGAGTTTAGGACAGATTGGAGGGGAGAAAGATGGGAACAAGCGAGGCCAGTGAGGAGAACATTGCAGTAGTCGAGTCGTGAGATGACCAGTGAGTGGATGATGAGTTTAGTTGCACTCTGGGAGAGATATGGCCTGATACGAGCAATGTTGCGTAGCTGGAAACGGCAGGATTGTGCCAGAGCTTGGATGTGGGGTGCAAAGGAGAGGGAGGAGTCAAGAGTGACGCCCAAGCAGCAGAGTTGGGGAACGGGGGAGATGGTGGTGTTGTCAACAATGATAGAGATATTGGTTGGGGGTGTTGCTCTGGATGGGGGGGGAAGATGATGAGTTCAGTTCAAAATGACAATAATGTAGAGAAATAATGGAGTGGCACACATTTTGATGGTTTAATATAAGAAATCAGAATAAAGAACCGATTAAATTAATCACTATTTCACAAAGCAATATGATCCAATCACATATACAGGATTTAATTAGTACTTTACAGCACCATAATAAAATGGCTGCTACCAAAAAAAAAAAGGGAACTACAAACAAAGTGAAAAGACATTTGACATAAACAACAACAAGTACATAGGTGAATAGACTAACTTCTCCAAAACACCAAACAAAGCCAAAATAAATCGCGACATCCATTGAACATAAAATTAATAAAAAAAACAACAAGAGTAAGGCGCTCAGGCTCATGACCCAGACAAATAAGTATACAGTATTCCAATATATTCTTTACAGCACAATACATTACTGCACTAATGTGTATATACTTTCTAAGGGCCATTTTTTGTTTTAAAAAAATAAATAAATACAGAACAACAATGAGACACAAAGTGATTTGCAGCATTTGTTTTAAAATAAACAACACATGGGGCTAAAACTAAACACCAAAACACACATTTAAAATGTTTTATCATTTTTCACACATAAAATGCACTCACAATCCTGCCTGGGACGATCCAAATCCCAGACATAAGTAGCCCTCACAACTTCTGGAGGTATTAGGCTCCTCATGGGTTCCTCGTGCTCCAGATATGTAGCCACAAATGGATGCCCAGCACCTGTCTGTCGAGCAGGCTTTGCCTCCTTAGCAATTTTAGACTTGACATGACTCTTGATGTCATAAAACCGCTTGTGGTACGTGTCCTCTGTCCGCTTAACAATGCCCTCAGTATTCACAGCTGCCACAACTTTGGACCACATCTTGCGGGATGTCACTTTCAACGAGTCAGGCTCAAACAGCTGACAATGGTATTTCATCAGCTCACACACCAAAGCCAAATTCTTGGCAAAATTAAATTTGACATTGCGGCCAGTCTTAGTAGTGGTGCATGGCTGCGGAGCTGCATCACTGTCACTGTCACTAGAGGCTGCAGCAGCAACCTCCCCCACCTCCCCCACCTCATTAACCTCCTCTCTCCCACTCACTTCCTCCCTCTCACCTCCTCCACCTCACTAACCTCCTCCACCTCACCCACCTAAGACTCTGACATAATTTACACAAACACTGAACACAGAAAAATAAAAGAACAAACAACACACTCCTCCACTACCTCTACACAGCACACACCAACCACACACACAAACACTGACAAGAGACTTAAATACGACAAGGACCAAAACTCAGACAAACTAATAAATGACTACACAACAAGAATGACAAGACTACTTATACTTACACACACAATACAGCACTCAGAAATTGCCAAAAACCACAAATCCACCAACCTACTCACCAACTCCACAGAACACAACCTCTCACCTCTCCACTAACTAACCCCACAAGGTTCGAATGGTTTTAGGCGTATTTATATGGTTGCGCTAAGACACTCCTACATCTGAAACTCAACCAATCATGACCGAGTGACAAAAATGAAAGTACAAGTGGAAACGCGTCCGCGAACACAAATAAACATTGCCGCGACAAGTAAAATTACGAATCTGAAGGAACAACCACCCATGTCCGGCCGAACAACACTAATCCAAGAAATGCATTTTAAAATACGAATACCATCGACATCGGAAAATACGAAAACCCAAAATGCGGTAGCTTACTGTAGTAAATTACCGATTATGACCACAAAAAGTTGCAGAAAAACACGAACAATCAAAATCGATTCTTAGTAAATATACCCCTGTGATTCCAATGATCTCATGCCAATATTTGTGATTGTAATTAATATGTTCAACTGCGATTCCAATAAATATTCTGCATTCTTTTGTTATTCCAATTAATTGTCTTTTGCATATTGAATGCTCCTTAGTGATCTGAACTGTAGCCAATTGTCTTCTCTCTGTTCATCTTTTATGCCCAAATTCTTCTTTTCGTGATTATTCAAATTTCATGCCAAGTAATCAATTATCACCTTCAATCCAGAGTTCATTGCAGCTCAATAAAAGACATCCTGTTGGAATTGCTGAGTCCTGTTTTGTATATGTTTGTATAAATCTATCCTACTTATCTGAACATGGTAGTGGTACTACAGGACAATGTACTGGGTGAAACATTTCAGGGGAAAGCAGAGCCGTAACTAGACTTTTTGGTGCCCTGTGCCAGATAGAGAATTGGCGCCACCGCCCCCCCCCCCTTTTTTTTTTCCAATAGGGACACAAGGCTTATGCCTTGTGGGGGAGGGGCATGGACACAAATCCTCTTTTTACCACATTCATTCACTTAACTTGAGAGCTCGTATTCAGTTACAATGCCCTTTATTGAATAACACTTTTCACTATACTACTAGTTCCTGCCGCTGAAAAACAGGGGATGTTTTTCAGCGGCAGGAACTGGGAGACTAGTCAGGATAGAAGGAAAGATGAATGCAGCAATGTACAGAGACATCCTGAATGAAAACCTGCTCCAGAGCGCTCTTGACCTCACACTGGGGCATCGTCCAGCAGAACAATGACCCTAAGCACACAGCCAAGATATCAAAGAAGTGGCTTCAGGACAACTATGTGAAAGTCCTTGAGTGGCCCAGCCAGAGCCCAGACTTGAAAACGATTGAACATCTCTGAAAATTGCTGTGCACCGACATTTCCCATCCAACCTGATGGAGCTTGAGAGGTGCTGCAAAGAGGAATGGGCAAAACTGCCCAAAGATAGGTGTGCCAAGCTGTGGCATCATATTCAAAAAGACTTGAGGCTGTAACTGCTGCCAAAGGTGCATCAACAAAGTATTGAGCAAAAGCTGAGAATACTTATGTACATGTGATTTCTTAGTTTTTTATTTTTAATACATTTGCAAAAATCTCAAAAAAACTTTTTTCACGTTGTCTTTATGGGGTATTGTGTGTAGAATTTTGAGGGAAAATTAATTTATTCCAGTTTGGAATAAGGCTGTAACATAACAAAATGTGGAAAAAGTGAAGCGCTGTGAATACTTTCTGGATGCACTGTACCCAGGATTCAAACCTATAAACTGTTGAATTCTAATTAAACACTATACTCATTCAGCTATTTGATCCTGCATAAAAAATATGAACACTATATAAAGTTACTGATACTTTGTAAGAAAAATAATCAGCATTGCAATTGAGCAGATCTATGTAGTGTGCAGCCACACATCCAATCTCTTGCAGCCACACACTACATAGATCTGCTCAGCCGCAATGCTGATAATTTTTTCACAAAGTACAAGGTAAGCTTCAAATAGTTAGAATTCCCTAGCTTAGACTTATCTACCATTCTATGCAAGGGCAGGTAGCTCAATGATACCCCTTTCCCACTGCCAATGCCGGATCCCACCCGGGAATTGGAAGCAGGTCCTTCCCGGGTGGGATCCGGCATTGGCAGCTGCTGCAGGCTTTCCCGACCTGGCAATAAGCCGGGCGGGTTGCAATAGCAGTGGGGGGCGGAGCCGATGGCGGGGGACAGAGATAGAGGCACCGCTGGGAGATAAGCTCATCTCCGCACTGCCTCTCCCTATCTAGTAAATGGGTCCCGGAACCCGGGTATAACACTGCTTTATACCCGGGTTGAATTGCCGGGTCAGGTGACCCGCGATATCAGCAAAACCCCTTTCACACTGCACGCCGACCCGTGTCGACCCGGCAATTTGCCGGGTCGATACCGGGTTATTTGTGTGGTGAAAGGGGTAAGATTGTCTGACTGCAATGCCACAGGCAATGGGTTTGAATCCCGGGTATGTCAGCATTTTGAAATGTAATAAAGGTCAGTGTGACTGAATAACAAAGAAATCTCAAGTTGAGTTCATGAATGTTGTATAGATATTAGCGACAGAAGGTGTCAAAGTAGGAAACAGTGGCGGTCACGAAATGCTTGTCTTCAAAAAGGGTGGAAGCTGAAAGTGAAAGCAGGGGTTTATCTAGGAGTCGGAGTGCCCATGGCAAAGTAAAGGACTGGCACCCCCCTTCCTTAGGCATGTGTCAAAAAAGGGATGTGATCTCATGGGGAAGGGGCGTGACCACACAATAGTACCCCTTATTCATATTACAGCACACAGCAGTGTCTCTTATTTACATTATAGCTCACAGTAGTGCTCCTTATACATGTTATGCCACACACTAAAGCCCTTAATTCACATTACACAGTAGCAGTGCCAGATTAATGTCCACATGGGCCTGGAGCTGAAATTTATGAAGGGCCTATTATTTGTTGCTGCCGCAGAGCCGGGTGGGGGGATAGACAGGGTATATGTCATCCCGAGCCCTCCACTCTCAGGGGCCCTCCCCGTGCCTGCCGCCAACCACCGACCGATTACAGGTTTTTTTAAAAAAAATTAATATTATTATGAAAAGAAGTTCAGCTGTCGGAGTGCCCTGCCCCCATGTGTTCAATGGTTTCCTCCAACTTTCCCACCATGCACCTTGAAGCGGAGTACCCAACACGGCCAGCACACAGCAGCGGGCACTGATTTACATTTGCATTAAAACTGATTTACATTTGCATTAAAGGAGACCACATAGAAGGAGCAGCGATGGATGGCTACGCTCTCCTGCCGCATAAGTGAGCACAACCATCACATAACAGGAGAACCATTACAGCCCCAACGGTGGGCATCCATCTGCACTATCCGATGGCGACAAGTGCAGCTATGCGATGTCTCTATAGAGCAGAAGATGACTTCAAACGTAGACTTTATCAGCCACAATTTGAATTAAAAGGAAGATTGTGGAGTAGTTTCTTAAAAGCATTGTGCTTATTAGTTGCTTCTCATTAGATATAATACACTGCTCAAAAAAATAAAGGGAACACTAAAATAACACATCCTAGATCTGAATGAATGAAATATTCTTATTAAATACTTTGTTCTTTACATAGCTGAATGTGCTGACAACAAAATCACACAAAAATTATCAATGGAAATCAAATTTATTAACCCATGGAGGTATCGATTTGGAGTCACACTCAAAATGAAAGTGGAAAAACACACTACAGGCTGATCCAACTTTGATGTAATGTCCTTAAAACAAGTCAAAATGAGGCTCAGTAGTGTGTGTGGCCTCCACGTGCCTGTATGACCTCCCTACAACGCCTGGGCATGCTCCTGATGAGGTGGCGGATGGTCTCCTGAGGGATCTCCTCCCAGACCTGGACTAAAGCATCCGCCAACTCCTGGACAGTCTGTGGTGCAATGTGGCGTTAGTGGATGGAGCGAGACATGATGTCCCAGATGTGCTCAATTGGATTCAGGTCTAGGGAACGGGCGGGCCAGTCCATAGCATCAATGCCTGCGTCTTGCAGGAACTGCTGACACACTCCAGCCACATGAGGTCTAGCATTGTCTTGCATTAGGAGGAACCCAGGGCCAACCGCGACAGCATATGGTCTCACAAGGGGTCTGAGGATCTCATCTCGGTACCTAATGGCAGTCAGGCTACCTCTGGCGAGCACATGGAGGGCTGTGCGGCCCCCCCAAAGAAATGCCACACCACACCATTACTGACTCACTGCCAAACCGGTCATGCTGGAGGATGTTGCAGGCAGCAGAACGTTCTCCTTGGCGTCTCCAGACTCTGTCACGTCTGTCACATGTGCTCAGTGAGAACCTGCTTTCATCTGTGAAGAGCACAGGGCGCCAGTGGCGAATTTGCCAATCTTGGTGTTCTCTGGCAAATGCCAAACGTCCTGCACGGTGTTGGGCTGTAAGCACAACCCCCACCTGTGGACATCGGGCCCTCATACCACCCTCATGGAGTCTGTTTCTGATCGTTTGAGTAGACACATGCACATTTGTGGCTTGCTGGAGGTCATTTTGCAGGGCTCTGGCAGTGCTCCTCCTGTTACTCCTTGCACAAAGGCGGAGGTAGCGGTCCTGCTGCTGGGTTGTTGCCCTCCTACGGCCTCCTCCACGTCTCCTGATGTACTGGCCTGTCTCCTGGTAGCGCCTCCATGCTCTGGACACTACGCTGACAGACACAGCAAACCTTCTTGTCACAGCTCGCATTGATGTGCCATCCTGGATGAGCTGCACTACCTGACTTGTGTGGGTTGTAGACTCCGTCTCATGCTACCACTAGAGTGAAAGCACCGCCAGCTTTCAGAAGTGACCAAAACATCAGCCAGAAAGCATAGGAGCTGAAAAGTGGTCTGTGGTCACCACCTGCAGAACAACTCCTTTATTGGGGGTGTCTTGCTAATTGCCTATAATTCCCACCTGTTGTCTATTCCATTTGCACAACAGCATGTGAAATTGATTGTCAATTAGTGTTGCTTTCTAAGTGGACAGTTTGATTTCACAGAACTGTGATTGAAATATAGTTACATTGTGTGGTTTAAGTGTTCCCTTTATTTTTTTGAGCAGTGTATATTACTCTGGGGAACAGTCAATCTGTTGCCAGGGATTTAAGACTCAATTTCGATAAATTTTGTCCTCCTGATGTATTCAACTGTGATCGCATCGCCGAACAAGGGACGCCCCCTGCCTCAGCAGCCATGTTCCCCGTCACAGTGGCTGCGCGTGACATCACACAGCTGACCCGAACCTGCCCGTTTCTGATGCAACACTCCCGGCCTCCCCGCGAACGTCTCTGCCTGTCAGTCAGGCAGAGGCGTTCGCATCAATGCAATGCGAATGCATAGCCATGTCCATGCACGTGCAGAACAAATGCTGTGCATGTGCGCTGGCCCAAACAATTGTCAATATGTGATCGTATCTTTAAATAAAATATATTTAAGATGATAAAAACTATCTCAATAAAGTCTTTACACTATATATATATATATATATATACACACATATACATATACTATTTTAAACTGAGATGCGCTAACAGAACAGGTAATGTGGTGGAGCAAGTACTAGTACTATACTAGTTAAATTGGCCACCGTATATTACAGAGAGCATCAGTGACCATCAGAGCCGTAACTAGACATTTTGGTGCCCTGAGCCAGAAAGATCATTGGTGCTCCCCTCCATATTTCATATAGGGATGTGGCCTTGTGGGGAAGAAGCGTGGTCAGAGAATAGTACCAATTCACATTACAAAGTAGTGTCCGTAATTCACATTACACTGCACAATAGAGCCTCGTATTCATACTATTCCACATGGTATAGCCTGTCTTCATTTAAATAAGATGGTGGGGAAAACACAGCACATTGAAAACAGGTAGAGAATACAGTAGTGGTACTCGTGACCAGTGCAAGGGAAATTTATTAGAATGGTCAGTGCTGTTGTTTTCTCTGACGTCCTAGTGGATGCTGGGAACTCCGTAAGGACCATGGGGAATAGCGGCTCCGCAGGAGACTGGGCACAAAAGTAAAAGCTTTATGACTAGCTGGTGTGCACTGGCTCCTCCCCCTATGACCCTCCTCCAAGCCTCAGTTAGATTTTTGTGCCCGAACGAGAAGGGTGCATGCTAGGGGCTCTCCTGAGCTGCTTAGAGTAAAAGTTTAAATAGGTTTTTTATTTTCAGTGAGACCTGCTGGCAACAGGCTCACTGCATCGTGGGACTAAGGGGAGAAGAAGCGAACTCACCTGCGTGCAGAGTGGATTGGGCTTCTTGGCTACTGGACATTAGCTCCAGAGGGACGATCACAGGCTCAGCTTGGATGGGTCCCGGAGCCGCGCCGCCGGCCCCCTTACAGAGCCAGAAGAGCGAAGAGGTCCGGAAAAATCGGCGGCAGAAGACGTTCCTGTCTTCAATAAGGTAGCGCACAGCACTGCAGCTGTGCGCCATTGCTCTCAGCACACTTCACACTCCGGTCACTGAGGGTGCAGGGCGCTGGGGGGGAGCGCCCTGAGACGCAATAAAACACGTTTTAAACCTTATATGGCTAAAGAAATGCATCACATATAGCTCCTGGGCTATATGGATGCATTTAACCCCTGCCAGTTTTCCTAAAAAAAGCGGGAGAAAAGGCCGCCGAAAAGGGGGCGGAGCCTATCTCCTCAGCACACAAGCGCCATTTTCCCTCACAGCTCCGCTGGAAGGACGGCTCCCTGACTCTCCCCTGCAGTCCTGCTACAGAATCAGGGTAAAACAAGAGAGGGGGGGGCACTAATTGGCAGATAATACAAATACAGCAGCTATAGAAGGGAGAAACACTTATATAAGGTTATCCCTGTATATATATATAGCGCTCTGGTGTGTGCTGGCAAACTCTCCCTCTGTCTCCCCAAAGGGCTCGTGGGGTCCTGTCCTCTATCAGAGCATTCCCTGTGTGTGTGCTGTGTGTCGGTACGATTGTGTCGACATGTATGAGGAGGAAAATGATGTGGAGGCGGAGCAATTGCCTGTAATAGTGATGTCACCCCCTAGGGAGTCGACACCTGACTGGATGGTCGTATGGAAGGAATTACGTGACAGTGTCAGCACTTTGCAAAAAACTGTTGACGACATGAGACAGCCGGCAAATCAGTTAGTGCCTGTCCAGGCGTCTCAAACACCGTCAGGGGCTCTAAAGCGCCCGTTACCTCAGATGGTCGACACAGACCCAGACACGGATACTGACTCCAGCGTCGACGGTGACGAGACAAGCGTAATGTCCAGTAGGGCCACACGTTACATGATCACGGCAATGAAGGAGGCTTTGAACATTTCTGATACTACAAGTACCACAAAAAGGGGTATTATGTGGGGTGTGAAAAAACTACCCATAGTTTCTCCTGAATCAGATGAATTAAATGAGGTGTGTGACAAAGCGTGGGTTTCCCCCGATAAAAAACTGCTGATTTCTAATAAATTATTGGCATTATACCCTTTCCCGCCAGAGGTTAGGGCGCGTTGGGAAACACCCCCTAGGGTAGATAAGGCGCTCACACGCTTATCAAAACAAGTGGCGTTGCCGTCTCCTGATACGGCCGCCCTCAAGGAACCAGCTGATAGAAAGCTGGAAAATATCCTAAAGGGTATATACACACATACTGGTGTTATACTACGACCAGCAATCGCCTCAGCCTGGATGTGCAGCGCTGGAGTGGCTTGGTCGGATTCCCTGACTGAAAATATTGATACCCTGGATAGGGACAGTATATTATTGACTATAGAGCATTTAAAGGATGCATTACTATATATGCGAGATGCACAGAGGGATATTTGCACCCTGGCATCAAGAGTAAGTGCGCTGTCCATTTCTGCCAGAAGAAGTTTATGGACACGACAGTGGTCAGGTGATGCGGATTCCAAACGGCATATGGAAGTTTTGCCGTATAAAGGGGAGGAGTTATTTGGGGTCGGTCTATCGGACCTGGTGGCCACGGCGACGGCTGGGAAATCCACCTTTTTACCCCAGGTCACCTCTCAGCAGAAAAAGACACCGTCTTTTCAAACTCAGTCCTTTCGTCCCCATAAGGGCAAGCGGGCAAAAGGCCACTCATTTCTGCCCCGGGGCAGAGGAAGGGGAAAAAGACTGCAGCAGGCAGCCTCTTCCCAGGATCAGAAGCCCTCCCCCGCTTCTGCCAAGTCTTCAGCATGACGCTCGGGCTTTACAAGCGGACTCAGGCACGGTGGGGGCCCGTCTCAAAAATTTCAACGCGCAGTGGGCTCACTCGCAAGTGGACCCCTGGATCCTGCAGGTAGTATCACAGGGGTACAAATTGGAATTCGAGACGTCTCCCCCTCGCCGGTTCCTGAAGTCTGCTCTACCAACGTCTCCCTCCGACAGGGAGGCAGTATTGGAAGCTATTCACAAGCTGTATTCCCAGCAGGTGATAATCAAGGTACCCCTCCTACAACAGGGAAAGGGGTATTACTCCACGCTGTTTGTGGTACCGAAGCCGGACGGCTCGGTGAGACCGATTTTAAATCTGAAATCATTGAACACTTACATAAAAAGGTTCAAATTCAAGATGGAGTCACCCAGAGCAGTGATAGCGAACCTGGAAGAAGGGGACTATATGGTGTCTCTGGACATCAAAGATGCTTATCTCCATGTCCCAATCTACCCTTCTCACCAAGGGTACCTCAGGTTTGTGGTACAAAACTGTCATTATCAGTTTCAGACGCTGCCGTTTGGATTGTCCACGGCACCACGGGTCTTTACCAAGGTAATGGCCGAAATGATGATTCTTCTTCGAAGAAAAGGCGTCTTAATTATCCCTTACTTGGACGATCTCCTGATAAGGGCAAGGTCCAGGGAACAGTTAGAGGTCGGAGTAGCACTATCTCAGGTAGTGCTACGTCAGCACGGGTGGATATTCTAAATATTCCAAAATCGCAGCTGATTCCAACAACACGTCTACTGTTCCTAGGGATGATTCTGGACACAGTCCAGAAAAAGGTGTTTCTCCCGGAGGAGAAGGCCAGGGAGTTATCCGAGCTAGTCAGGAACCTCCTGAAACCAGGACAAGTGTCAGTGCATCAATGCACAAGGGTCCTGGGAAAGATGGTGGCTTCTTACGAAGCGATTCCATTCGGAAGATTCCATGCAAGAACTTTTCAGTGGGGTCTGCTGGACAAATGGTCTGGATCGCATCTTCAGATGCATCAGCGGATAACCCTATCTCCAAGGACAAGGGTGTCTCTCCTGTGGTGGTTGCAGAGTGCTCATCTTCTAGAGGGCCGCAGATTCGGCATTCAGGACTGGATTCTGGTGACCACGGATGCCAGCCTGAGAGGCTGGGGAGCAGTCACACAGGGAAGAAATTTCCAGGGCTTGTGGTCAAGCATGGAAACGTCTCTTCACATAAATATCCTGGAACTAAGGGCAATTTACAATGCCCTAAGTCAAGCAAGGCCTCTGCTTCAGGGTCAGTCGGTATTGATCCAATCGGACAACATCACGGCAGTCGCCCACGTAAACAGACAGGGCGGCACAAGAAGCAGGAGGGCAATGGCAGAAGCTGCAAGAATTCTTCACTGGGCGGAAAATTATGTGACAGCACTGTCAGCGGTGTTCATTCCGGGAGTGGACAACTGGGAAGCAGACTTCCTCAGCAGACACGACCTCCACCCGGGGGAGTGGGGACTTCACCCAGAAGTCTTCCACGTGATTGTAAACCGTTGGGAAAAACCAAAGGTGGACATGATGGCGTCTCGTCTCAACAAGAAACTAGACAGATATTGCGCCAGGTCAAGGGACCCTCAGGCGATAGCGGTGGACGCTCTGGTAACACCGTGGGTGTACCAGTCAGTGTATGTGTTCCCTCCTCTGCCTCTCATACCCAAAGTATTGAGAATCATAAGAAGGAGAGGAGTAAGAACTATACTCGTGGCTCCGGATTGGCCAAGGAGGACTTGGTACCCGGAACTTCAAGAGATGCTCACGGAGGACCCGTGGCCTCTACCTCTAAGAAAGGACCTGCTCCAGCAGGGACCTTGTCTGTTCCAAGACTTACCGCGGCTGCGTTTGACGGCATGGAGGTTGAACGCCGGATCCTGAAGGAAAAAGGCATTCCAGATGAAGTCATCCCTACCCTGATCAAGGCCAGGAAGGATGTAACCGCGAAACATTATCACCGCATTTGGCGAAAATATGTTGCGTGGTGTGAGGCCAAGAAGGCCCCTACAGAGGAATTTCAACTGGGTCGTTTCCTGCATTTCCTGCAAACAGGACTATCTATGGGCCTAAAATTAGGGTCCATTAAGGTTCAAATTTCGGCCCTGTCAATATTCTTCCAAAAAGAACTGGCTTCAGTGCCTGAAGTTCAGACGTTTGTCAAAGGGGTACTGCATATACAGCCTCCTTTTGTGCCTCCAGTGGCACCTTGGGATCTCAATGTAGTGTTGAGTCTCCTAAAGTCACATTGGTTTGAACCACTCACCACTGTGGAATTAAAATATCTCACATGGAAAGTGGTCATGCTGTTAGCCCTGGCTTCAGCCAGCTGTGTCTCAGAATTGGCGGCTTTATCATATAAAAGCCCTTACCTAATTTTTCATTCAGACAGGGCAGAACTGAGGACTCGCCCTCAATTTCTCCCTAAGGTGGTTTCAGCGTTTCACATGAACCAGCCTATTGTGGTGCCTGCGGCTACTAGGGACTTGGAGGACTCCAAGTTGCTGGACGTAGTCAGGGCCCTGAAAATATATGTTTCCAGGACGGCTGGAGTCAGAAAATCTGACTCGCTGTTTATCCTGTATGCACCCAACAAGCTGGGTGCTCCTGCTTCTAAGCAGACGATTGCTCGTTGGATTTGTAGTACGATTCAGCTTGCACATTCTGTGGCAGGCCTGCCACAGCCAAAATCTGTAAAAGCCCATTCCACAAGGAAGGTGGGCTCATCTTGGGCGGCTGCCCGAGGGGTCTCGGCTTTACAACTTTGCCGAGCAGCTACTTGGTCAGGGGCAAACACGTTTGCTAAATTTTACAAATTCGATACCCTGGCTGAGGAGGACCTGGAGTTCTCTCATTCGGTGCTGCAGAGTCATCCGCACTCTCCCGCCCATTTGGGAGCTTTGGTATAATCCCCATGGTCCTTACGGAGTTCCCAGCATCCACTAGGACGTCAGAGAAAATAAGAATTTACTTACCGATAATTCTATTTCTCATAGTCCGTAGTGGATGCTGGGCGCCCATCCCAAGTGCGGATTGTCTGCAATACTTGTATATAGTTATTGTTACAAAAATCGGGTTGTTTATTGTTGTGAGCCATCTTTTCAGAGGCTCCTACATTTATCATACTGTTAACTGGGTTCAGATCACAAGTTGTACGGTGTGATTGGTGTGGCTGGTATGATTCTTACCCGGGATTCAAAATCCTTCCTTATTGTGTACGCTCGTCCGGGCACAGTATCCTAACTGAGGCTTGGAGGAGGGTCATAGGGGGAGGAGCCAGTGCACACCAGCTAGTCATAAAGCTTTTACTTTTGTGCCCAGTCTCCTGCGGAGCCGCTATTCCCCATGGTCCTTACGGAGTTCCCAGCATCCACTACGGACTATGAGAAATAGAATTATCGGTAAGTAAATTCTTATTATAATGTGAGGGCATAAGGGAAGATCTGTAACCAACAGCTAAAACATAGGGGGTGATTCAGACCTGATCAGGTAGTAACTGCGCATGGATATGCACTGCAATGCACACACGCGTCGGACAGCAACAACGGGCATCGCAGGTCAGAGATGGGATGGTGCAAAAAATCCATTCGCACGAGCGTTCGCAAGGTGATTGACAGGAGGAAGCCGTTTGTGGGTGGCAACTGACCATTTATTGGGAGTGTCAGGGAAAACACAGGCATGTCCAAGCGTTTTCAGGGCCGGTGTGTGACGTCAGCTCCGGCCCCGATCAGCCTGTTCTCATCGCACTGTAGGAGCAAGTCCTGGGCTGCGCAGAGACTGCACAAAGTGGATTTTTGCAGCTCGGCGTACACATGGGATCGCACACTTGCACAGTGAATATATACTCCTCCTGGAGGTGGCGACTCTCTGATTGCAGGACAGCAAAATTAGCAGCCCAGCGATCAGATCTGAATCACCCCCAGCCCCATAACGTATAAGCACTATTGACATTTGTTTACATTGTATTGAATAATATATATATATATATATATATATATATATATATAAAAAAAAAAAACCAGCAAAACTGTAAAACAGCAATAGGCCAATAATGTCACAGAATAAGCATATATACTGTAACTTTCAATAATGATTTCTGGTGAAAACACAGAGGTGGCAGTGTGAGGAAGTCAGGCCTGCTTAGTGTGCTGTGCTGTCCTGGGCATAGTGAGTGCGAGAGATACACTCATAGCTGCGCTGCCAGCCCTTACCCCTAGTCAACTCATTATACAGCTCAGTGCTCCTTTGTACCTGGATGGAAACAGCAGCTGCAGAACACCTGAATTCACTATTTGGCAGCATATTCAATGTCTGCAAGGACACGAGTTGCGGCTGAATCTGCATGACTTCAGTTGACCCAGGGAGGGGACACACACGAGTCGACGGCATAATGTCCAGTGGGCGGAGCTTTGCGCGATCCGGGGGCGGAGCTTCGTGCAACAGGGGGCTAAGGCTAAACACTAGCAGTGGAAGCTGGAAGGGCCAGGAAGGAAGTAGACCTTATGGTCAAGTCCAGAGACACAGATTCGGATGGCAAATGAGAGGATCTTTTGGCAATCGGGGACACAGCTGCAGATTGACCAAGGAGCGGAGCTTATCGACGTCTGGGGGTGGAGCTTATTTCGAACCTGGGTATGATGAGCTTCGCCCGACAGCATGGAAGGGACGGAGGCGACTATTTTGCACAGCTGCTGGCAGCTTGGGTGGGGTTAGGCAGAGCTTTGCCTGGCCCTGACAGGACTCGAGTGGGAGAGTGCTATTGGTGATGACAGGAGAAAAGTTTTTTTTTCTATCATCACTATCTGAGCTGCAGGGAACTCTGTGGGCCTATTTTCAATGGAGGGCTTGGAGCTGCAGCTCCATCCGCCCCATTGTTAATCCGGCCCTGCACAGTAGTACCTCTCCCCTTATACACATTATACCTACCCATACCTCCCAACTTTTGATCTTTTGAAGGAGGGACACACGCACGGCGAAGCCGTGTGCGCTCCCGAAAAAGGGGCGTGGCCTGTAAACAGGGGGTGTGGCTTCACGGGAGGGAGGGGGCATGCCCAGCGCTCTGTGAGCTGCTGGCATGCCCCCTCTCCCTCTGTCTGCACTGAATAGACGCTGTGCGCATGCGCACAGTGTCTATTCACCGCTGCTCTGCTAAGCAGGGCAGCGAGTGACAGAGCCTCCCAACTGCCCCCCCACCCCCCACCGCGGGACACTGCGGCCCGCGGGTGGGACAGCGGGACAGTCCCCAAAAAACGGGACTGTCCCGCGAAAATCGGGACAGTTGGGAGGTATGCCTACCCAGTAGTGCCCTTGCACATTATGGGGGATAATTCAGAGTTGATCGCAGCAGCAAATTTGTTAGCAGTTGGGCAAAACCATGTGCACTGCAGGAGGGGGGGGGCAGATATAACATGCAGGGAGAGTTAGATTTGAGTAGATTATATTGTTTCTTTTCAGGGTAAATACTGGCTGCTTTATTTTTACACTGCAATTAAGATTTGTTTGTACACACCCCACCCAGATCTAACTCTCTCTGCACATGTTATATCTGCCCCCCCCCCCCCCCCCTGCAGAGCACATGGTTTTGCCCAACTGCTAACAAATTTGCTGCTGCAATCAACCCTGAATTAGGCCCAATGTCCAAAGTAGTACTGCCACTTCCACATTATGCCCTGGGCATAATTATTATTATTGCACTGTGCAAGTATGTTTATCACAATCAACTTTTTTGTAAACGATTAAAGATCCAAGACTGAAATTCATCCTTGCAGCAATGGGCAGAAGCAGGTAAACTACGACCATTTGTATTAAAAATATGGTGTTATTGTTTATTGTGAAGAATTATTGGCACATTGGCAGCAATCACGTATCACATATCGCGCTCTATATAAGCAGTCTGCAGTATGCACATAGGGGGATAGTCAGCATATAGTGCATGGTGTTGTGGGGCCACCTTATTCACAGGATTTGCAGCAATATACTATAATATTATGTAACATAAAACTTCTATGGCTATTATACATGTAACGGCTGGAGCAGGCTGCAGTAACATAGCTTATGTCCAGCTTTACAAGGCCATATACATACCATTATTCTTGTCAGGTGACTGATAGAGCAGGCTGCAGAGAGGGGATGGCAGGGACTGCTTCCTGGCCAGGGATTGGTGTAGCCATTACTCGTGGGCCCGCTCCCCTGATTGAATGGTGAGCAGAAGCAAGGTGTGCAGCTTGCAGCTGGGAGTTCAATGGGGAGCTGGGGGAAGAGCGAGGCATAGATAACGGGGTCCACTGGACTCCCTGGACAAATCTGCTTTGTGATTCTAACTCCTGGCTGCGGGTAGCACCGCCAAGTGGTACCCCCACCCTGGCCGGTACCCATGGCGAGTGCCATCCTGGCCAATAGGTAGATACACCCGAGTGAAAGTAATTAAAACAGATTATTGACAAGTGCTGCCAACTGCGCCCCTACCCTGCAGTGCTATGTTCGGTGCCCCCTCTGCACACATCTAGTTATGGCCCTGGGGGAAATGTGTCATACAGCCACCCAACACCTGTGATACCTCTCTCAACCCCTTTGGCATACCCGCCAACACCGGGGTGTTACACTCTCCCTACCTTTCTTCCAGCCCACAGGGGGGCCAGTACGCAAAACACATGACTGTCCCGCCAAATGTGGATGGTTGCGGGGATATGCATACATACATAGTTACACACACATACATATAAACAATCACAGAAATATACACACATTAATACACATACAGTACATACATACAGTAACACCGTAGATCACACATATACACATACATATCTATGTACAGTCATACACACAGTCATACTGTCACACACAGTCATATGCATACATACATACATACAGTACAGTCGCATACATACATACATACATACAGTACAGTCACACACATACATACATACATACATACATACATACATACATAAATACATGGCAGGCCAATCATCTCTGCCAGGAATTCATTGTTACAACCGTTGGCGATATATATAGATTCATTCCTACAACCCATAGTACACCAGAGTGATAGCTATGTGCGGGATACATCCGATTTTTTACACAAGCTCTCCACCACCCATCTGGCATTTGACAATACATGGCTGGTTACTATGGATGTTAGCTCCCTATACACTATTATTCCACACGATCAAGGTCTCCAAGCGCTTGAGAGAGAACTAAATCTACAACCTCCGACTGGTCCACCTATAGGATTCATATTGGAACTAGCAAGCTTTGTCCTTAAGTGTAATCATTTCTCGTATCATGATAGATATTATATACAGTGTTCCGGCACAGCGATGGGATCGAACTTGGCACCTGCCTATGCGAATATTTATATGACAGCTTATGAACAGACACACATCCCCCCCCCACACACACACACACAGATTTGGGTCAAAGATACTTTTCTACAAATTATTTATTGATGACGTCTTTCTGATATGGAGGCGTACCACCGAGTAATTTCACACACCAGATTGATGCACGCCAGATAGATTTTCTGGACATTACAGTCATTTTGGAAGGTGACTCTATTTGGACAAAACTGTTCAGGAAATCGACAGATAGGAATACTCTATTACTACAAAGCAGCCAACATCCACCGGCTTTAAGGGATATTCTGCCTATCTCCCAATTTCTAAGGATGATGAGGGACAATACAGACAAGGATAACATGGAAGAGCAACTACAGGAGATGCTACTCCGCTTCCAGGAACGTGGCTATAGTTCCAAAACTATCCAGCACTGTTTATGCAAGGCAAGAACTAGGCAAGGCAAGAACTAAGCTAAACAAATCACGCAGACTCATCTTCCACCCCTGAACGTATGGTTTTTACCACTACTTATGACAACTTGTCTGGACATGTTAGTAGCGCCCTACGTAAGAATTGGCCAATTATAACCACTGATATCCACCTGAAGTTGAAGAACAGCCAACCACCAATGATGGCATATCGGAGAGCTCCCAATTTGAAGCAACTTCTACTCAGACCAACTGCTTGCCCAACAAAGATGAATACCACCACATGGCTACATGAGAGGAAGCCAGGCTGCTATAAATACACAGGTTGTATTACATGCAGAAGTATGCTGACTGGTTCGTCTTTTCCCCATCCCCACACGGGTCATCCCATCGCCATCAGATTTAAACTACATTGTAACATGGACTATCTTATCTACATACTGATGTGCCCTTGTGGCCTCTACTGTGTAGGAATGACATCAAGGAGGTTTTGTGATCGCATGGCTAACCATCGAACATCTAATCATCAGGCTATCGAATCAGGGACAGCAGAATAGCCTGTTGCACGCCACTTCCTTAATCTTCAACATCAAATCTCCAATTTATGATGTAAACTGATTGACTGGATCCACCCTCTACCTCCTGGAGGAGATAGAACTCTCTTGTTACATAAGAAAGAAAGCTATTGGATTCACAGATTGGACACCATTGCCCCAAGGGGCATGAATGAGAATAATCCTTTATCTGTCTTCCTGAAATAATGTTTACCATTCATTAACCCACTGATCTGATTATACTATATCCCTGTAGACATAGGGTTATATTTACGGACATTATGGTTTAATATCTTCTCACATAAGCCACTTATTATTAATAGTATGATGATATAAATTGTTTGTACTCTTTATATGTCACTAAATAACTCCACGTGTGTTTATGTATGTAGATCCAGCTCCAATTGGTTACAAAATATTATGTATAACTATATATACTACCCACTGTTTCCAAAATATAAGTATATATAGATCTAGCTCTAACAGTCACCTATATATGTGTTTGCCCGCAGGTCTCTGCTATATCCTGGATCTCCTTATAATGAATTTTAAGGAATACTTTGGCTCTGCATGTAATGCTTATCAACGAAATATGCACTATTATTTAAATTCTATGTTTTATTTACTGCGCCCCATTGGTAATTGTCCGCCCCCTATTCAGACCGGAAGTGACGTCTGCGTTCCACGATTTGGAGCGCAGACATACTTCCGGCCAGTTACAACTAGACCATTGCTGGCTATGAACGCCCCTGTTAGATCCCGAAAGTGACGCTTGTGTCCCATGTTGGGGGGCGCAGACACATTTCCAGTTGTTAACTATGTGTGATAGCAAGGCCCATATAATGTGACACTGTCATTATATGTCCCTTGTGCCTCTTTTAACTGTATAGTTGCATAGCGCCTCTGCGCTTCCGGTAAACAGGGAAGTGACGTATGCGTTCCAAATACTGTATGTGGAATGCATCAGCTGACCGGCACTGGCGGATTCGGCGCTCATTATGGGTATTTATTTAGCAGGGGCCTGTAAGGCATAGGGGTCTATTTATTACAATTATTTTTACTAAAATAATGTGAAAAGGGTGTGAAAACACCCTTTTTACATTATTTTAGTATCACCTAAATGTATTAAAGGGCAATTTTTTTTAGTAACCCACATCGCACTCCTCATACCTACAATGGGAAATGTGATGTGGCCAAATTTACTAAAAAAAAAAAAATGTGAAAAAATACCGCAGTGTGCCCTGTGATAAACTCGCCAGCTGAGGCTGGCGAGTTCACAGGGCAGCATTGCGATAATGTGGCATTTGTAAAAAGTAAAAAAAAACAAAAATCATACTCACCTGTCCAAGGAGCCGGTGTACGCTGCTCCGGTCAGCGCTGCCGGGCGCCGTGCCCCAAATGTGCTGCAAAGTGACCCCGATGCAGTAAAGTGACACTGCAAAGCGGCAACACACTTTACAGCACCGGGGGTCACCGCAGCGCACAGGATCTGGCGCCGGGCAGCCCAGCAGGAACAGCACGGACCGGTTCCCTGGACTGGTGAGTATATTGATCTTCTTCGGGGGGGGGTCCGCGGCATACGGGGGTAGTCGCCATGGGGGGTCGACCGGGCGGCGATGGTAGCGGCGATGTCGACGAAGGTGGCGCATGCACAGCAGGACATCGGGGTATTTTTTCTGAAAATAAAAATTCCGAAAAATAATACCCCGATGATACTGCGGAGTATCATCGCAGGGACAGAGCTTGACCGCAAGCTCTGTCCCTGCACGCGATAATTGATACATTCATGCGATGTAGTCAATTATCGCAGTGCGAGTTGGGGCGATTTTATCACCTGTCATCCGCATCCTGGATGCCGATGGTGATAAACAGGCCCCATAGTCCCTAGTTCCAGTTCCCTGTTGTTTGATGCTGCCATAAGTTGCCTGGTTATCTCGGTTGCTGTGCCTCGAAAAAAAAAACCTCGCTTTGGACCGAAACGTTGGTGAACTTGCTACTTCCTGGAACTGTGAGAAGTTTTTTTCTTATTATATACATATTTTTGGGATTAAACTATTTGTTACTTGATTATTACTACAAGTCTGGAGAGTGCTGTCATTACCACTGCTGTGGGAAATACTGTACTGTACATACATACATACATACATACATATATACATATCACTTATATTATACACACATATACATATTGTATATATGGTGTGTGTTTCCCCCTCCTCCCTCTTACCTTACGCCATTTCTGGGTGGGCAGACACACTGGGGTGAATTTACTAAGATGGGAATTGTATTTAATATTGGATGTTGCCCATAGCAACCAATCAGATTCTACTGCTCATGTATCTAGCACCTTCTAGAAGATAATACCTGAAACCTGATTGGTTGCTATGGGCAACATGCCATCTTAAATACAACTCCCATCTTAGTAAAGTGACCCCACTGTGTGCAGCTGCTCCCAGTCCTCCCCTCCTCTCACATGCTGCTAGCAGTTGTAGTGAACTGGGATGATTAATAGATAGCGCTAGTGATAGCTGACTACTCCTGTCTTGCTTGTCCATCTCCCAATCACACCAGCATGGATCACTTCTGAGTATGCAGGGTTGTCAGAGAAGCCTTTCTAACACTCAGTCATTAATTGGGACCCAATTTGGTTGTAAAGAACATTTTTATTTTAAAGAAGTTGGGTTAATAATTAACCGAGGTTTTCAGGTTAATAATGCATACACATTCCACAATAGAGATGAGCGCCGGAAATTTTTCGGGTTTTGTGTTTTGGTTTTGGGTTCGGTTCCGCGGCCGTGTTTTGGGTTCGACCGCGTTTTGGCAAAACCTCACCGAATTTTTTTTGTCGGATTCGGGTGTGTTTTGGATTCGGGTGTTTTTTTCAAAAAACCCTAAAAAACAGCTTAAATCATAGAATTTGGGGGTAATTTTGATCCCAAAGTATTATTAACCTCAAAAAACATAATTTACACTCATTTTCAGCCTATTCTGAACACATCACACCTCACAATATTATTTTTAGTCCTAAAATTTGCACCGAGGTCGCTGTGTGAGTAAGATAAGCGACCCTAGTGGCCGACACAAACACCGGGCCCATCTAGGAGTGGCACTGCAGTGTCACGCAGGATGTCCCTTCCAAAAAACCCTCCCCAAACAGCACATGACGCAAAGAAAAAAAGAGGCGCAATGAGGTAGCTGTGTGAGTAAGATTAGCGACCCTAGTGGCCGACACAAACACCGGGCCCATCTAGGAGTGGCACTGCAGTGTCACGCAGGATGTCCCTTCCAAAAAACCCTCCCCAAACAGCACATGACGCAAAGAAAAAAAGAGGCGCAATGAGGTAGCTGACTGTGTGAGAAAGATAAGCGACCCTAGTGGCCGACACAAACACCGGGCCCATCTAGGAGTGGCACTGCAGTGTCACGCAGGATGTCCCTTCCAAAAAACCCTCCCCAAACAGCACATGACGCAAAGAAAAAAAGAGGCGCAATGAGGTAGCTGACTGTGTGAGAAAGATAAGCGACCCTAGTGGCCGACACAAACACCGGGCCCATCTAGGAGTGGCACTGCAGTGTCACGCAGGATGTCCCTTCCAAAAAACCCTCCCCAAACAGCACATGACGCAAAGAAAAAAAGAGGCGCAATGAGGTAGCTGTGTGAGTAAGATTAGCGACCCTAGTGGCCGACACAAACACCGGGCCCATCTAGGAGTGGCACTGCAGTGTCACGCAGGATGTCCCTTCCAAAAAACCCTCCCCAATCAGCACATGATGCAAAGAAAAAGAAAAGAAAAAAGAGGTGCAAGATGGAATTATCCTTGGGCCCTCCCACCCACCCTTATGTTGTATAAACAAAACAGGACATGCACACTTTAACCAACCCATCATTTCAGTGACAGGGTCTGCCACACGACTGTGACTGATATGACGGGTTGGTTTGGACCCCCCCCAAAAAAGAAGCAATTAATCTCTCCTTGCACAAACTGGCTCTACAGAGGCAAGATGTCCACCTCATCTTCACCCTCCGATATATCACCGTGTACATCCCCCTCCTCACAGATTATCAATTCGTCCCCACTGGAATCCACCATCTCAGCTCCCTGTGTACTTTGTGGAGGCAATTGCTGCTGGTCAATGTCTCCGCGGAGGAATTGATTATAATTCATTTTAATGAACATCATCTTCTCCACATTTTCTGGATGTAACCTCGTACGCCGATTGCTGACAAGGTGAGCGGCGGCACTAAACACTCTTTCGGAGTACACACTTGTGGGAGGGCAACTTAGGTAGAATAAAGCCAGTTTGTGCAAGGGCCTCCAAATTGCCTCTTTTTCCTGCCAGTATAAGTACGGACTGTGTGACGTGCCTACTTGGATGCGGTCACTCATATAATCCTCCACCATTCTATCAATGTTGAGAGAATCATATGCAGTGACAGTAGACGACATGTCCGTAATCGTTGTCAGGTCCTTCAGTCCGGACCAGATGTCAGCATCAGCAGTCGCTCCAGACTGCCCTGCATCACCGCCAGCGGGTGGGCTCGGAATTCTGAGCCTTTTCCTCGCACCCCCAGTTGCGGGAGAATGTGAAGGAGGAGATGTTGACAGGTCGCGTTCCGCTTGACTTGACAATTTTGTCACCAGCAGGTCTTTCAACCCCAGCAGACCTGTGTCTGCCGGAAAGAGAGATCCAAGGTAGGCTTTAAATCTAGGATCGAGCACGGTGGCCAAAATGTAGTGCTCTGATTTCAACAGATTGACCACCCGTGAATCCTTGTTAAGCGAATTAAGGGCTGCATCCACAAGTCCCACATGCCTAGCGGAATCGCTCCGTGTTAGCTCCTTCTTCAATGCCTCCAGCTTCTTCTGCAAAAGCCTGATGAGGGGAATGACCTGACTCAGGCTGGCAGTGTCTGAACTGACTTCACGTGTGGCAAGTTCAAAGGGCATCAGAACCTTGCACAACGTTGAAATCATTCTCCACTGCACTTGAGACAGGTGCATTCCATCTCCTATATCGTGCTCAATTGTATAGGCTTGAATGGCCTTTTGCTGCTCCTCCAACCTCTGAAGCATATAGAGGGTTGAATTCCACCTCGTTACCACTTCTTGCTTCAGATGATGGCAGGGCAGGTTCAGTAGTTTTTGGTGGTGCTCCAGTCTTCTGTACGTGGTGCCTGTACGCCGAAAGTGTCCCGCAATTTTTCTGGCCACCGACAGCATCTCTTGCACGCCCCTGTCGTTTTTTAAAAAATTCTGCACCACCAAATTCAAGGTATGTGCAAAACATGGGACGTGCTGGAATTTGCCCATATTTAATGCACACACAATATTGCTGGCGTTGTCCGATGCCACAAATCCACAGGAGAGTCCAATTGGGGTAAGCCATTCCGCGATGATCTTCCTCAGTTGCCGTAAGAGGTTTTCAGCTGTGTGCGTATTCTGGAAAGCGGTGATACAAAGCGTAGCCTGCCTAGGAAAGAGTTGGCGTTTGCGAGATGCTGCTACTGGTGCCGCCGCTGCTGTTCTTGCGGCGGGAGTCCATACATCTACCCAGTGGGCTGTCACAGTCATATAGTCCTGACCCTGCCCTGCTCCACTTGTCCACATGTCCGTGGTTAAGTGGACATTGGGTACAACTGCATTTTTTAGGACACTGGTGAGTCTTTTTCTGACGTCCGTGTACATTCTCGGTATCGCCTGCCTAGAGAAGTGGAACCTAGATGGTATTTGGTAACGGGGGCACACTGCCTCAATAAATTGTCTAGTTCCCTGTGAACTAACGGCGGATACCGGACGCACGTCTAACACCAACATAGTTGTCAAGGACTCAGTTATCCGCTTTGCAGTAGGATGACTGCTGTGATATTTCATCTTCCTCGCAAAGGACTGTTGAACAGTCAATTGCTTACTGGAAGTAGTACAAGTGGGCTTACGACTTCCCCTCTGGGATGACCATCGACTCCCAGCGGCAACAACAGCAGCGCCAGCAGCAGTAGGCGTTACACGCAAGGATGCATCGGAGGAATCCCAGGCAGGAGAGGACTCGTCAGACTTGCCAGTGACATGGCCTGCAGGACTATTGGCATTCCTGGGGAAGGAGGAAATTGACACTGAGGGAGTTGGTGGGGTGGTTTGCGTGAGCTTGGTTACAAGAGGAAGGGATTTACTGGTCAGTGGACTGCTTCCGCTGTCACCCAAAGTTTTTGAACTTGTCACTGACTTATTATGAATGCGCTGCAGGTGACGTATAAGGGAGGATGTTCCGAGGTGGTTAACGTCCTTACCCCTACTTATTACAGCTTGACAAAGGGAACACACGGCTTGACACCTGTTGTCCGCATTTCTGGTGAAATACCTCCACACCGAAGAGCTGATTTTTTTGGTATTTTCACCTGGCATGTCAACGGCCATATTCCTCCCACGGACAACAGGTGTCTCCCCGGGTGCCTGACTTAAACAAACCACCTCACCATCAGAATCCTCCTGGTCAATTTCCTCCCCAGCGCCAGCAACACCCATATCCTCCTCATCCTGGTGTACTTCAACACTGACATCTTCAATCTGACTATCAGGAACTGGACTGCGGGTGCTCCTTCCAGCACTTGCAGGGGGCATGCAAATAGTGGAAGGCGCATGCTCTTCACGTCCAGTGTTGGGAAGGTCAGGCATCGCAAACGACACAATTGGACTCTCCTTGTGGATTTGGGATTTCAAAGAACGCACAGTTCTTTGCGGTGCTTTTGCCAGCTTGAGTCTTTTCAGTTTTCTAGCGAGAGGCTGAGTGCTTCCATCCTCATGTGAAGCTGAACCACTAGCCATGAACATAGGCCAGGGCCTCAGCCGTTCCTTGCCACTCCGTGTGGTAAATGGCATATTGGCAAGTTTACGCTTCTCCTCCGACAATTTTATTTTAGGTTTTGGAGTCCTTTTTTTTCTGATATTTGGTGTTTTGGATTTGACATGCTCTGTACTATGACATTGGGCATCGGCCTTGGCAGACGACGTTGCTGGCATTTCATCGTCTCGGCCATGACTAGTGGCAGCAGCTTCAGCACGAGGTGGAAGTGGATCTTGATCTTTCCCTAATTTTGGAACCTCAACTTTTTTGTTCTCCATATTTTATAGGCAGAACTAAAAGGCACCTCAGGTAAACAATGGAGATGGATGGATTGGATACTAGTATACAATTATGGACGGACTGCCACGGTTAGGTGGTATAAAAAAACCACGGTTAGGTGGTATATATTATAATAATAATACAATTATGGATGGACGGACTGCCTGCCGACTGCCGACACAGAGGTAGCCACAGCCGTGAACTACCGCACTGTACACTGGTTGATAAAGAGATAGTAGTATACTCGTAACAACTAGTATGACACTATGACGACGGTATAAAGAATGAAAAAAAAACCACGGTTAGGTGGTATATATTATAATAATAATACAATTATGGATGGACGGACTGCCTGCCGACTGCCGACACAGAGGTAGCCACAGCCGTGAACTACCGCACTGTACACTGGTTGATAAAGAGATAGTAGTATACTCGTAACAACTAGTATGACACTATGACGACGGTATAAAGAAAGAAAAAAAAATACCACAGTTAGGTGGTATATATTATAATAATAATACAATTATGGATGGACGGACTGCCTGCCGACTGCCGACACAGAGGTAGCCACAGCCGTGAACTACCGCACTGTACACTGGTTGATAAAGAGATAGTAGTATACTCGTAACAACTAGTATGACACTATGACGACGGTATAAAGAATGAAAAAAAAACCACGGTTAGGTGGTATATATTATAATAATAATACAATTATGGATGGACGGACTGCCTGCTGACTGCCGACACAGAGGTAGCCACAGCCGTGAACTACCGCACTGTACACTGGTTGATAAAGAGATAGTAGTATACTCGTAACAACTAGTATGACACTATGACGACGGTATAAAGAATGAAAAAAAAACCACGGTTAGGTGGTATATATTATAATAATAATACAATTATGGATGGACGGACTGCCTGCCGACTGCCGACACAGAGGTAGCCACAGCCGTGAACTACCGCACTGTACACTGGTTGATAAAGAGATAGTAGTATACTCGTAACAACTAGTATGACACTATGACGACGGTATAAAGAATGAAAAAAAAACCACGGTTAGGTGGTATATATTATAATAATAATACAATTATGGATGGACGGACTGCCTGCCGACTGCCGACACAGAGGTAGCCACAGCCGTGAACTACCGCACTGTACACTGGTTGATAAAGAGATAGTAGTATACTCGTAACAACTAGTATGACACTATGACGGTATAAAGAATGAAAAAAAAACCACGGTTAGGTGGTATATATTATAATAATAATACAATTATGGATGGACGGACTGCCTGCCGACTGCCGACACAGAGGTAGCCACAGCCGTGAACTACCGCACTGTACACTGGTTGATAAAGAGATAGTAGTATACTCGTAACAACTAGTATGACACTATGACGACGGTATAAAGAAAGAAAAAAAAATACCACGGTTAGGTGGTATATATTGTAATACAATTATGGATGGACGGACTGCCTGCCGAGTTCCGACTGCCGACACAGAGGTAGCCACAGCCGTGAACTACCGCACTGTACTGTGTCTGCTGCTAATATAGACTGGTTGATAAAGAGATAGTATACAATACATACAACAATATACTACTATACTGGTGGTCAGGCACTGGTCACCACTAGTCACACTGGCAGTGGCACTCCTGCAGCAAAAGTGTGCACTGTTTAATTTTAAATTAATATAATATTATGTACTCCTGGGGGCTCCTGCTATAACAACCTGCAGTGCTCCCCAGTCTCCCCCACAATTATTATAAGCTTTGCCTTTTATACATTGATGTGCAGCACACTGGGCTGAGCTGAGTGCACACAGACTGAGTCACACTGTGTGACTGGCTGCTGCTGTGTATCGTTTTTTTTCAGGCAGAGAACGGATATAGCAGAGAACGGATATATTATATTAAAATAAATAAAAGTTAACTAACAACAACTGCACTGGTCACTGTGGTAAACTCTGTCTGACTCTGCACAATCTCTCTCTCTCTTCTAATCTAATTTCTAATGGAGAGGACGCCAGCCACGTCCTCTCCCTATCAATCTCAATGCACGTGTGAAAATGGCGGCGACGCGCGGCTCCTTATATAGAATCCGAGTCTCGCGAGAATCCGACAGCGTCATGATGACGTTCGGGCGCGCTCGGGTTAACCGAGCAAGGCGGGAGGATCCGAGTCTGCTCGGACCCGTGAAAAAAACATGAAGTTCGTGCGGGTTCGGTTTCAGAGAAACCGAACCCGCTCATCTCTATTCCACAATGAAACAAGCATCACTTTTCACAACTCCAAGCTATTGCATTAACGGTGTGACACAATGTCGCTATGACAGAAGTGACCCAAGGGAGATACATGTAACAACTAGCTTGTCTCAGCAACCCACTTATTTCTGATGGCCTTAAACTATAATAGATGCACTGTAAAATGACAGTACTAAAAGGTATTACAGAATTAGTGATGTGCACCGGAAATTTTTCGGGTTTTGTGTTTTGGTTTTGGATTTGGTTCCGCGGCATGTTTTGGATTCGGACGCGTTTTGGCAAAACCTCCCTTAAAAAAATTTGTCGGATTCGGGTGTGTTTTGGATTTGGGCGGTTTAAAAAAAAAAAAAAAAAACCTCAAAAACAGCTTAAATCATAGAATTTGGGGATAATTTTGATCCTATAGTATTATTAACCTCAATAACCATAATTTCCACTCATTTCCAGTCTATTCTGAACACCTCACACCTCACAATATTATTTTTAGTCCTAAAATTTGCACCGTGGTCGCTGGATGAATAAGCTAAGCGACCCAAGTGGCCGACACAAACACCTGGCCCATCTAGGAGTGGCACTGCAGTGTCAGACAGGATGGCACTTAAAAAAATAGTCCCCAAACAGCACATGATGCAAAGAGAAAAAGAGGTGCACTGTGGTCGCTGGATGGCTAAGCTAAGCGACACAAACACAGGAATTATACGTTCTAATCAATGGTATTATTTATTAGTCCAAATCACTGGATGAAAATGACAAAATCAATGCAATTAAATGGCAGTAATGTTGGGAATTATATCAAATGGCAGTACCACTGGACATATACGGAAGTGTCAGACATGATGGCACTTTAAAAAAAAAACTTTTTTTTTTATATGACATGGACAAACCTACTGTCCTAACAATTGGCAGGGCTGATTAAACAAACAGTCAGGGGGAAACTCCTGAATCCAGTTTGTAACCCTGGGTAATAATTTTTATTACCCGGGATATAATTATAATCACTTAGGCTCCCCTGTAGTGATGTAGATGAGATCCCCCCCCAGTGGACCCCCACATGGGAGTCCTTCCGCGTCACGGAGTAGAATCCAACCTCTGAAACCGTGCGCCTGTAGAGGGTACAGACTTTCTGCTCTTTCTATGGCCTAGCCTCGTGCAGAAGTAGGCCCTCCCGAATTTTCTCGATCTGGCAGCCCAAGGGGACTGCATCAGAGAAGCAGAGTTACGTGTTCTCACAGGTGGTGCTGCGGAAGGATTTGTATTCAGAGTGTCCCCAAGCGGTGTATCACCTGCGAAGGGGAGGTACCTCTTGGATTCGGCGTCTGCGTTCCATTGGCGGATCCAGAGACCTCTGCGAGCCGCTACTGCCATGGAGGATGCTCTAGAATTCATCAGCCCAATGTCCCTCATGGCTTTCACCATGAATTTAGCCAAATCCTTTATGTGACCTAGAATCAAGACAACATCATCCCTATGGATTGTATCAAGGTCTTCTAATAAATTGTCTGACCATTTTAACATAGCCCTAGCTACCCAAGTGCATGCAATAGTGGGCCTAAGGGCGGCTCCAATAGCCATGTAAATGGATTTTAGAGTTGTCTCTATCTTGCGGTCAGTCGGCTCCTTTAACGAGGCCGAGCCTGGTACAGGTAATGTAATTACCCATGATGGCCTGGACACCGAAATGTCCATTATGGGAGGAATCTCCCATCTTCTTCTATCCTCCTCAGGAAAGGGATATGTCTTAAGTACTTTATTGGGGATGTGAAAAACCTCTTCTGGGTCTAACCAGTATCTTTCAAATAGGGTATTCAACTCTTCCGAAACCGGGAATGTCACTAATGATTTTGCAGTTAGCATACAAGAATTTTCCTCTATTTGTATAGGTATTTCTAACACATCCCTAATGGCGTTGATAAACTGCTGAATTTTATATTCCAATCTATCATAGTGCCCCCCTCTAACTTCTGTGTCGATCCCTGTGTCGGCATCGATGTCTGCGTTGGCAGAGCCGGCCTTAGGCATAGGCAAACTAGGCAAATGCCTAGGGCATTTGGTATGCTTAGGGGCACCAGCAGCTTCTGCTGATTAAAATGATATGTGGCATGCCTATATTCTGTGTGTGACTGCGGCTGTTTCTGCATACGAAATGCTGTTTCAGTGTATTCCTGGAAATCGCTGTAATGTAGCATTTCATATGCAGATACAGCTGCAGTCGCACACAGAATATAGCTATGCTGCATATCATTTTAATTTTGCTTGTGCATCCTAGCCACATAGTAATGCAAATAAGATGCATTTTCATAAACAAAAGGCGCCTGACGTTAGCAGAGCTGCCAGCTGACTCATGCCAGGCAATTCCTGCAGAACTAGCGGCGGTGCTAGGGGGCACCAGCCAAAATCTTGCCTAGGGCATCATATTGGTTAGGGCCGGCCCTGTGCGTTGGCCTGCAAGACCTGTGTATCAGGAGCTGAGGGGGTCCTAGATGAAATGGACTGATCCATATCTAGAGCATTCTTCGTAGCTTTTTTTCCAGCAACTTAATAGAGCAGGCATTCCCAACCACGGTCCTCAAGGCACACCAACAGTGCAGGTTTTAGTGATATCCAGGCTGCAGCACAGATGGTTAAATCAAAATAACTGAGCTACTAATTATGTTACATGTGCTGCAGCCTGGATATTACTAAAACATGCACTGTTGGTGTGCCTTGAGGACCGTGGTTGGGAATGCCTGTAATAGAGTATGCCCTAATGAACTCTAAGGAATCTTATTTCCTAGGCTATCCAGCCATTCTGTCTCCATCCTCCTAATGGGATGAAACCACTCAAGGCAATCCTGAGTACCTGGTTCAGACTCCTCTGAGGAAGACACCTCCACAACCTCCAAAACATTTTGTTCTGACATGACACTGACCAGTGATACTGAGCACTGTTCAGGATACCAGAAGTGACACAGAGCTGCAAGATACAGCAATGGCCTACTGTACTATACTACATACTGGTGGTCACTAAGATGCTGCACTGTACTACTATATACTGCTCACAACAATGCAGCACAGATATGGATACTTGAAGAGATATGGAGCTGCAAGATACAGCAATGGCCTACTGTACTGTACTACTATATACTGGTGGTCACCAAAATGCTGAACTGCACTACTATATAGTATATACTGGTTACACAACAATGCAGCAGATATTGAGCGCTGATCAGGATACTAGAACTGAGTCTGACACGGAGCTGCAAGATACAGCAATGGCCTACTGTACTGTACTACTATATACTGGTGGTCACCAAAATGCTGCACTGTACTACTATATAGTATATACTGGTTACACAACAATGCAGCAGATATTGAGCACTGATCAGGATACTAGAACTGAGTCTGACACGGTGCTGCAAGATACAGCAATGGCCTACTGTACTGTACTACTATATACTGGTGGTCACCACAACGCAGCACACTGAGCACAGATATTTGCAGCACACTGAGCACAGATATTGAGCTTTTCAGGCAGAGAATGTAGCCACGTCCTCTCCGCTCAATCTCCAATGCACGAGTGAAAATGGCGGCGACGCGCGGCTCTTTATATGGAATACGAATCTTGCGAGAATCCGACAGCGGGATGATGACATTCGGCCTCTTTCGGGTTAACCGAGCAAGGCGGGAAGATCCGAGGCTGCCTCGGAGCCGTGTAAAACACGTGAAGTTCGGGGGGGTTCGGATCTCGACGAACCGAACCCGCTCATCTCTATACAGAATACACACTTATAAGGGAAAAAATATAATTAAAATTAAGGGGCCGATTTATCACCATCCACATCTGAGATTATTGACCGATATTGTCCAGGGCCATTAAGAGATCAACCAGATCCTGTAAAAGGAGAAGGCATAGCCCAGCTCCATCAGAAGCCGTATGTAGAAGCTGGGCTCCATTACTTTTCAGTGGGGCATCGTTATATATCCCTTGCCCTGCAGGGCACCAAGAGACACCCACGCCAGGTACTTTATAGCCTCCCTGCACTCCTGGCGACAACCTACTGAGCGTTATAGTGAAGTCCTCCTACAGCACAGATAGAGGACGCTGATGTCACTGCCAATGGTCTTCCCACTAAGACGGCTACTGGCTGCAGTACTAAGCGGTCTGAACATGGCCGCCGGTGTCGATGCAACCATGACAAAAGATGCACTCACTGGCCGCAACACACCCACATCACGCTTGCGTCTGGTAAGTTACTCCCTCCTGTTACAACCCAGGAAGGTCCATTGAAATCCCTGGCTCTTGCATCCAAATTCATTCTGCGTCTCCTGGCGGTAACCATCAGGACAAATGTACAGCACTCCCAACATCGGCCAGCTGCGTGAATATAGGCATTGTGTGCACCATAGCAGATTTACCGCTAGGCCACCAAGGCAGCCGCTTAGGACAGAAACATGGCCGACCATGAGCTCATGTCCGAGAGCTGGTCTGGCTGAATACTCCAGGCCGGATGTCAGTGATTACAGCTTGCAGGTGTCGGCTTAGCCCCCAGCGCTCGCATGTGTCTCTTACAGTGTGTTGTGTGTGTGACCCATCATGACATCACATGCAGGAGAGACTGACAGGAGCCAGCCCGGGGGTGGTATTTTGCTACACTGACTGACGCGGAGTGAGGGGGGGGGGGTATGTAATTTGGCTACACTGACCGACTGGGGTTGGGGGAACTGGGTTATGTGATATGGCTACACTGACTGGGCATGGAGGGTGGTATTTCACTACACTGATTGATTGGGGGTGGGATTTGGCTACATTGACTGGGGGTGGGGGGATGGGTATGTGATATGGCTACATTGACTGACTGGGGGTGGGATTTGGCTACACTGACTGACTGGGGGTGGGGGGATGGGTATGTGATATTGCTACATTGACTGACTGGGGGTGGGATTTGGCTACACTGACTGACTGGGGGTGGGGGATGGGTATGTGATTTGGCTACATTGACTGACTGGGGGTGGGATTTGGCTACACTGACTGACTGGGGTGGGGGGATGGGTATGTGATATGGCTACATTGACTGACTGGGGGTGGGATTTGGCTACACTGACTGACTGGGGGTGGGGGATGGGTATGTGATTTGGCTACATTGACTGACTGGGGGTGGGATTTGGCTACACTGACTGACTGGGGAGGGTGTGGGGGATGGGTATGTGATTTGGCTACTCTGATTTGCTGGGAGTGGGATATGGCTACACTGACTGACTGTGGGTGGGGGGGGTGAGTGTGTGATTTGGCTACATTGACTGACTGGGGGTGGGATTTGGCTATACTGACTGACTGGGGGTGGGGGGATGCATTGACTGACTGGCGGTGGGATTTGGCAACACTGACTGACTGGGGAGGGCGGGGGGGGGGGGAGTTTGAGGAAGGGGGGCCCCAAATCGGTGTATTGCTTAGGACCCCATGAGGTCTAAATCCACCTCTGACTTAGCGTGTACCTCATTAGCAGGCCCTATGTGTGTTTTACTTACATATTATTAATAAATCTGTCACTTTCCTTAAGCTGCAGCATAATACTTATACCTATTCTGGGGAAGCAAAGAAAAATCGGTAAAACTTAAGCAATCAGCACGACAAGAACAGATGTGAAGAAAAAGTATTGTATTTCCATTAGCTGTGCAATTATCCAGGCTGAATGCAGCAGATCATATTAATTTGCACATCAGCAGAATCTCCACAGAAAGCTCCTGATATGCTGGAGACATGCAACACTTCAAATCAATTCAATCCATGGAATTTTTATCATCATTTCTGCAGGAAGACCCGAGGCTACAATCTATTGTGTGCACCGTGTATGGCAGAAAGTGTCTAATCCATAGTCAGTGATATTATCCAATGTAATCCATTCAACAGTTGCTATAAAATAAAAGTAGTGATTGTTGTTTTGGGCACAACAAACACTTGGACAAGCACTATTCTTGGCACACAAAATAGGTTTTATGATATGATCACCCAGCAATGTTGGCCAAGGGTTAGGAGGATATGAAAGTGAAGAAAGATAAAATATGTGCATTGGGGCCGAGAGGGGGGGGGGGTACAAATTACCTGGCACCAGGACTGATGGAGGGACCCAGTAAGGACCCAGGTCCCAACCTCCTTACCTGGCAGCAGCAGCTGCAGTTCTTCTCCTCAGTCCAGCACATGCTGCTTGTGTGCTGGGCTGCAGTGTGGCCAGGGAGGCGCTTAAAATATCTTTTTTTCTGTATATTTATCTAAGGGTGCATGAATACGCCTCCTGTGATTAGGCCACGCCCCCTGAAAAGTACCGGTGCCCGGCTAGGCTCTCTACTGCCCTGAAGTGTGAGGTTATGTATGGACTGTACAGAGGGAATGTACTTAGATAGGAAGGCTATAAGGTTATGTGGGTGTGTCCTGAATTTGATAAGCTTGTCTGAGGAGGACTGTTTTCAGGAAACGTTTGAAGGTTTGGAGACTAGAGGCAAGTGTTATTGTGCATGCGAGGGCATTCTACAGACTCGGCGCAGCCCGGATAAAGTCCTGTGATTTTGAGTAGGAGCAAATAATACGTGTGGATGAGAGACGCAGATCTTGTGCAGAGCGGAGAGGTCGGTTAGGAAGATATCTTGAGCTGAGTGAAGAGATGTACAGTATGTTGGTGCAGTTTGGTTACAAACCTTGTGTGTAAGTAAAAGTATTTTATATTGAATATGGTAGAATAACGGTAACCAATGGAGGGACTGACAGAGCGGATCTGCAGACGATGAACGTCTAGCGAGGAAAATCAGCCTTGCATTTAGGGGCTTAATTATGAACAACTGTTAAAACTGTTTGTGAATGATGACACTCGTTGGGTATGATAATGGTACTCCAGTCAATCAGCTCCCACCTGTCATTTTTCAAGCACATGACAGGAGCTGAACACATGGCAGTTGGGAATGATTGGCGGGAGCACCATTTATCATACGTAATGCGTTTTATCATTCACAACGAGCTTTATCAATCATTGATAAATGGTCCCCTTAGTCGCATACCCACAATTCAAACATAATTACAACAGCAATCCCTTTATGGTTTATGTTGCACTGAGGGGTAGAGGGATCAAAGCATCTAAAGTGGAGAAATTGCCCATAGCAAGAAATCAGATTCAGTCTTGTGTACTGTATATCACATCTGGTCAGACCTCATAGATCCAATGGTGTATCTATAATCGGTGCAGGACGTGCGATGGGGGGCCCGCAACGTGCACCCTGCACCCATATATGGTTACATTTATCTCTCCACCGCCTTTGAAATCCCAAGTTGTGCAGCCGCGCAGCAGAAATCACAGGGAAAATGGCTTAGTGTTTAATTGATACCGGCCTTTAGGTCGACAGCACTTAGGTAGACACTCATTAGGTCGACCACTATTGGTCGACATGCATTAGGTCGACATGGTCACTATGTCGACATGGACAAGGTCGACGTGGACATCACTTTTTTATTTTTTTAACTTTTTCATACTTTATGATCCACGTGGACTACAATTAGGAACGGTAGCCTTGCCCGAAGCATGGCGAGCGAAGCCATCCATGCGAAGGGACATGTTGCACTAATTGGTGTTCTTGGTCACTTTATGAAGAAAACGACACCCAAAAAAATAAAAAACCTATGTCGACCTTTTTCCACATTGACCTTGTCCATGTCTACCTAGTCACTGTTGACAAATAGTGGTTGACCGAGTGACTTTCGACCTAGTTACTGTCGACCTTATGATCCACACCCGTTTATTTTCCCAGTGATTTGCGCAGGGAACAAGGTACTGCTCAGAGGAGAGGGCCCACTGCCCCCCTTGGTCATTATCATGGACTTCTGCATTGTGAAGTGTATCTAGCAAAGAGCTGCTGTATCTATATTTGTGCCTGCAGTGGCACTTCCCCTTACAGGCGGTCCATTCCTCTGCGGAGGCGGCACTGCAGGCAGGAAAGTAGCTGGGCCTCCAGCTGAATTGCTAACTAATTTTTATTTTTTATACTTTCCTATTTTGCTGTCAATAATAATTAAAATGCTGCTTCGATATAAGAAGACTAACAGCATCTTCCATGGCCTGGTATCAGTACGGTCTCTTCCTTGTTTAAGATTGATTTTAACTCCTGAACCAAATTGGCCATTGATAGGTCTCCCCTGTGAACTAGATAGTGGAACGATCAGGGTTCTCTAACAGCACATGGTGATGTGAGAGTTTCTATCAAACTGGCCCAGGGACGCAGATGCATCAATGTTACCTGAAACTCAGTTCATACGGGTGGTCTTCAGTATGCCGAATGTCGGGATCCCGGCGCACAGTATACCGGTGCCGGAATCCCGACACCCGGCATACGACATATATTCTCCACGACCCCCCTGGAGGGAGAATAAAATAGCGTGGCGCGTGTAGCGCGGCGAGTGCAGCGAGCCTGCAAAGGGGCTCATTTGCACTCGTCACACTGTCGGTATGCCGGTGGTCGGGCTCCCGGCGCCGGTATTCTGGTCGCCGGGAGCCCGGCCGCCGGCATACCATACTACACCCGTTCATACAGGCTTTCAGGCTGGTTTCTACCTATAGGAAGAGAAGAGGTGGTCACCACATGAAGCACTTAGCTATCAAAGTTTATACATAATGAGAGGAAAATAATTCTTAAACAAGGTCTGACCACAGGGGCGTAGCCAGAACTTTGTAGGCCCCATAGCAACATTTTGAAGGGGCCCCCGTCCCAATGCTTCTAGAGAGACACTTCTCTGCAGCAGTTGTTAATTTTATGCCCTATAATAGTGCCCTAGTTCATTTTCTGAACCATAGTAGAGCCTTATTCAATGTTATGCCCCATAGCAGTGCCCTAGTTTCTTTTATGAATCGCAGTAGTGCTTAAGTTCACCCTATGTCACATTTTAGAGCTGCCAGTACACATTATGCCGCACAGTACCCCCAATTCACATTATGATATATAGTGCTCCCCGTTCAATTGTGCCTCATTACAGTGCCCCAGTTCATATTATATAACATTAAAATGGCCTCCAGTTCATTTTATACCACACTACAATGAGCAGGTCCAGGGGCATACCTAGATATATTGCAGGCCTCAAGGAAGAAGTGTAAAAGGACCCCTACATACCACCCAATGGCAAAAAATGTATATAACACATGTAACTGTGACAGGGAAGGTGGCCCCTCTCAGCACTGGGTCCCATAGCAGCTGCACTCCCTGCACCTATGGTAGCTGCACCCTGTATATAACACATGTAACTGTGACAGGGAAGGTGGCCCATCTCAGCTCTGGGCCCCATAGCAGCTGCACTCCCTGCACCTATGGTAGCTGCACCCTGTATATAACACATGTAACTGTGACAGGGAAGGTGGTCCCTCTCAGCACTGGGTCCCATAGCAGCTGCACTCTCTGTACCTATGGTAGCTACACCCTTGTATATAACACATGTAACTGTGACAGGGAAGGTGGCCCCTCTCAGCTCTGGGCCCCATAGCAGCTGCACTCCCTGCACCTACGGTAGCTACGCCCTTGTCTGATGCTGTGGATACGTTACTCATTGCTCCGCGGCCAGCAGAATACAGTACAACAATTATACCGTGTGGTCTGCGTTTCGTGCACAGCTGGATTTACCGCCAATCATTGTTCACACAGGACTTCTCAATTTACACCCGTGTACATGTTTGTAAAACAAATTTCACATTGAACAATGAGACTATTTTGTTGTTGTTTGGAAATAATGAAGTCTAAATCTCTGCAGCTCATTCTGCATTTCCTTGGCAGGTTACAATACTTTATTGTTCGCTGTGACGCATGTAAATCAAATCTATTGTCACTGAAACATTTGCAGAACCTGAGAGCTACTGGGAAATATCCGCTATCATCCGTTTGCAGAAATACGCTGCAAGCTCCAGGCTTTCAGGCTCAGATATTACTTCTATTTCAAGGCCTGGAAGGAAGTAATCGGAATATACAATCTGACAAGAGGTTTAATGCTGAATATGAGATGGTGCTTTGTGGCACTTGACAAATAATAGTTAGAAGTTTAATTTCGTATAGGCACAAGTGCCTCTGGTGCCCGTTCACTGCAGAGCTGTTCTGTTTTATTGTGTGGTAACTAGAGATGAGCGGGTTCGGTTCCTCGGAATCCGAACCCGCCCGAACTTCATGTTTTTTTTCACGGGTCCGAGCGACTCGGATCTTCCCGCCTTGCTCGGTTAACCCGAGCGCGCCCGAACGTCATCATGACGCTGTCGGATTCTCGCGAGGCTCGGATTCTATCGCGAGACTCGGATTCTATATAAGGAGCCGCGCGTCGCCGCCATTTTCACACGTGCATTGAGATTGATAGGGAGAGGACGTGGCTGGCGTCCTCTCCGTTTAGAATAGATTAGAGAGACACTTGATTTACTAATTTTGGGGAGCATTAGGAGTACTCAGTACAGTGCAGAGTTTTGCTGATAGTGACCAGTGACCACCAGTTTTATTTATAATCCGTTCTCTGCCTGAAAAAAGCGATACACAGCACACAGTGACTCAGTCACATACCATATCTGTGTGCACTGCTCAGGCTCAGGCCAGTGTGCTGCATCATCTATTATCTATATATAATATTATATATATCTGTCTGACTGCTCAGCTCACACAGCTTATAATTGTGGGGGAGACTGGGGAGCACTACTGCAGTGCCAGTTATAGGTTATAGCAGGAGCCAGGAGTACATAATATATTATACAGTGAGTGACCACCAGACACACAGTGCAGTTTATTTAATATATCCGTTCTCTGCCTGAAAAAAGCGATACACACAGTGACTCAGTCAGTCACATACCATATCTGTGTGCACTGCTCAGGCTCAGGCCAGTGTGCTGCATCATCTATATATATTATATATCTGTCTGACTGCTCAGCTCACACAGCTTATAATTGTGGGGGAGACTGGGGAGCACTACTGCAGTGCCAGTTATAGGTTATAGCAGGAGCCAGGAGTACATAATATTATATTAAAATTAAACAGTGCACACTTTTGCTGCAGGAGTGCCACTGCCAGTGTGACTAGTGACCAGTGACCTGACCACCAGTATATATAATATTAGTAGTATACATCTCTTTATCAACCAGTCTATATTAGCAGCAAGACACAGTACAGTGCGGTAGTTCACGGCTGTGGCTACCTCTGTGTCGGCACTCGGCAGCCCGTCCATAATTGTATATACCACCTAACCGTGGTTTTTTTTTCTTTCTTTATACATACATACTAGTTACGAGTATACTATCTCTTTATCAACCAGTCTATATATTAGCAGCAGACACAGTACAGTGCGGTAGTTCACGGCTGTGGCTACCTCTGTGTCGGCACTCGGCAGCACGTCCATAATTGTATATACCACCTAACCGTGGTTTTTTTTTCTTTCTTTATACATACATACTAGTTACGAGTATACTATCTCTTTATCAACCAGTCTATATATTAGCAGCAGACACAGTACAGTGCGGTAGTTCATGGCTGTGGCTACCTCTGTGTCGGCACTCGGCAGCCCGTCCATAATTGTATATACCACCTAACCGTGGTTTTTTTTTCTTTCTTTATACATACATACTAGTTACGAGTATACTATCTCTTTATCAACCAGTCTATATATTAGCAGCAGACACAGTACAGTGCGGTAGTTCACGGCTGTGGCTACCTCTGTGTCGGCACTCGGCAGCCCGTCCATAATTGTATATACCACCTAACCGTGGTTTTTTTTCTTTCTTTATACATACATACATACTAGTTACGAGTATACTATCTCTTTATCAACCAGTCTATATATTAGCAGCAGACACAGTACAGTGCGGTAGTTCACGGCTGTGGCTACCTCTGTGTCGGCACTCGGCAGCCCGTCCATAATTGTATATACCACCTAACCGTGGTTTTTTTTTCTTTCTTTATACATACATACTAGTTACGAGTATACTATCTCTTTATCAACCAGTCTATATTAGCAGCAGACACAGTACAGTGCGGTAGTTCACGGCTGTGGCTACCTCTGTGTCGGCACTCGGCAGCCCGTCCATAATTGTATATACCACCTAACCGTGGTTTTTTTTTCTTTCTTTATACATACATACTAGTTACGAGTATACTATCTCTTTATCAACCAGTCTATATATTAGCAGCAGACACAGTACAGTGTGGTAGTTCACGGCTGTGGCTACCTCTGTGTCGGCACTCGGCAGCCCGTCCATAATTGTATATACCACCTAACCGTGGTTTTTTTTTCTTTCTTTATACATACATACTAGTTACGAGTATACTATCTCTTTATCAACCAGTCTATATATTAGCAGCAGACACAGTACAGTGCGGTAGTTCACGGCTGTGGCTACCTCTGTGTCGGCACTCGGCAGCCCGTCCATAATTGTATATACCACCTAACCGTGGTTTTTTTTTCTTTCTTTATACATACATACTAGTTACGAGTATACTATCTCTTTATCAACCAGTCTATATATTAGCAGCAGACACAGTACAGTGCGGTAGTTCACGGCTGTGGCTACCTCTGTGTCGGCACTCGGCAGCCCGTCCATAATTGTATATACCACCTAACCGTGGTTTTTTTTTCTTTCTTTATACATACATACTAGTTACGAGTATACTATCTCTTTATCAACCAGTCTATATATTAGCAGCAGACACAGTACAGTGCGGTAGTTCACGGCTGTGGCTACCTCTGTGTCGGCACTCGGCAGCCCGTCCATAATTGTATATACCACCTAACCGTGGTTTTTTTTTCTTTCTTTATACATACATACTAGTTACGAGTATACTATCTCTTTATCAACCAGTCTATATATTAGCAGCAGACACAGTACAGTGCGGTAGTTCACGGCTGTGGCTACCTCTGTGTCGGCACTCGGCAGCCCGTCCATAATTGTATACTAGTATCCAATCCATCCATCTCCATTGTTTACCTGAGGTGCCTTTTAGTTGTGCCTATTAAAATATGGAGAACAAAAATGTTGAGGTTCCAAAATTAGGGAAAGATCAAGATCCACTTCCACCTCGTGCTGAAGCTGCTGCCACTAGTCATGGCCGAGACGATGAAATGCCAGCAACGTCGTCTGCCAAGGCCGATGCCCAATGTCATAGTACAGAGCATGTCAAATCCAAAACACCAAATATCAGTAAAAAAAGGACTCCAAAACCTAAAATAAAATTGTCGGAGGAGAAGCGTAAACTTGCCAATATGCCATTTACCACACGGAGTGGCAAGTGGTTCAGCTTCACATGAGGATGGAAGCACTCAGCCTCTCGCTAGAAAAATGAAAAGACTCAAGCTGGCAAAAGCAGCACAGCAAAGAACTGTGCATTCTTCGAAATCCCAAATCCACAAGGAGAGTCCAATTGTGTCGGTTGCGATGCCTGACCTTCCCAACACTGGACGTGAAGAGCATGCGCCTTCCACCATTTGCACGCCCCCTGCAAGTGCTGGAAGGAGCACCCGCAGTCCAGTTCCTGATAGTCAGATTGAAGATGTCAGTGTTGAAGTACACCAGGATGAGGAGGATATGGGTGTTGCTGGCGCTGGGGAGGAAATTGACCAGGAGGATTCTGATGGTGAGGTGGTTTGTTTAAGTCAGGCACCCGGGGAGACACCTGTTGTCCGTGGGAGGAATATGGCCGTTGACATGCCAGGTGAAAATACCAAAAAAATCAGCTCTTCGGTGTGGAGGTATTTCACCAGAAATGCGGACAACAGGTGTCAAGCCGTGTGTTCCCTTTGTCAAGCTGTAATAAGTAGGGGTAAGGACGTTAACCACCTCGGAACATCCTCCCTTATACGTCACCTGCAGCGCATTCATAATAAGTCAAGTGACAAGTTCAAAAACTTTGGGTGACAGCGGAAGCAGTCCACTGACCAGTAAATCCCTTCCTCTTGTAACCAAGCTCACGCAAACCACCCCACCAACTCCCTCAGTGTCAATTTCCTCCTTCCCCAGGAATGCCAATAGTCCTGCAGGCCATGTCACTGGCAATTCTGACGAGTCCTCTCCTGCCTGGGATTCCTCCGATGCATCCTTGCGTGTAACGCCTACTGCTGCTGGCGCTGCTGTTGTTGCCGCTGGGAGTCGATGGTCATCCCAGAGGGGAAGTCGTAAGCCCACTTGTACTACTTCCAGTAAGCAATTGACTGTTCAACAGTCCTTTGCGAGGAAGATGAATATCACAGCAGTCATCCTACTGCAAAGCGGATAACTGAGTCCTTGACAACTATGTTGGTGTTAGACGTGCATCCGGTATCCGCCGTTAGTTCACAGGGAACTAGACAATTTATTGAGGCAGTGTGCCCCCGTTACCAAATACCATCTAGGTTCCACTTCTCTAGGCAGGCGATACCGAGAATGTACACGGACGTCAGAAAAAGACTCACCAGTGTCCTAAAAAATGCAGTTGTACCCAATGTCCACTTAACCACGGACATGTGGACAAGTGGAGCAGGGCAGGGTCAGGACTATATGACTGTGACAGCCCACTGGGTAGATGTATGGACTCCCGCCGCAAGAACAGCAGCGGCGGCACCAGTAGCAGCATCTCGCAAACGCCAACTCTTTCCTAGGCAGGCTACGCTTTGTATCACCGCTTTCCAGAATACGCACACAGCTGAAAACCTCTTACGGCAACTGAGGAAGATCATCGCGGAATGGCTTACCCCAATTGGACTCTCCGGTGGATTTGTGGCATCGGACAACGCCAGCAATATTGTGTGTGCATTAAATATGGGCAAATTCCAGCACGTCCCATGTTTTGCACATACCTTGAATTTGGTGGTGCAGAATTTTTTTAAAAACGACAGGGGCGTGCAAGAGATGCTGTCGGTGGCCAGAAAAATTGCGGGACACTTTCGGCGTACAGGCACCACGTACAGAAGACTGGAGCACCACCAAAAACTACTGAACCTGCCCTGCCATCATCTGAAGCAAGAAGTGGTAACGAGGTGGAATTCAACCCTCTATATGCTTCAGAGGTTGGAGGAGCAGCAAAAGGCCATTCAAGCCTATACAATTGAGCACGATATAGTAGGTGGAATGCACCTGTCTCAAGTGCAGTGGAGAATGATTTCAACGTTGTGCAAGGTTCTGATGCCCTTTGAACTTGCCACACGTGAAGTCAGTTCAGACACTGCCAGCCTGAGTCAGGTCATTCCCCTCATCAGGCTTTTGCAGAAGAAGCTGGAGGCATTGAAGAAGGAGCTAAAAGGGAGCGATTCCGCTAGGCATGTGGGACTTGTGGATGCAGCCCTTAATTCGCTTAACAAGGATTCACGGGTGGTCAATCTGTTGAAATCAGAGCACTACATTTTGGCCACCGTGCTCGATCCTAGATTTAAAGCCTACCTTGGATCTCTCTTTCCGGCAGACACAGGTCTGCTGGGGTTGAAAGACCTGCTGGTGACAAAATTGTCAAGTCAAGCGGAACGCGACCTGTCAACATCTCCTCCTTCACATTCTCCCGCAACTGGGGGTGCGAGGAAAAGGCTCAGAATTCCGAGCCCACCCGCTGGCGGTGATGCAGGGCAGTCTGGAGCGACTGCTGATGCTGACATCTGGTCCGGACTGAAGGACCTGACAACGATTACGGACATGTCGTCTACTGTCACTGCATATGATTCTCTCAACATTGATAGAATGGTGGAGGATTATATGAGTGACCGCATCCAAGTAGGCACGTCACACAGTCCGTACTTATACTGGCAGGAAAAAGAGGCAATTTGGAGGCCCTTGCACAAACTGGCTTTATTCTACCTAAGTTGCCCTCCCACAAGTGTGTACTCCGAAAGAGTGTTTAGTGCCGCCGCTCACCTTGTCAGCAATCGGCGTACGAGGTTACATCCAGAAAATGTGGAGAAGATGATGTTCATTAAAATGAATTATAATCAATTCCTCCGCGGAGACATTGACCAGCAGCAATTGCCTCCACAAAGTACACAGGGAGCTGAGATGGTGGATTCCAGTGGGGACGAATTGATAATCTGTGAGGAGGGGGATGTACACGGTGATATATCGGAGGGTGAAGATGAGGTGGACATCTTGCCTCTGTAGAGCCAGTTTGTGCAAGGAGAGATTAATTGCTTCTTTTTTGGGGGGGGTCTAAACCAACCCGTCATATCAGTCACAGTCGTGTGGCAGACCCTGTCACTGAAATGATGGGTTGGTTAAAGTGTGCATGTCCTGTTTTGTTTATACAACATAAGGGTGGGTGGGAGGGCCCAAGGACAATTCCATCTTGCACCTCTTTTTTCTTTTCTTTTTCTTTGCATCATGTGCTGATTGGGGAGGGTTTTTTGGAAGGGACATCCTGCGTGACACTGCAGTGCCACTCCTAGATGGGCCCGGTGTTTGTGTCGGCCACTAGGGTCGCTAATCTTACTCACACAGTCAGCTACCTCATTGCGCCTCTTTTTTTCTTTGCGTCATGTGCTGTTTGGGGAGGGTTTTTTGGAAGGGACATCCTGCGTGACACTGCAGTGCCACTCCTAGATGGGCCCGGTGTTTGTGTTGGCCACTAGGGTCGCTAATCTTACTCACACAGCTACCTCATTGCGCCTCTTTTTTTCTTTGCGTCATGTGCTGTTTGGGGAGGGTTTTTTGGAAGGGACATCCTGCGTGACACTGCAGTGCCACTCCTAGATGGGCCCGGTGTTTGTGTCGGCCACTAGGGTCGCTAATCTTACTCACACAGCTACCTCATTGCGCCTCTTTTTTTCTTTGCGTCATGTGCTGTTTGGGGAGGGTTTTTTGGAAGGGCCATCCTGCGTGACACTGCAGTGCCACTCCTAGATGGGCCCGGTGTTTGTGTCGGCCACTAGGGTCGCTAATCTTACTCACACAGCTACCTCATTGCGCCTCTTTTTTTCTTTGCGTCATGTGCTGTTTGGGGAGGGTTTTTTGGAAGGGACATCCTGCGTGACACTGCAGTGCCACTCCTAGATGGGCCCGGTGTTTGTGTCGGCCACTAGGGTCGCTTATCTTACTCACACAGCGACCTCGGTGCAAATTTTAGGACTAAAAATAATATTGTGAGGTGTGAGGTATTCAGAATAGACTGAAAATGAGTGTAAATTATGGTTTTTGAGGTTAATAATACTTTGGGATCAAAATGACCCCCAAATTCTATGATTTAAGCTGTTTTTTAGTGTTTTTTGAAAAAAACACCCGAATCCAAAACACACCCGAATCCGACAAAAAAAATTCGGTGAGGTTTTGCCAAAACGCGTTCGAACCCAAAACACGGCCGCGGAACCGAACCCAAAACCAAAACACAAAACCCGAAAAATTTCAGGCGCTCATCTCTAGTGGTAACGCTAGGTAACATCTCATCATGCAATGGCATAGAGTAGTGATCAGTAGCACATGTAGGGGTGGATTCAATTAGCCACATTTACGCTCACCCTGCGAGTAAGTATGGCCACATGACACTCTACGGTAGCTCCATGGCAGCGGTAACTCAACCCCTGGTGGCTAATTGACTCAATGTTAAATAATGTATAAAGTGCCTACCGCGCTGATACGGGTGTGATCACTAATGCCGGCAGTGAGGATGCCGTCGGTCACATGACCAACCCCAGCATCCCAACTTTTGGAATGCCGACAGGGGACAGGTTAATTTACCCCTCTGCTGCCCCCTACTCTAACCCTAACCCGCCTGGGGTGGTGGCTAGGGCTAAGATAGTGGGGATGGCAGCTATAGCTAAGTCATAGGGGCTGGTTGCTGGGGCTAAGACTCAGGGAGGTTGGGGTTACGGCTAACCCCCCCTTCCCCCTTTAGTGCCTAACCCTAAACCCCCCACCCCCGGGCCTCACCCCATTACTTACCTTCAGGATGTCGACCATCGGTATTCCGCACCAGGATTCCGTGTGGTGTCGTAATTCCGGTGTCGGTCACATGGCCGATACCATCCAGACTGCCGTGATGCCATCCCGCTGATACTTGTAATAAGCAGTATAAAGTGCCTACCACGCTGATACTTGTAAAAAGCGGGATTCCAGTTGTTATGCCTCCTGAAGGAGGCACTGAGCTTACTAGCCCTATACTGCACACTTTGGATGCTTGTTTCTTCCTCCTGCTGGTTTCCCGAACACCCGTTTGGCTGCTTCCGTTTTTTTTTTAAACATGTATATTTAGAATTTTTACATACAATACAGATGCGGAGACAAGTGTACACTAGTAAAAATTGGCAACAATATACATTCAAACCGAGCAGTGAAGAACAATTAAATATGCATAACGGTGGGTTAATCTAGATAATGTAGTCTCAGGCTAGGGCACATTCCTTGAACTTAGTAGTAGAAAAAGAAAAGCATTAGCCATCTAAGCACTTAGTTGTAGGTGGAAATAAAACAGCAATTAACCCAAAAGTATGGATTTGAGTGGGTGAAACATATACGTATAAACTAGTGATGTGCACCGGACATTTTTCGGGTTTTGTGTTTTGGTTTTGGATTCGGTTCCGCGGCCGTGTTTTGGATTCGGACGCGTTTTGGCAAAATCTCCCTGAAAATTTTTTGTCGGATTCGGGTGTGTTTTGGATTCGTTTTTTTTTTACAAAAATAGCTTAAATCATAGAATTTGGGGGTAATTTTGATCCCATAGTATTATTAACCTCAATAACCATAATTTCCACTAATTTTCAGTCTATTCTGAACACCTCACACCTCACAATATTATTTTTAGTCCTAAAATTTGCACCGAGGTCGCTGGATGGCTAAGCTAAGCGACACAAGTGGCTGACACAAACACCTGGCCCATCTAGGAGTGGCACTGCAGTGTCAGGCAGGATGGCACTTAAAAAAAATTGTCCCCAAACAGCACATGATGCAAAGAAAAAAAGAGGCGCACCAAGGTCGCTGTGTGACTAAGCTAAGCAACACAAGTGGCCGACACAAACACCTGGCCCATCTAGGAGTGGCACTGTAGTGTCAGACAGGATGGCAGATTAAAACAATTGTCCCCAAACAGCACATGATGCAAAGAAAAAAAGAGGCTCAATGAGGTAGCTGTGTGACTAAGCTAAGCGACCCAAGTGGCCGACACAAACACCTGGCCCATCTAGGAGTGGCACTGCAGTGTCAGACATGATGGCAGATTAAAAAAATTGTCCCCAAACAGCACATGATGCAAAGAAAAAAAGAGGAGCAATGAGGTAGCTGTGTGACTAAGCTAAGCGACCCAAGTGGCCGACACAAACACCTGGCCCATCTAGGAGTGGCATTGCAGTGTCAGACAGGATGGCACTTCAAAAAAATAGTCCCCAAACAGCACATGATGCAAAGAAAAATGAAAGAAAAAAGAGGTGCAAGATGGAATTGTCCTTGGGCCCTCCCACCCACCCTTATGTTGTATAAACAGGACATGCACACTTTAACGAACCCATCATTTCAGCGACAGGGTCTGCCACACGACTGTGACTGAAATGACTGGTTGGTTTGGGCCCCCACCAAAAAAAGAAGCAATCAATCTCTCCTTGCACAAACTGGCTCTACAGAGGCAAGATGTCCACCTCATCATCATCCTCCGATTCCTCACCCCTTTCACTGTGTACATCCCCCTCCTCACAGATTATTAATTCGTCCCCACTGGAATCCACCATCTCGGGTCCCTGTGTACTTTCTGGAGGCAATTGCTGCTGGTGAATGTCTCCACGGAGGAATTGATTATAATTCATTTTGATGAACATCATCTTCTCCACATTTTCTGGAAGTAACCTCGTACGCCGATTGCTGACAAGGTGAGCGGCTGCACTGAACACTCTTTCGGAGTACACACTGGAGGGAGGGCAACTTAGGTAGAATAAAGCCAGTTTGTGCAAGGGCCTCCAAATTGCCTCTTTTTCCTGCCAGTATACGTACGGACTGTCTGACGTGCCTACTTGGATGCGGTCACTCCACCATTCTTTCAATGGTGAGAGAATCATATGCAGTGACAGTAGACAACATGTCAGTAATCGTTGGCAGGTCCTTCAGTCCGGACCAGATGTCAGCACTCGCTCCAGACTGCCCTGCATCACCGCCAGCGGGTGGGCTCGGAATTCTTAGCCTTTTCCTCGCACCCCCAGTTGCGGGAGAATGTGACGGAGGAGATGTTGACGGGTCACGTTCCGCTTGACTTGACAATTTTCTCACCAGCAGGTCTTTGAACCACTGCAGACTTGTGTCTGCCGGAAAGAGAGATACAACGTAGGTTTTAAATCTAGGATAGAGCACGGTGGCCAAAATGTAGTGCTCTGATTTCAACAGATTGACCACCCGTGAATCCTGGTTAAGCGAATTAAGGGCTCCATCCACAAGTCCCACATGCCTAGCGGAATCGCTCTGTTTTAGCTCCTCCTTCAATGTCTCCAGCTTCTTCTGCAAAAGCCTGATGAGAGGAATGACCTGACTCAGGCTGGCAGTGTCTGAACTGACTTCACGTATGGCAAGTTCAAAGGGTTGCAGAACCTTGCACAACGTTGAAATCATTCTCCACTGCGCTTGAGTCAGGTGCATTCCCCCTCCTTTGCCTATATCGTGGGCAGATGTATAGGCTTGAATGGCCTTTTGCTGCTCCTCCATCCTCTGAAGCATATAGAGGGTTGAATTCCACCTCGTTACCACCTCTTGCTTCAGATTATGGCAGGGCAGGTTCAGGAATGTTTGGTGGTGCTCCAGTCTTCGGCACGCGGTGGCTGAATGCCGAAAGTGGCCCGCAATTCTTCGGGCCACCGACAGCATCTCTTGCACGCCCCTGTCGTTTTTTTAAATAATTCTGCACCACCAAATTCAATGTATGTGCAAAACATGGGACGTGCTGGAATTTGCCCAGATGTAATGCACGCACAATATTGGTGGCGTTGTCCGATGTCACAAATCCCCAGGAGAGTCCAATTGGGGTAAGCCATTCTGCGATGATGTTCCTCAGTTTCCGTAAGAGGTTGTCAGCTGTGTGCCTCTTCTGGAAAGCGGTGATACAAAGTGTAGCCTGCCTAGGAAAGAGCTGGCGTTGCGAGATGCTGCTACTGGTGCCGCCACTGCTGTTCTTGCTGCGGGAGGCAATACATCTACCCAGTGGGCTGTCACAGTCATATAGTCCTGAGTCTGCCCTGCTCCACTTGTCCACATGTCCGTGGTTAAGTGGACATTGGGTACAACTGCATTTTTTAGGACACTGGTGACTCTTTTTCTGAGGTCTGTGTACATTTTCGGTATCGCCTGCCTAGAGAAATGGAACCTAGATGGTATTTGGTACCGGGGACACAGTACCTCAATCAAGTCTCTAGTTGCCTCTGAATTAACGGTGGATACCGGAACCACGTTTCTCACCGCCCAGGCTGCCAAGGCCTGAGTTATCCGCTTTGCAGCAGGATGACTGCTGTGATATTTCATCTTCCTCGCAAAGGACTGTTGGACAGTCAATTGCTTACTGGAAGTAGTACAAGTGGTCTTCCGACTTCCCCTCTGGGATGACGATCGACTCCCAGCAGCAACAACAGCAGCGCCAGCAGCAGTAGGCGTTACACTCAAGGATGCATCAGAGGAATCTCAGGCAGGAGAGGACTCGTCAGACTTGACAGTGACATGGCCTGCAGGACTATTGGCTTTCCTGTGTAAGGAGGAAATTGACACTGAGGGAGTTGGTGGTGTGGTTTGCAGAAGCTTGGTTACAAGAGGAAGGGATTTAGTTGTCAGTGGACTCCTTCCGCTGTCACCCAAAGTTTTTGAACTTGTCACTGACTTCTGATGAATGCGGTCCAGGTGACGTATAAGGGAGGATGTTCCTAGGTGCTTATCGTCCTTACCCCTACTTATTACAGCTTGACAAAGGCAACACACGGCTTGACACCTGTTGTCCGCATTTGTGTTGAAATAATTCCACACCGAAGAGCTGATTTTTTTTGTATTTTGACCAGGCATGTCAATGGCCATATTCGTCCCACGGACAACAGGTGTCTCCTCGGGTGCCTGACTTAAACAAACCACCTCACCATCAGAATCCTCCTTGTCAATTTCCTCCCCAGCGCCAGCAACACCCATATCCTCATCCTGGTGTACTTCAACAGTGACATCTTCAATTTGACTATCAGGAACTGGACTGCGGGTGCTCCTTCCAGCACTTGCAGGGGGCGTGCAAATGGTGGAAGGCGCAAGCTCTTCCCGTCCAGTGTTGGGAAGGTCAGGCATCGCAACCAACACAATTGGACTCTCCTTGGGGATTTGTGATTTAGAAGAACGCACAGTTCTTTGCTGTGCTTTTGCCAGCTTAAGTCTTTTCATTTTTCTAGCGAGAGGATGAGTGCTTCCATCCTCATGTGAATCTGAACCAATAGCCATGAACATAGGCCAGGGCCTCAGCCGTTCCTTGACACTCCGTGTCGTAAATGGCATATTGGAAAGTTTACGCTTCTCCTCAGACGCTTTTAATTTAGATTTTTGGGTCATTTTACTGAACTTTTGTTTTTTGGATTTTACATGCTCTCTACTATGACATTGGGCATCGGCCTTGGCAGACGACGTTGATGGCATTTCATCGTCTCGGACATGACTAGTGGCAGCAGCTTCAGCACGAGGTGGAAGTGGATCTTGATCTTTCCCTATTTTACCCTCCACATTTTTGTTCTCCATTTTTTAATGTGTGGAATTATATGCCAGTATCAATAGCAATGGCCTACTACTATATATACTGCGCACAACTGAAATGCACCACAGGTATAGAATGTAGATGGATAGTATACTTGACGACACAGAGGTAGGTACAGCAGTGGCCTTCCGTACCGTACTGCTATATATACTGGTGGTCACTGTGTCAGCAAACTGCACAACTAAAATGCACCACAGGTATAGAATCTAGATGGATAGTATACTTGACGACACAGAGGTAGGTACAGCAGTGGCCTTCCGTACCATACTGCTATATATACTGGTGGTCACTGTGTCAGAAAACTGCAAAACTAAAATGCACCACAGGTATAGAATGTAGATGGATAGTATACTTGACGACACAGAGGTAGGTACAGCAGTGGCCTTCTGTACCGTACTGCTATATATGCTGGTGGTCACTGTGTCAGCAAACTGCAAAACTAAAATGCACCACAGGTATAGAATGTAGATGGATAGTATACTTGATGACACAGAGGTAGGTACAGCAGGGGCCTTCCGTACCATACTGCTATATATACTGGTGGTCACTGTGTCAGCAAACTGCAAAACTAAAATGCACCACAGGTATAGAATGTAGATGGATAGTATACTTGACGGCACAGAGGTAGGTACAGCAGTGGCCTTCCGTACCGTACTGCTATATATACTGGTGGTCACTGTGTCAGCAAACTGCAAAACTAAAATGCACCACAGGTATAGAATGTAGATGGATAGTATACTTCACGACACAGAGGTAGGTACAGCAGTGGCCTTCCGTACCGTACTGCTATATATACTGGTGGTCACTGTGTCAGCAAACTGCACAACTGAAATGCACCACAGGTATATAATCTAGATGGATAGTATACTTGACGACACAGAGTTAGGTACAGCAGTGGCCTTCCGTACCGTACTGCTATATATACTGGTGGTCACTGTGTCAGCAAACTGCACAACTGAAATGCACCACAGGTATATAATCTAGATGGATAGTATACTTGACGACACAGAGTTAGGTACAGCAGGGGCCTTCCGTACCGTACTGCTATATATACTGGTGGTCACTGTGTCAGCAAACTGCAAAACTAAAATGCACCACAGGTATAGAATGTAGATGGATAGTATACTTGACGGCACAGAGGTAGGTACAGCAGTGGCCTTCCGTACCGTACTGCTATATATACTGGTGGTCACTGTGTCAGCAAACTGCAAAACTAAAATGCACCACAGGTATAGAATGTAGATGGATAGTATACTTGACGACACAGAGGTAGGTACAGCAGTGGCCTTCCGTACCGTACTGCTATATATACTGGTGGTCACTGTGTCAGCAAACTGCACAACTGAAATGCACCACAGGTATATAATCTAGATGGATAGTATACTTGACGACACAGAGTTAGGTACAGCAGTGGCCTTCCGTACCGTACTGCTATATATACTGGTGGTCACTGTGTCAGCAAACTGCAAAACTAAAATGCACCACAGGTATAGAATGTAGATGGATAGTATACTTGACGACACAGAGGTAGGTACAGCAGTGGCCTACTGTACCGTAATGCAATATATTATATACTGGTGGTCAGCAAACTGTGCAAAACTGAAATGCACCACAGGTATGGATGGATAGTATACGTGACGACACAGAGGTAGGTACAGCAGTGGCCTACTGTACTGTACCTGGTGGTCAGCAAACTGTGCAAAACTGAAATGCACCACAGGTATGGATGGATAGTATACTTGACAACACAGAGGTAGGTACAGCAGTGGCCTTCTGTACCGTACTCCTATATATTATATACTGGTAGTCAGCAAAATTATGCACTGTGGCCCTCATTCCGAGTTGTTCGCTCGGTAAAAATCTTCGCATCGCAGCGATTTTCCGCTTAATGCGCATGCGCAATGTCCGCACTGCGACTGCGCCAAGTAAATTTGCTATGCACTTAGTAATTTTACTCACGGCTTTTTCATCGGTCTGGCGATCGTAATGTGATTGACAGGAAATGGGTGTTACTGGGCGGAAACAGGCCGTTTTATGGGCGTGTGGGAAAAAACGCTACCGTTTCCGGAAAAAACGCAGGAGTGGCCGGAGAAACGGAGGAGTGTCTGGGCGAACGCTGGGAGTGTTTGTGATGTCAAACCAGGAACGACAAGCACTGAACTGATCGCAGATGCCGAGTAAGTCTGAAGCTACTCAGAAACTGCTACGAGGTGTGTAATCGCAATATTGCGAATACTTCGTTCGCAATTTTAGGATGCTAAGATTCACTCCCAGTAGGCGGCGGCTTAGCGTGAGCAACTCTGCTAAAATCGCCTTGCGAGCGAACAACTCGGAATGACCTCCTGTACTCCTACTAGGGGGGTCATTCCGAGTTGTTCGCTCGGTAAAAATCTTCGCATCGCAGCGATTTTCCGCTTAATGCGCATGCGCAATGTCCGCACTGCGACTGTGCCAAGTAAATTTGCTATGCACTTAGTAATTTTACTCACGGCATTTTCATCGTTCTGGCGATCGTAATGTGATTGACAGGAAATGGGTGTTACTGGGCGGAAACAGGCCGTTTTATGGGCGTGTGGGAAAAAACGCTACCGTTTCCCGAAAAAACGCAGGAGTGGCTGGAGAAACGGGGGAGTGTCTGGGCGAACGCTGGGTGTGTTTGTGACGTCAAACCAGGAACGACAAGCAGTGAAATGATCGCAGATGCCGAGTAAGTCTGAAGCAACTCAGAAACTGCTACGAGGTGTGTAATCGTAATATTGCGAATACATCGTTCGCAATTTTAAGATGCTAAGATTCACTCCCAGTAGGCGGCGGCTTAGCATGAGCAAATCTGCTAAAATTCACTTGCGAGCGAACAACTCGGAATGACCCCCTATATACTGTCTACAATGCAGCACAGATATGGAGTGTTTTTCAGGCAGACAACGTATACTGGTGGTCACTGGTCAGCAAAACTCTGCACTGTACTCCTCCTATATAATATTATACTGGTGGTCCCCAGTCCCCACAATAAAGCAGCACACTGAGCACAGATATGGAGTGTTTTTCAGGCAGACAACGTATACTGGTGGTCACTGTCAGCAAAACTCTGCACTGTACTCCTGCTATATAATACAGCTGCTCCCCAGTCCCCACAATTAAGCAGTGTGAGCACAGATATATGCAGCACACTGAGCACAGATAAGGAGCGTTTTTTTCATGCAGAGAACGGATAAAACTGGTGGTCACTGATCAGCAAAACTCTGCACTGTACTCCTCCTATATTAATATACAGCTGCTCCCCAGTCCCCACAATTAAGCAATAAGTAAAGCAAGCACAAATATTTGCATCAACAATACACGGAGAGGACGCCAGCCACGTCCTCTCCCTAACATTTCCAATGCACGAGTGAAAATGGTGGCGACGCGCGGCTGCTTATATAGAATCCGAATCTCGCGAGAATCCGACAGCGGGATGATGACGTTCGGGCGCGCTCGGGTTAACCGAGCCATACGGGAGAATCCGAGTATGCCTCGGACCCGTGTAAGAAGGGTGAAGTTCGGAGGGGTTCAGTTTCCGAGAAATCGAACCCGCTCATCACTAGTATAAACACAATAAAGTAAAGGATGAGGGAGAGAGGAAGTAAAGATGAAAGAGGAAAAAAGAAAAAGTATGAAGAAGATAGAGCAAAAGAAGAGAGAAAAAAGCAAAGGCCTACTCCGGGCCAGAAATGTAGATGGAAGTAGTAGCATAAGGTAGAAGTAGTAGCATTAGGGGTGTACATAGCTACAACAATTAGAGGCTGGGAGACTGTAATATACACTTCAAAGCAAGAGGTCTGAAAAACCTGAGGGGAGAGCTCCATGTGGGGAAGTGTTATTGTACAGAAACCAGTCACACCAGATTGTGAGGAATTTAGGGGAAGAATTGTGAAAGTAGGCCGATATATTTCTCCATGGCTGCAACATACCATATTTTATTTATAAGTTGCTGTCGGGAGGGGGGATCAATAAATTTCCACTGTTTAGCAATTAGACAACGGGCCTGCGTTTAAGATATGTAAAGAGAGTATGTCCGCGGGTTTGTCAAGGCCTTCTATTGGACAACCGAGGAGAAACGCCCAAAGTGTTTTAGCTATAGGGCCCTTAAGGACCTCATGCAAGATGTAGGAAACCTCATCCGAAAATGTAGCAATTTTGGGGCACGACCACCAAATGTGAATAAAGGTTCCCTTCCCTCTGCAACCCCTTCAACAGCGGTCTGAAAAAGAGCTATACATCTTGCGTAATCAATAATGGGATGTGATCGTGCTTGAACAGGTCTGTTCGGAGGAGCCAACCCAATGATAGAGGACATTGAGAAAACTTTGCATGAGTTAGCCTCTATCGTGACCCACCTAGGTGCTTGAGAAGACGTGAACCAAGCTATTGCTTGGTTGAGGTGGGTTGCGTAATAGTATAAATTAATGTCAGGGAACACATTCCCACCGTTGGAGGGAGGGCGTCGGAAGGATAAGAAGCTGATACAGGGTGGTTTGAGTTTCCACACAAATTGAATAAACCACTTGTGCAGTTATAGTAGGGAAGCTTTAGGCACCTGAACAGGTAGAGTCTGAAACAGATAGAGTAGTCTTGGTAAGACGTTTATTTTAATTGTTACGATTCTGCCTAACCACAAAATAATTAGGCTTCTCCATCGAAAGATATCCAGTTTGATAGTTTTAAACAGGGGTAAAAAGTTAGCAGCGTACAGGATATTATAGTAATTCCTAACATAATTTCCTAGGTATTTCATTTTAGAAGCACTGCCTGCAAAGTTATAATTATTGTATAAAAGTTTTAGAGTTAGCGGGGATAGATTAAGAGCAAGTGCCTCCGTTTTAGAGAGGTTTATCTTGTAACCAGATAAGGCTCCGTAAGCGTCTAGGGACCGAAAAAGTTTAGGGAGGGATGTATGGGGGGACGTTAAGATGAGGCTGCTTCCAGTTTTGGCGTTTCTGAACTCCCGGCTTCTGCTGACCTTGTCCAACGCGTTTTGTGCATGCGCACTTTGTCAAGCATTGTGGGATACATGTGAGGTTCTCTATTTATTCTTTAGAATCTTGAAACACCATACCATCCAACTGTACTTTTTTGGCTGGTACAGGACTGGCCATAAAGTGCTTTGTACCGGGTTTCGGCGCCACCCAATCCTATTGATTCCTTTAGGAGCGCCGCAGGGCCACGCACCCTTTACCCGTGACCATGCCCCCTTTCCTAGTTTGTACTGATTTTAGGCACAGCCGTGTTGGACGGTACGAAACACTTTATTGGTTTTGAGTAAAAAATAGAAGTCCTGTTCCGGAAATGGGCATCAAAAAACAGGAACTTCATGGTAATGCTTAAAAGGACACTGGTATCGCACCTCATATTAGGGGATTGGTGTAAAAAGAATGTACTGTATATTAAAAATGTAATCGACTTAACCCTAGAAATTATATGGTAGAATGGCCCTCATTCCGAGTTGATCGCTCGCAAGGCGATTTTAGCAGAGTTACACACGCTAAGCCGCCGCCTACTGGGAGTGAATCTTAGCTTCTTAAAATTGCGAACGAAGTATTCGCAATATTGCGATTACACACCTCGTAGCAGTTTCTGAGTAGCTTCAGACTTACTCGGCATCTGCGATCAGTTCAGTGCTTGTCGTTCCTGGTTTGACGTCACAAACACTCCCAGCGTTCGCCCAGACACTCCTCCGTTTCTCCGGCCACTCCTGCGTTTTTTCCGGAAACGGTAGCGTTTTTTCCCACACGCCCATAAAACGGCCTGTTTCCGCCCAGTAACACCCATTTCCTGTCAATCACATTACGATCGCCAGACCGATGAAAAAGCCGTGAGTAAAATTACTAAGTGCATAGCAAATTTACTTGGCGCAGTCGCAGTGCGGACATTGCGCATGCGCATTAAGCGGAAAATCGCTGCGATGCGAAGATTTTTACCGAGCGAACAACTCGGAATGAGGGCCAATGTGCAAACAAATTTGGCAATACTTTGTATCCAGGACTTTACCATTTCTATCTGGTTACAGATGCGTCCTCAACGTCTCACGGCGTATTGAGGCTTGGTGTATGAGGAGAACACATCTATATAAATTAATTACCTGGAGAGACTTTAGTATATTTCGTTCCATAATTGTTAGTCGTTCACCACTTTCCTTTATTAATCTGTACAGAAATGTATGCTGCAGTCCTTTTATGCTTGCGCTCCTTGACAAATGCATTATTTCTAGAGCGTGCTTTCCAAATGCAATTCACAATCGTCCCCGGAGTGTTGAAAACAGAAGTCAGGACATGATGAGGCCACGCCTCTTCCCATGAAGCCCCACCCCTTCTCATGAACCCACTCACCTTTTTTGCATGGGGAATGTCCATCTGCACCAGGTGTCAAAATGCATAGTGATACCCCTAACTTCACTGATCTTTTTGCTCAGCTGATTTTTTTGTGATTTTACTCAATTTATTTATTCTTAACTATAGTTGCGCAGTACCCCATCATGTGACCCAGGTGACGCTCTTGGTATTGAATACTTGGACAGGAGTGATGCACAGTATGTGGACATCACTAGATTGTACTGTAGGGGTACTGGGTAAATTTTGTGAGACTGAAGTGTGCCTTTAGTGACATACATCATAGATTCTACATAAATCGCAACGGAATTTGCTGTGCTATACACAGTGTCGGACTGGGGTATGAAGGGCCCACCGGGGGAATGCCCATATTTAGGGGTGTGGCCAGCCTACAAAGGGGGTGTGGCCAGCCTCCACAGAGGCTTGAAATGCACAATAGTCTTGTGCAGTGTAATGCAACATATTATCTACCATGTGTAATTCAAGTGCACAGTCTGGAACCTGATCCCTGGAGGAAGGAGTGGGCCCTCAGGCAGTGGGGCCCACCGGTGGTTTCCCCTGTACCCCTGTGGGCCAGTCCGACCCTGGCTATACAAGAAACTGTTAATGAATAAATAATAACCCAAAAATTAATGTTTTGTGTAAAAAAAAATGGAAAATCTATCAAGAATGACGGGAAAAAAAGATAACGCTGATGTACTCTGTATAACTATTCCTGCTCATTGGGGACTTTCTAGATGTGCAGAGAAGATAATTATATGATTCTGCAGAAAATCCCTCAGTTTAATATATACTAAATTATCAGCCTGCATTATACATATCAGCTGCAAGTGCTCCTGCAACATTGTAATATTTTCCAGGTGAAGAATATGTGTCTAACTTAATTTTCCAAAGGAAAAAATATGCAGAAGTTATTCTAAATATTTTGTGAATGCAACAATGACTAGCGCTGTTTAATTACCTCAATTACAAGACCAAGTCTAAGAGATTTATTAATATCAACGCTGTTTGTGTTGGAAATGTGAATACATAGAAACATAGAGTTAGGCGGCAGGTAAGAACCACTTGGTCCATCTAGTCTGCCCCTTTTTTAACCAGAATGTCGATGCCTGAATCCCGACAGGGTCAGGAGACTGACGTCTGAACCCCATACCAACTGTAAGTATGGCAGGCGGGTTAGGGCAGGGGGGGGTTAGGTTTACATGCCACCTGGGGGGGAAGGGGGTGGGGGGGTTTGGGTAAGGATGCAGGGGAGGAGGGTTGGGCACTACCTGGTGGAGGTTAGGTTTAGGCAAAGGGGGAAGATTGGGGTTAGGCTGCGGGGAAGGGGGGGGTTAGGTTTAGACACCACCGGGGGGTGGGGGGTTAGGCACCAAGGGGGGGTTAGGGTTACGTTGTGGGAGAGAAGGGTTAGAGAGTAGGAGAGAGGGGGAACATACATACCTCACCCCTGTTGGGAGTTCAAACATTAGGATTCCGGCGTCAGTATTTGATTGCTGGAACCCCGTCCGCCAGTCAATCACACTGAACCTCTTATAGCTATCCCATTCATGTTTAAATTGCTCTACAGTCTTAGCCTCTACCACCTCTGATGGGAGTCTATTCCACTTATCCACTACCCATTCTGTGAAGTAATGTTTCCTTACATTTTCCCTGAACTTCCCTCCAGTGCATGTCCTCGTGTTCTAATACTTCTCTTACTTTGAAAAGTGTTTCCCTCCTGTACCTTGGTAAAACCCTGGATATATTTGAAAGTCTCTGTCATGTCCCCCCTTTCCCTTCTCTGCTCCAAACTATACATATTTAGATATTTTAGTCTTTGATGTAAGTCATGCACCATATTAGTTGTTCTTCTTTGTACAGTTCAGAGTAGATGTATGATTCCGCACCAGTCAATGAATTATAAGTGATCGTACGAGAACCAGTATTGACAGAAAACGGGAAGTCCCCTAATGCTGCAAAGTTGGTGGTGCACCTTGAGTCAGTAGATACAAATGGACTACAAAAAGGGGAGAAGAAGACGACTCTTTTTTGGGTGCAGTCTTAGGAGTAAAGAGAAAGATTAAAACATAACTTTTAATTCTTAGTTATTAATAAATTTCAGTGTATCAAAAGGACAAACTATACATCTAATAAAAACAGGTAATCTGTGGTCCCTTTGCATATATGAGATCCCGTGCTATACCCTCACGGGGTATTTTATATTTATCACATTCACTTAGACCAACAGAAATAAATAATGAATACATCAAGACCCGTTTCGAATCAATAGATGGGGATCTCACGTGGGTATTGTAGACACTAGAGATGTGCACTTGAAATTTTTCGGGTTTTGTGTTTTGGTTTTGGGTTCGGTTCCGCGGCCGTGTTTTGGGTTCGACCGCGTTTTGGCAAAACCTCACCGAATTTTTTTTGTCGGATTCGGGTGTGTTTTGGATTCGGGTGTTTTTTTCAAAAAACCCTAAAAAACAGCTTAAATCATAGAATTTGGGGGTCATTTTGATCCCAAAGTATTATTAACCTCAAAAACCATAATTTCCACTCATTTTCAGTCTATTCTGAACACCTCACAATATTATTTTTAGTCCTAAAATTTGCACCGAGGTCGCTGGATGACTAAGCTAAGCGACCCAAGTGGCCGACACAAACACCGGGCCCATCTAGGAGTGTCACTGCAGTGTCACGCAGGATGGCCCTTCCAAAAAACACTCCCCAAACAGCACATGACGCAAAGAAAAAAAGAGGCGCAATGAGGTAGCTGTGTGACTAAGCTCAACGACCCAAGTGGCCGACACAAACACCTGGCCCATCTAGGAGTGGCACTGCAGTGTCACGCAGGATGGCCCTTCAAAAAAATACTCCCCAAACAGCACATGACGCAAAGAAAAATTAAAGAAAAAAGAGGTGCAAGATGGAATTGTCCTTGGGCCCTCCCACCCACCCTTATGTTGTATAAACAGGACATGCACACTTTAACCAACCCATCATTTCAGTGACAGGGTCTGCCACACGACTGTGACTGAAATGACGGGTTGGTTTGGACCCCCACCAAAAAAGAAGCAATTAATCTCTCCTTGCACAAACTGGCTCTACAGAGGCAAGATGTCCACCTCATCATCATCCTCCGATATATCACCGTGTGCATCCCCCTCCTCACAGATTATCAATTCGTCCCCACAGGAATCCACCATCTCAGCTCCCTGTGTACTTTGTGGAGGCAATTGCTGCTGGTCAATGTCTCCACGGAGGAATTGATTATAATTCATTTTAATGAACATCATCTTCTCCACATTTTCTGGAAGTAACCTCGTACGCCGATTGCTGACAAGGTGAGCGGCGGCACTAAACACTCTTTCGGAGTACACACTTGTGGGAGGGCAACTTAGGTAGAATAAAGCCAGTTTGTGCAAGGGCCTCCAAATTGCCTCTTTTTCCTGCCAGTATAAGTACGGACTGTCTGACGTGCCTACTTGGATGCGGTCACTCATATAATCCTCCACCATTCTTTCAATGGGGAGAGAATCATATGCAGTGCCAGTAGACGACATGTCCGTAATCGTTGGCAGGTCCTTCAGTCCGGACCAGATGTCAGCATCAGCAGTCACTCCAGACTGCCCAGCATCACCGCCAGCGGGTGGGCTCGGAATTCTGAGCCTTTTCCTCGCACCCCCAGTTGCGGGAGAATGTGAAGGAGGAGATGTTGACAGGTCGCGTTCCTCTTGACTTGACAATTTTCTCACCAGCAGGTCTTTGAACCCCAGCAGACTTGTGTCTGCCGGAAAGAGAGATCCAAGGTAGGTTTTAAATCTAGGATCGAGCACGGTGGCCAAAATGTAGTGCTCTGATTTCAACAGATTGACCACCCGTGAATCCTTGTTAAGCGAATTAAGGGCTCCATCCACAAGTCCCACATGCCTAGCGGAATCGCTCCGTGTTAGCTCCTCCTTCAATGTCTCCAGCTTCTTCTGCAAAAGCCTGATGAGGGGAATGACCTGACTCAGGCTGGCAGTGTCTGAACTGACTTCACGTGTGGCAAGTTCAAAGGGCAGCAGAACCTGGCACAACGTTGAAATCATTCTCCACTGCGCTTGAGACAGGTGCATTCCACCTCCTATATCGTGCTCAATTGTATAGGCTTGAATGGCCTTTTGCTGCTCCTCCAACCTCCAAAGCATATATAGGGTTGAATTCCACCTCGTTACCACTTCTTGCTTCAGATGATGGCAGGGCAGGTTCAGGCGTTTTTGGTGGTGCTCCAGTCTTCTGTACGTGGTGCCTGTACGCCGAAAGTGTCCCGCAATTCTTCTGGCCACCGACAGCATCTCTTGCACGCCCCTCTCGTTTTTTAAATAATTCTGCACCACCAAATTCAAGGTATGTGCAAAACATGGGACGTGCTGGAATTTGCCCATATTTAATGCACACACAATATTGTGGCGTTGTCCGATGCCACAAATCCACAGGAGAGTCCAATTGGGGTAAGCCATTCCGCGATGATCTTCCTCAGTTGCCGTAAGAGGTTTTCAGCTGTGTGCGTATTCTGGAAACCGGTGATACAAAGCGTAGTCTGCCTAGGAAAGAGTTGGCGTTTGCGAGATGCTGCTACTGGTGCCGCCGCTGCTGTTCTTGCGGCGGGAGTCCACACATCTACCCAGTGGGCTGTCAAAGTCATATAGTCCTGACCCTGCCCTGCTCCACTTGTCCACATGTCCGTGGTTAAGTGGACATTGGGTACAGCTGCATTTTTTAGGACACTGGTGACTCTTTTTCTGAGGTCTGTGTACATTTTCGGTATCGCCTGCCTAGAGAAATGGAACCTAGATGGTATTTGGTACCGGGGACACAGTACCTCCAACAAGTCTCTAGTTGGCTCTGCAGTAATGATGGATACCGGAACCACGTTTCTCACCACCCAGGATGCCAAGGCCTCAGTTATCCGCTTTGCAGCAGGATGACTGCTGTGATATTTCATCTTCCTCGCAAAGGACTGTTGGACGGTCAATTGCTTGGTGGAAGTAGTAAAAGTGGTCTTACGACTTCCCCTCTGGGATGACCATCGACTCCCAGCAGCAACAACAGCAGCGCCAGCAGCAGTAGGCGTTACACGCAAGGATGCATCGGAGGAATCCCAGGCAGGAGAGGACTCGTCAGAATTGCCAGTGACATGGCCTGCAGGACTATTGGCATTCCTGGGGAAGGAGGAAATTGACACTGAGGGAGTTGGTGGGGTGGTTTGCGTGAGCTTGGTTACAAGAGGAAGGGATTTACTGGTCAGTGGACTGCTTCCGCTGTCGCCCAAAGTTTTTGAACTTGTCACTGACTTATTATGAATGCGCTGCAGGTGACGTATAAGGGAGGATGTTCCGAGGTGGTTAACGTCCTTACCCCTACTTATTACAGCTTGACAAAGGCAACACACGGCTTGACAAATGTTGTCCGCATTTCTGTTTAAATACTTCCACACCGAAGAGCTGATTTTTTTGGTATTTTCACCAGGCATGTCAATGGCCCTATTCCTCCCACGGACAACAGGTGTCTCCCCGGGTGCCTGACTTAAACAAACCACCTCACCATCAGAATCCTCCTTGTCAATTTCCTCCCCAGCGCCAGCAACACCCATATCCTCCTCATCCTGGTGTACTTCAACACTGACATCTTCAATCTGACTATCAGGAACTGGACTGCGGGTGCTCCTTCCAGCACTTGCAGGGGGCGTGCAAATGGTGGAAGGCGCATGCTCTTCACGTCCAGTGTTGGGAAGGTCAGGCATCGCAACCGACACAATTGGACTCTCCTTGTGGATTTGGGATTTCGAAGAACGCACAGTTCTTTGCTGTGCTTTTGCCAGCTTGAGTCTTTTCATTTTTCTAGCGAGAGGCTAAGTGCTTCCATCCTCATGTGAAGCTGAACCACTAGCCATGAACATAGGCCAGGGCCTCAGCCGTTCCTTGCCACTCCGTGTGGTAAATGGCATATTGGCAAGTTTACGCTTCTCCTCCGACAATTTTATTTTAGATTTTTGAGTCCTTTTTTTACTGATATTTGGTGTTTTGGATTTTACATGCTCTGTACTATGACATTGGGCATCGGCCTTGGCAGACGACGTTGATGGAATTTCATCGTCTCGGCCATGACTAGTGGCAGCAGCTTCAGCACGAGGTGGAAGTCGATCTTGATCTTTCCCTATTTTTGGAACCTCAACATTTTTGTTCTCCATATTTTAATAGGCACAACTAAAAGGCACCTCAGGTAAACAATGGAGATGGATGGATACTAGTATACTTATGGATGGACGAGCGACTGCCGACACAGAGGTAGCTACAGCCGTGGACTACCGTACTGTGTCTGCTGCTAATATAGACTGGATGATAATGAGATAAAATTAAAATATATATATATATATCACACTAGTACTGCAGCCGGACAGGTATATATATTATGTAATGACGGACCTGCTGGACACTGTCTGTCAGCACTGCAGACTCCTAAAGTAAGCTACTAGTATCAAGAAGATAGAAAAAAAAACCACGGGTAGGTGGTATACAATTATGGATGGACGAGCGACTGCCGACACAGAGGTAGCTACAGCCGTGGACTACCGTACTGTGCCTGCTGCTAATATAGACTGGATGATAATGAGTTAAAATTAAAATATATATATATATCACACTAGTACTGCAGCCGGACAGGTATATATATTATGTAATGACGGACCTGCTGGACACTGTCTGTCAGCACTGCAGACTCCTAAAGTAAGCTACTAGTATCAAGAAGATAGAAAAAAAAACCACGGGTAGGTGGTATACAATTATGGATGGACGAGCGACTGCCGACACAGAGGTAGCTACAGCCGTGGACTACCGTACTGTGTCTGCTGCTAATATAGACTGGATGATAATGAGATAAAATTAATATATATATATATATATCACACTAGTACTGCAGCCGGACAGGTATATATATTATGTAATGACGGACCTGCTGGACACTGTCTGTCAGCACTGCAGACTCCTAAAGTAAGCTACTAGTATCAAGAAGATAGGGGAAAAAAACACGGGTAGGTGGTATACAATTATGGATGGACGAGCGACTGCCGACACAGAGGTAGCTACAGCCGTGGACTACCGTACTGTGTCTTCTGCTAATATAGACTGGATGATAATGAGATAAAATTAAAATATATATATATATATATCACACTAGTACTGCAGCCGGACAGGTATATATATATTATGTAATGACGGACCTGCTGGACACTGTCTGCAGAATGCGTTTATAAAAACACCACACGACGAGTGTTTAACTTTTTCAGGCAGACAATCACAATATACTGGTGGTCAGCAGACAATCACAATATACTGGTGGTCAGTGGTCACTGGTCAGTCACACTGGCAGTGGCACTCTGGCAGCAAAAGTGTGCACTGTACTCAAAATATGTACTCTTGCTATAACTGCTCCCCAGTCTCCCCCACAATTAAGCTGTGTGAGCAGTGAGCACTCAGCACAGTCAGATAATGATATACAGTATTACATATGATGCAGCACACTGGGCTGAGCACAGATATGGTATGTGACTGTGTCACACTGTGTATCGTTTTTTTTTCAGGCAGAGAACGGATTAATTAAACTGGTGGTGGTCACTGGTCACTGGTCACACTATCAGCAAGTAGTACTCCGTCCTAAGCAGACAATCACAATATACTGGTGGTCAGTGTGGTCACTGGTCAGTCACACTGGCAGTGTGGCACTCTGGCAGCAAAAGTGTGCACTGTACTTAAAATATATTATTTATGTACTCCTGCTCTAACTGCTCCCCAGTCTCCCCCACAATTAAGCTGTGTGAGCAGTGAGCACTCAGCACAGTCAGATATACAGTATTACATATGATGATGCAGCACACTGAGGGCACACTGAGGCTTAGCACAGATATGGTATGTGACTGTGTCACACTGTGTATCGTTTTTTTTCAGGCAGAGAACGGATTAATTAAACTGGTGGTCAATGGTCACTGGTCACACTATCAGCAAGTAGTAGTACTCCAGTCCTAATATGCTCCCCAAAATTAGTAAATAGTGTCTCTAACTCTCTACTCTCTTCTCTATAAACGGAGAGGACGCCAGCCACGTCCTCTCCCTATCAATCTCAATGCACGTGTGAAAATGGCGGCGACGCGCGGCTCCTTATATAGAATCCGAGTCTCGCGATAGAATTCGAGCCTCGCGAGAATCCGACAGCGGGATGATGACGTTCGGGCGCGCTCGGGTTAGCCGAGCAAGGCGGGAAGGTTCGAACCTGCCTCGGACCCGTGTAAAAAGGCTGAAGTTCGAGGGGGTTCGGATTCCGAGGAACCGAACCCGCTCATCACTAGTAGACACCCCTATGTTTTGAGGGTGGTTCTCTTATAGAGTACATAGACCGGTACTCATGCAATTAGATTGATACTGTATAAATAAAGTCAGCTTGGAAAAGGTCACAGTAACTGGTTTGAGTGTAACTACAGTAGTTACTGTGACCTTTTCCAAGCTGACTTTATTTATATCAATCTAATTCCATGAAGTTCTCCCACAACGTTGTGAACTGTGCCCTACTCACTCTTTCCTCCAGTCATTTCATTCTGCACTAATGGGACAATTTCAGGGTATAAAAGTAATTACGCTAAGACTGAAGCCCTGCGGCTGCATATCCCAGCCCCCTCTTGCATCAGTTACAGCCTAATTAGAACTTTGCATGGAGGACCCATAAAATTCGTTATGTATACCATTCATCTAAGTCATTTGATAAAGTCCGGGCCCCCTGACTGACCACTCAGAATGCCCCATCCTCATTTCGTAGCTGATTACCTGAACTGGTTTTACTGCTGCAACCTCTACGCAATTTCTTTACATTTCTCTCTTTTCTACAACTGTTCTACCTATCCTTTATTCACTTTCGATTTGTTACAGGTTGGTCTAGTTGTGGACCCGGACTGAGAAGAAGTACGGGGCCCTGGCTTGAATTACCAACATGGAATGTATCAGGTTTTATATGATATTTAATCATGCACAATAAACGGAACAATAGGTATAAACTGTATTGTTACCAACAGATGAGAGACTATAAATGAAAGCAAGTAGCTGGGAGAATGCAGAATACCAGAGAGCTGGGAAAACGCAGGCCAGCTACTCGGTTACATGGAGTTACCTTGCACAGACCGTCAGCGATTAGCTGGGAGAATGCAGGCCAGCTATGCAGTATACCAGAGTACTGGGAGAATGCAGGCCAGCTACTCAGTAGACCATTAGCGATGAGCCGGGTGAATGCAGGCCAGCTATGCATGATAGCTGAGTACTGGGAGATTGCAGGCCAGCAACTCAGTAGACCATTAGCGATGAGCTGGGAGAATGCCGGCCAGCTATGCAGGATAGCTGAGTACTGGGAGAATGCAGGCCAGCTACTCAGTAGACCATTAGCGATGATCAGAGCAGGACACAGCCGAGCATTGGGATTGACCGATGAGCAGGGCAGAATACCGGGATTGATCAATGAGCAGAGATACTCAGCTAAACACCAGGATTGACCGATGAGCAGGGCAGAACACCGGGATTGACTGATGAGCAAAGATACACAGCAGGACAGCTACCTGGGAACAACGGGCTGAACCGATAACAGCAGCGGTACAGCTACTTAAGATAGCTGTTGGAGCTAGGCGGTGCTATGGATGGAGATAGCTCTGAAGACTAGAATAACCAGGAGCAGGATTGCAGGCTGCATACAGGGAATGAACAACAAAGCACTGTCGTGTCACAATCATGTCTAAATTCATATCGTTTAGTGAATTACCTCTGCCACCTGTCCTGGATCCTGTGTGTTTTCTGCTCACTGGGATAAACAGCTCACCAGTACCATGAGTTCCCTGAGTGCTGAGTTCTCTGTCTGGAGGGTAAGAGTTGCTAACGAGCTGCACCTGTGTTGATTAACCTTCTGTGTGAATACTGAATTCAGCAAGTCTCCCCATGTTGTGCCTACACAGCAGTCATTGAGGATTGTCCATGCTTTCATTATACTGCATGCCTCTCTGACTCCAGTGGTCACCAGATACAGCTCCCTGTGCTCTCAGAGCCTGCGGCCATTATTGCCTCCATGTGGTCCCACAACACTGGAGTTTCCCTCCAAGCCCAGGACTTTGTGCAGCCATGACAGTCCAGGTCAGCTGACAAGTGTGGATCCAATCCAGAGCCACTCTGCCATCAGCTGATTGCCATGGCCAATAACCATCCAGCCAGGGGTATAAAGCAAGTCTCCCAGCTCTGTGCAATGATTCTCTTTCATCTCCTTTTGTTAGTGGCTTTGAGAAGTAACATTCTGCTCACTCTCCTCCTCGCAAAATTGGATCACCTTTACGGCCTTCATTTTGATGTTCAAATGTTTTTGCTATCTGTATGATGTATATTTTCGTGATCTGCCTAATAAAAAGTTATAAAAAAATAAAAATAATTGTTGTGTACAGTATGTGTTTTTCTTACCCGTCATTATGACTCACTTTATAAAGAAATTTACTCTGCGGTGCTCCCTACTATTAAAGCAGTTCTATTTCAATGGCGTGGTCATATCATTTCATGGTTCAGATGCATTGTGGTCCAATATCCTGCCAAGTCTCTACTGCCTGCTTCAGACTTTCCCTGTATGAGTTCCAGATTCTGTCCTTGCCCAGATTCATACCTGGTTTGAACAGTTTAAAATGCCTAGAACTAGCTTTGCCAAATTACATAGGGCTACCACAAATGGTGGTTGTGGAATACCGGGTATTTGGTTGTATTATTTCGCTACCCACTTTAGTCAAGCTGTTTTATGGTCTGCTTCTGTAAGTCGCCCACATTGCATTGTAATGTCAACTTGTAAAGTGGCTACCTTGTCTTTACTTCTATGTATTTCTGCCCCCTCTGGCTTCTCCCCTCCAGCTGTTCGCTTTACCTGTTCCATTTGGGAACTCTGTGCAAAGTATTACAAACTATCTTGCAAACTATCTTCTCTTACTCTGTTATGGGATAACACAGAATTTCCTCTGGCTTATCCCTCTCCTGGTTCTCTAGAGGTATCAGGGTTGTGGTGGATGTGTTGGGGGATGCTGGCTACATTTCTCTTGGAGACTTGCAGGCAAAACACTTTTGAGTGCTGTATTAAATCCCCCTTGGTCCTTTCTGTTGGGTCTTCCCTTTGACCCTTGGACATATGCAAGGACAAATGTCTTGTGGCTTACCTTTAGTGAAACCCTGCCCTCCCCCTCTCTCTATAATTTTCAATAGAATGTGGCACTTGGATGCAATGGAGAAAATCCCAACCTACCTCCACTACAGGTTACCACAATTCATCTGGGTGTGGGGCCCTTGGTGTATGCCTATGCTAGACCATTTTCCAGCCACCATTCCACATGTGGCTTATTGTATCTGACCTCTTGTTCTGAACCATCACTTTGTTTTTCTCTCTCTTTCTTTGTTCCTCTTCATCTCTAGTGTTATATTTTCGGCCAACTCCCCCCTTCCCCCTTTCCCTCTTTATTTGGTTTTCTCCTCTCTATTTTTTCTTTGTTTCTCTTTCTCTGTACCTTGTTATCTATACATTATAATAAAACTATAGATAACAAGGTGCAGAGAAAGAGAACTATACTTCTAGGGACTGTTTCTGTCTGTACGTTCCTGCATCAAGCAAAAACTACTGGATGAATTTGGATGGCGTTTTTTACTATTGTATATCTTAGTGGCCTAGGAAGAAACTGAGTTGTGTTAGATCTCGATGTGACATCAGGGAGAGGAGCAATCAAGTAAAACCAGACGCTTGACACCCACGTGTGCAGGGTGCAGGCTCCTCAAGTCCAAAATTACGATATGCTTGGAATTTCTGAACGTAGTCATACCTCCCAACTTTATGACTGCTTGAAAAGGGACATCTTTGCGCGCCGGATGTGCACTCCCGAAATTAGGGGGCTTGGCCTCGCTGTAAGGGGGCATGGCCTTGTGGCAAATGCCGCAATCGCGAGCCACATCCTCGTTTTTATTACTATGGGGGCATGAATGGCACTCTGTGAGCTGCTGGCCATGCTACCGGTCACTCTCTGCCAGAAAATAGATGCTGATGCAAGAGAGAGTCTCCCAAATGCCCTCCCCCCCCACCGCGGGACACAGCAGCCTGCGTGTGGGACAGCGGGACAATCTGTGAAAAACGGGACTGTCCCACCAAAAACGGGACAGTTGGGACGTATGACTTAGTGCAGCTGGACTTCCAGCACACAGCATTGCACTGAAAGTTAGTGTTCCAATCGTGCTTCTGTGGAACTTGACTCCACCCAAGTTATGCAACGGAACCCAACTTAAAGTGACTACTCTGCAGAGGAACCTAATTGAGGCAGAGATTCTTATGGGATGTGGTGCAGGTGAGACTGTGTTTATACCACCTATACCTCTTATACACAATACTTTTCCTTTTCAGTTCAAGCTCCTGCAGTTTCCTGTAAGGGTCTGCTTCACTATGATGATAAACAAGTCACAGGGACAAAACGCTCAGGGCTGCAGGCATAGATCCCAGGACCAGCTGCTTCTCCCATGGACAGCTTTACTTGGCTTGCTCACAAGCTCCAAGCATCTGTTTGTGCTAATCCCTGAAAGAAAAAACTGCAAATATTGTTTTCAAAGAAATTTTGTGATCAATATGTTCAATATAGAATATACATCACCATATTAGATGGCACTACTGTCTTTGTTTAATTAGTTCTGCTGAGCAATAATAGACAAACATGCGAGCAAAGCCATGGGCAAACACTAGTAATAATAGATATAAATGTACAGTACTCTACACATACTGCTTAGATCTGCATCCTGTAAATCAGCCTTTTTCAAAAGGTGTGCCGCCACTGCTACCCGCCGTCTGCACACAGACCCGGCGGCGCCGCCTGCACACAGACCCGGTGCCGTCGCCCACACACAGAACCGCCGCAGCCGCCAGGCAGATGTACCTATGCTCTCCGGTCAGCGCTGCACTTCCGCATCAGCCAGCCCGCACGTCGCGTTCTCCCCGCCTGCAGTGCACACACACTCTCTGCTGCTCCTCCTCCATGCTGCCTTTTCGTCCCAGGGCTCCTCACTTCTCCCCACTGAGAGGGAAAGAGTTAAGGTTAGAAATATATATATATATATATATATATATATATATAACATTAATGTGCGAGAAATTACTATGGTGGGGGGCAGGTGTGTGGAATGACAATGGGGGGCAGGTATGTATAATCACTATGGGTGGGACAGGTGTAAGGAATTACAATGGAGGCATGTGTGTGGCTTGACTATGGGGGGGCAGGTGTGTGGAATTAGAATGGGGCATGTGTGTATAATTACTATGGGGGCAGGTGTGTGGCATTAATATAAATCTGTTTTATTACTGCGGGGCCAATGTGTTTTATTACTGCGGGGCCAAAAAAACTGATGGTGTGCCTTGGCAATTTAAACATTTCGTTTAGTGTGCCACGAATTTAAAAAGGTTGAAAATCACTGCTATAAATGTTTTATTTACTGTTATTTCCACTGTGCTGATTTTCTCCATTACTACGTGCTGTTATTTTCATTTTCTCTGTTCATTTTTAAAATTATAAATTAAATAAAAAAAATTAAAGTGACCTAGCCTCCAAGTAACCATCGATGGTTGCCAACTATGCAGTGGATGACTGTCGATGGTTTCCACAATTGATGGTCATCCCTGTTCTCTCACTGATCAGAAGATGGGGCGGGGTTTCACGGGTGTCGGGAGGCGGAGCTATGCTCCATGTCCCGGCACAGCGTAAAAAAAAAATTGGCTATGCCTTACCATAGATGGAGGAAAACCATCTGGGTCCATCGATGGCATAAGTATTCTACATCGGCAATAAACCATCAATGATTTTGAATCATCGATGGTCAATTGGCATCCTTACCCTGACCTCCTTGTGGCCTATGAAAGATGCCCCTTTATTCCCCATCCTGTCTCTCCATTTACAAGCAGGCACAATCGTGTAGGTGTGCAGTGGTTATTTACATTTTGCTTCTTTTTCCTTTTGTATTTTATCTGATTTCATTTTCAATTATTACCTCTCAGGAGAAGAAAACTGACAGTAATATTCAAGGGGTAATTTTCTAACCCTGTGGAAAGACAAAGAAGCACTAGTAATGACATTAGACTTGACCCGTGTGATGGCGCTTCCCTATCTTCTTGCAGTACTCAAGTCTTAATCTCTGAATTAGCAATTGATTTCTAATGCATTCAGATTCCCATTACACACTGTATATGGCAGCTGGGTATGTGATGAGCTAGTTATCTTCAGCCTGATTGCAGACAGGTCTGTGAGGACTCCGCTGCCCACTCGGAGACTAATGGTCCTGACTTGTGACTCCCTTTCATCAGCCCTGCTTTCAGATGATCACACTACCTGGGAAATGTGCAATTTGTTGTGATTCCTCTGTCTGGAGACAGTTCTGCAAACTAGATCATTGTCATTATTCCCATGCTGAGTTAATGGGGTTGGTTTAAGCATTATAATTATGTGCATTTACTACGCTATAATGTACAGCGCAGAGGATTAATTTCAGGCAATGAAATCAGCATTTATATCATACAGAGTCTCTGGAAGTTTTGTGCATCAGCTGGTCATGAAGACGGAATGAGAAATCATTCACAATACTTGGAATGTTGTGCTATTAGCAGACACTTTGCTATAACCTGTATGGAATGTACTCTATTTTGGTGCTTTCATCTATATGGAAATGTATATACAGTACTGTACAAATACACAGAATTAACCAGGATATCATAAGTACATGGCTTGCAGGGAATCTGCTCTTAATAAGCTAATAGCATTTAATATAAATGATGTTGATATGTGTGCACTCTTTTCTGATGTACAGTTAGCAAACTTATCCTGTATAGTATATAGTATGTTGTCCAATTAAATGATTTCAAACAGGTGGGATGTGGCCACACTGGTGCCAAAAGTGGGGGGGGGGGGGGGGGGCTGGGCTTGCTGGAGGAGGGGCCCGGTGGGGGGCCAGAAGGAGGCCTGGGTCCACCCCTCAGAGTATACTTACCTTCATCCAGGAGCCGGGTCCCTCCCCAACAGCTGGCGCCTTTTTCCCAATTACATCTTCGGGAAGATGCACCGCTCATTTGAAACATTAATTTGACGGCAGATAAGAACCACTTGGCTCATATAGGGGGACATTTACTAAGCAGTGATAAGAGCGGAGAAGTGAGCCAGTGGAGAAGGTGCCCATGGCAACCAATCAGCACTGAAGTAACATCTATAATTTGCATACTACAAAATGATACAGAGCTGATGATTGGTTGATGGGGCAACTTCTCCACTGGCTCACTTCTCCCCTTAAATTCTGCATGGATCTCTCTGTGTCTAGGGTGCCGGCGACAGCAATGCGCGGTCCCACGTGTCGCTATCGCTGGCTCTAGATTTGGCATGCATGCATGCCAAATCTAGTGAGATCTCTCATTTCACCGCTGGGTGAAATGAGCAGCCCCCAAGAGTATTTAAATTGCTCTACAGTCTTAGACTCTGACTCTGGAGAGTCTTTGCTTTCTAGTGCACATTTGCCATCTTCCCAAAGATCACCGGCCATGGAGGGGAAGGGTCGCTTCCTGGAGCAAGGTAGGAAGCAGTAAATGCCCCCCACCCCGTGAAGCCTGTGGGACCACAATATTTTTTTATGTCATTTATTTTAGGGGGCATGGACACACCCCCTTTGGGGCCACACCCTCATGCAGTATCGGGACCCAGCATGGCTCTCTACGACCCTGCACACATAAACCTGGGTACATAATGCAGTTCTCTGTATTCTATTCAAATCCACCCGCTACAGTTCCAATGCATACAGAAACCGAGTGTCGGACTGGGGCATGTAGGGCCCACCGGGGCAAATGCAGTAGTAGGGGCCCATGTTAGGGGTGAGGCCAAGCAGCACCTCATTGGTTTGACTAACCGTCAAACCATCAGAGAGTGCAATGTCTGGGCCCCTTCATAGATATATACAGTCAATTCAGCTGCTGCATGCATGATAATGTACCAGATTAATAACAGCAATGCACTGTAGAAAATACACCATAGTCCAGTATAAGGTACTGTAACATATGTATAATTCAAGTGCACAGTCTGGAACCTGATCTTTAGAGCAGGAGGTGGGCCCCCAGCAGTGGGGCCCACTGGTGGTTTCCCCTGTACCCCTGTGGGCCAGCACAAGCCTGCAGAAACCCCTGGGACAGTGATGACACAATGCAGATCCAAACAGAGGAATTGCGCCTCCTGCTGCCCAGCTGCCGGTTAGCGGACTGGAAAAGAAGTGTCAGTTACCCACCTGCTACACCCAGTAGATGGCTCTCAGCACATGGCTGATAAATCTGGATTAACAGCAATCAGTATACTGAGATCCTACTGACACTCTCACTTTTATCTGCAAAGCATAAAAAACACACAGGTAAGGCAAACAAAGGAATCACAGCACTGTACTAAACAATGGCTAATGTGACAATAAATAGGTGACATGATAAACTCCATCAGACACGCCCCAGCGTCACCTTCTGTATCTGTCTTCATCTATACATAATATTGGTGTATTTATTATCCCCACAAGTGCACTAGAGAGAATGCTAGGGATTTATAAATAATCAATAACAGACATTACACTCTGCCATTGAGTAATAGACCTAGATGATGACTGGATGATGGATGAGAGGCACAATCAAGTGATATTGGGAATGTAAAGCGTTATCCTCTCCCTGTCAGACAGTTTTATGTGATTGGATGAGTTTATAGGCAGCTGCCAAAATGTACATATATCTCAGTGGTTATAACGTCGCATGTTTCCAGATGTGGAAGAGAACGGCCAGTAACCATCTTTTACTTAAACCCTTGCGTCGCACTTTCTTTGGTAAATTGCATTAATTTAGAAAAATTCAGATTATTAAAATAGATCTGAAAATGGAAGTGATAATGTGATCTGTTATTATTTCATTCTTTCCCCAGTAGTGATTCTCACGGTGGGATTAAAATTACTTAAGGAGGAAAGTATACAGCGCATGCATTTACTAAGCTGTATTGCATATTTGTAATTGTGATATACGTAACAACTAGGAGAAGTAATATATTCATATGTGTGCATGTGTATATATAAGACCCCGCCCCCTTCACAGATCCTACCCCCATTTGAGACTAGGGATGGTCATCGACCAAATGGTTTTTCCATCGATGGGAGAGAACCAGCTAGTTACTCCCCATTGATGGCTTAGCATAAACAAATATTATTTAATTATTTTTTTTGCAAGGTGCCGGGACATGGAGCATAGCTCTGCCCCTGACACCCATGAAGCCCCGCCCTCAGGCTTTGATTGGCCCGCGGGTCCTTCACTGTAATAACAGGGATGACAATCGATGGGTGAAGCCATCGATGGTCACTCATAGCATAGCTGGTGACCATTGATTGCCACTCACAATTTTGCCATCGATGGCATCCATAAATGACGAACACACCGATGGCCTTCCCTATTTGAGACTGCTCCCAGAAATTTTCTGATCTGATTTTACATTCTAATCCGCCCCTGTGGGAGACTCACACATGTCGTAGAGCTCTCCTGCTCTCCCAAGTCTTTAGACCTTTCTCCTGGCTTTGACTGCTTTTTAAATGCACTTTTTGGTCAATGGGCTTGATGACATGACTTGCAATGAATCTCTTTATCAAGGCTGCAGCTGCTATAAAGTGTGCCAGTGACCTACAGGATGGCAGTGACTTCATTTGTGGCACCATACCTCCCTCGTGGACTTCACCATCCATGACCTTCCCGAGGGTCACCTTAAAATACCGGCAAGTACTGTATGCATTACAACAGGGTGGTGGGGCAGGAGCTCATAATGCAGACAGGAACAGAATGATTAATGCAACCCCAAAACTCTAAGCACAGGGTGCAAAAAAAACAATGAAATTAAACCCTGGTCATTGGGGTACAGCAGTGATGGTGGCTCCAGTATTTTAGCATTTTGACCTTTCCTGGCTCCCAATTAATGTTCTGTGTTCCAATCTCAGCTGTATGTCAGCTAGCCATCCTGTGTATAAGGAATAAGTCCCCAGCACAGTCCTTGGGTTCCTTACCCGGCTTCCCTGGTGCAATGGGGTCACATGACTCAGCCAGGTTGGGTTCAGGTGACCGGCATTCCAGCTGTTAGATGGCCGGCGGGGTGGGCGAGTTCAACAAAGCCCCTTGCGGGCTCACTGCGCTCGCCACGCAGTGCGAATAGTCTCGGTTGGTCAGAATGCCGACCGGCGGGTTATTCAGCATTCGGGATCCCAGCGTCAGTATTGTGAGGCAGATATGTCTTTAAAAGCGAGAAAGAGTCTTTTTAAAATCATGTGTAAAGCAAAAGATTTTACTGTTTGAAAAGCTATAAAAACAGTTAAGAATGGTAAAAAGTGTACAATTAAAACGAGACGATGCCTAGTATTTCATTCTCCCATACTGCAGGAGTTCTGCCTGATCTCTGCAGCGTCTCCCGCATGCTATATTTCTAGTGCTAAGATCTCAATATGATCTTTACAACTGGAAATAAAGTGTATCACCTCATCTAGTCTGTTCTGCAGAGCCAGCGCTCTCACTAAATCTTCCAGGATTTTATATCACTTGGACACTGGAACTTTTTCTGAACTTGGAAAATGAGAGTTTAACTGGAAAACTTCTTATTCAAAAATGTTCTCATGGTCACGAATGGGCAGTATGAGACCCACTCCGCTGCTGCAGATAGGATTTACATATACAATAAATCTGAAGTGCAGGGAAGGAAGGGGTGCAGTCCTTCAACCAGGGGCGTATTAGGAGAGGTGGGCGCCCGTGTGCAGTCCCCTTTCTGAGCCCCTTACTCTCTAGTCAGCAGCAAAGTGACTCTGTCAGAACTAGGGTCACTTAGAGACCCTAGGGCTGTGCCAGAGTCTAATGCACATGCACAGGTCTCCGGTGAAATGGCGAGGCGGCCATATTCCCGGTAACTTGTGCAGTACTGTCGCTGATGCGGGATTCCGGAGGAGTAAGCAATCAAGAAATGGGTGCAGGATGTGCGGTGTTTGGGCCTCGCTGGACCCAGGGACCTGGGTTCATTATAAATATGTCATTGCCTTTGTCGAAGTCAAAAATATTACATAGAAAGAACATACAAACTCTACACACATATGTCGCTATACTTGCAAATACGCGCAGCGAGCACAGCAATATATGGTAACATACGCATTTACACGGACATGCCACAGAGATGGATTCGACACTTATTTCATACACTACATAATTATAATAATACCAAGCGCCAGACATCATAATGATTTAAAATTTTATAAAGGAGTAATGTCATGTATGTGTATTATTGGAACGAAGACATATACACCTGTCATACATGGTATTAAATCAAGCATATTAATGTGTAGATTCATTTGATACTTGTTATTAAGTTGTAGGACACTGCAACAAATAGTTATGATTAAATGTATGAAAGCTAAAATCACTCATTAGGACAGTGGACAGGAAGCCCAGGCCAGCCCCTTTTGATGTCTTCAAGGCTGAACCTGTTTAGCATACAAATAAACTAGTGACTCATCATGAATGAGAAAGTTCCCTCCCCCAAAACTAGATAACACATTGCAGAGACACACAGTTCTCAGTTGCTGTTTTGTCACAGACGATGATGGAGTGCCTGCATGATTTTACAGAGAGAGAGAGAGAGAGTGATATGGAGGGACGGATATATTAAGAGAAAGATATGGTAATTGTATCGCTGGCCTGTAACTGTATGTAACTGTATGTATTAACTGCTTACTGTATGAGTTGTAACTAGTGATGAGCGGATTCGGTTTTACTCGGTTTTACTCGGTTCTCAAAACCGAATCTTATTGACTCACTGATGTCACGTGTTTTGGATAGCCAATAAGATTCTGTTTTGAGAACCGAGTAAAACCGAGTAAAACCGAATCCGCTCATCACTAGTTGTAACCATGTAACTATAGGTATACTGTACATTGTAACATATTGAATCCATATCCTTTTAATAACAAATATATACATCAATGAGCTTTGGAACTCAGATAATGTGTGGGTGTATTGTTTTCTATTATGGGATGCAGTGTTTTGCTATGTATAGTGCACATTCATGGCACATGGTAATAAGAGGTGCAGGCATTTACAATATATATTAGAGAGGGCATTTTAAATATTTGTTAGAAAGCAATTTGGTATTTACACCTTCAACTCCTCTATCGGCACCCAGGGCTGTAAGCAGCCTCTCTGGGCCACGGTAATGCAGCGGGCGTGGTCTAGCAGTCAAAGGAGACTGCTGCATTCAGCAGCAACAGCCTCTGTGGACCCACTGCTGGGCTGGGAATAGAGGCCACATCTGTCTGACAGGTAAGAAGGAAGGGTGCAGACTCGAGCCCCCTGCCAGGACCCTCCAACTAGCCCAGGCAAGTGTAATTAGTAACACCCCATCTATGCAGCACTGCTGACACCTACAGTACATGTAATATGAAATACAGTACTATGGCCCTTATTTAGCTTGGATTGCTAGATTGCAAAAATGCAAATCAGCTGATTATCTGAAGACTGCGCATGTGCTGCGAATGCACTGTGCAGGCACGAAAGATGCATTGCGATCACCACAGCCTCAGCAAAATGCGATTGCATAGTGATTGACAGCAAGTGACCTTTCGTGGCTGTTTACATGACGTTTGTGGGGAGTGGTTGGAAAAACGCAGGAGTGTCATTGCCGTTTTCAGGGCGTGTATCTGACGTCAGCTGCGATTGCTTGTGATTAAAAACATGGCGCTGGTGTGACTGCATCTACATTATTCTGAGTAGGCATGGGTCAACCGCAACATTCAATGGTACTAGGTTCCCGTGTATGGATCGCACCTCTGCAACTGCATACGTACAGTTGTGATTGTATCAGTGGGCGTCATTTAACATTTCTGGGTGGCTCTTCACATGCGATTTTTCGCAGTAGCAGTTTTGAGACAATTGCAATTTCAGTCTCAATAGCCATCCAAGCTGAATGAGCGCCTTTGGGGGTCATTCCAACCCGTTCTCACGCAGCAGTTTATCGCTGTGGTGCGAACGGGTGCGGAATGCGCATGCGCGACAGGGGTTGCCGGGTTACGTCGTGTCTTGAGAAGGAAGCGGTCGCAGAGCGGACCGCAAAGAAGATGGACAGGAAGAAGGCAGACCTGGGCATCACCGCATCATTTCCAGCCGTTTTCGGGGAGTGGTAAGTAAAACGCAGGCGTGTCCAGAAGAACGGAGGGCGGATGTCTGACGTCAGAGCCGGCTCCAGCATCGCAGGGATCGTCGCACAGGGTAAGTATGTCCAGGGCTAGTCTACTTGTGCTTGAATTTCTTTTAGCTTAGCAGGGCTGCGATCGCTAGTGCAAAAATACACTCCCCCATAGGCGTGGACTAGTTGATTGCAGCAGCAGCAGCAAAAAGTTGCTGGCTGCGATCAACTCGGAATGACCACCTATGTGTAGAATATTGCTTTTTTCAATTTTGGAAAGGTGGATTAATGCCAAAACAACCTCTGATTGTTTATAGTCACAACATACAGACAAACATAAAGCTTTTAGTGCACTTTCTTGCTATTCCTATCTAACAACAACACATTTTAAGCCATTTTGAGTAGATTTTATTAGACGATAAAAGGAATAAAAAGACTAATGATATCTCTTTGAAGGTTTCAAAGCCATCTGAAAAGGACAAGGTAGCAGGGCCCCTGCTTGTGCCCTTATAGGCATGTGAGCAAGTATGCAAAGGGAAGCTTCTTCAGGCTTCAAGATCCACTGTGATACGGGCCACTGCACCATTGCCACCTCCCACGTACACTCACGGGCTACTTTGGAGGTGGACGCTATAGCCATACGCTGGATCTTTGTACTCAGCAGCTGTGCGAAATTATGCGGCATCTAAAGGAAAAAGGTGCCCACTCCCGGGTTCCGTGACCCGCTGTTTCCATCAATTGCGTGACCATCAGACATCGGAGTGACACTCAGGTTACTCAGGCTGTCCCGCCCAATCATGCATTGGAGTCAGTGAAGCTGCAAGGATGCAGCCACTGGCTTCGGCACACACAATAAACAGGGGCTCCCTGTCACAGCCCCCAAATGTCAGCAAC